>NW_026704987.1:324422-648845 GCF_029867415.1 Vicia villosa | reverse complement strand
GAGAACACGGATCTTTCCACTAACGAGGCAGAGATGGTTTCAAGGTTTCTCAGGGATCCAAGTTTTATTTAAGTCCCAAGATTAACTAATCACAAAATAACAAAGGAATCCAAGTTGTAGTTTTTGTTTTGTTTGCCTAGATACGAATAGCAACACTTTGAACTGTTTTAATATAGGATTCATGCTATTATTTGGGGAATCAAGTTTATGATTAGGCAATTAAATAGGTATTCTACCAACTATTAAAAAAATCATCATTTTATTTAATCATAGATATATTTTATGTCTTTTTTATAGGATTATTTAGTACAGTAAAATTTGTATGATTATTATTTATTTATAATGAAATCATTCATTTCAAGTTTACATGTGTCTAAATAAATTTCAAGTTTATATGTGTCTAAATAAATTTCAACCTCACTCATTCAAATTTAGTTAAACGTTCAATTTCACTGGTCACTAGCACCATAATACTTAGTTTTTTTTTTTTGAAGTGATCAAGTTTTATCAAATGATCTAATATATGAATGAAATTACCCGTGTTGACCTATCATAAACCTTTTTTATGGATCATTATTTTAACTTATAACATAATTTTCATACTATTAATATCTTATTAGTAATTTTTTTTAAATCGTTAATTTCTAATTTACTTATGCAATTTGATCAAACTTCTTTATTTCAAATTTTTCGTATCGTTCAAAAAATACTACACCACAATTAATGCACTCGGGCGACAGCACGGGTCTCTGACTAGTATGTTTAGTAAAAGAAATACCATATGAATGACGTAGCATTAATTCGGAAATATATGAGTAATATGCCGATTAGTTCTCAAATCAATCAACATAGCATTAATTACATAGTAAAATAAACTAAACACACAATTTCCATTTCATAAATAATGCTTCACTTTATAATTTGAAATTTAAAAGATTTTGATCAAATTCAAAATAAAAAAAATAATAATAAATTGAAGCGTCAATTTTTTAAATGTTGAACAGAGACCAATTAAAAACATTGGGACCAATTTATAAATTTAGAAATTTAATGAGACCAATTCATAGTTTTTATATATTTTCTAGACCAATTCACAATATTTATAAAATTGTAGAGGTCATTTTGTAAAACAAATATAAAGATCAAATTACAAATTCACCATCTTCTTCTTGTTGTTTGATATAGAATTATTTATCTAATAGATTGTTTTATACGTTAGTGACACAAAAGGATTTAATTTCATGTTTGTTTATTTTTTAAAATCAATATTTAATTTCATATGGCAAGTACTCTTTTTTTTTTTTGAATTAATGTAACAAGTACTTATTATAGCATAGTTTGATTTATTAGTCAATATAAATCTTCCATTATTTTCATATGTTAATAGAAGCCATAATTATTTCTACTTAAAATGTCACTTAATTAAATATTAAAATTTAAAACATTTACTTAAATGTTTAAATTCAAAGTATTTACGTAAATATTTTTTATTTTTTATTTTCAAAATAAAATATCTTTCGGTTATAATAATTAAAATTAATAGGAATAACTCTAGAGGTAGTGACTAGATTCTCATTAAATATTAACACATAAATAAAGTTTAAATCTTGATTAAAAGAGATAATTTATTTAAAGTCTAACATATTTTGAATATAATTAGTTCAAATTGAAAAAACTTAATAAAAAATTAAATTGCAATTTAACATTCGAAATATTAGCAACAAAAAAAAAATCTTAAATCCAATATCAAGTTATAACACTCCATAAATCTTTAAACAGAAAAACGATATTGTCCTGATACTTGGGCATACAATTAGGAAATTTATAAAAATCTATAAATATGAATCTTCATCTTTCACTTTTTCTTTACATATCTATTCACAACTTTGTTTCTCTTCACCACCCACTTCTGTTTGTTGCGCCTTCACCAAGTTGCTGTTTGTGTCATTCAAAAAGGTTTTTTTCATTTTCTTTCTTTTCAACTCTACTGTTTATTCATTTGTAATTTAATATTAGAATTTATACTCGTAAATATTTCGTTTTTCTTTCTCACAAAATAAAGTTATATGTCTTAATCTTGCAACATTATCTTCAGAATTTGATCCATGTTACGTTGTTCACAGATATTGTTTGATTAAGTAAGTAGAAATTGTTTATTTCGATTGGGAAGGATGAATCAACAACAATTTCTTCGAAATAGAATTATAAATGATTCTCATTTATATCATAGAGATACTATGGAAGTCACATATGGACCCCCACGATATGTTATGAATATTCGAATGATTCCTCATGCCCTTTATCCTACTCCTGACGCTCTTTATCAGATTCGTGGTAGAAATCAACCTATGACGACTATCCAACCGACATATGCTTATGTCCAAGACAACCACTTTATTCATCACGAAAATAACATCAACCATGCGCCAATAAGAAGAAACATAATGCCTACCCATAGACGGTTTGATGCCAATTCCGAAAGAAATCAATCAGTTCGAAATATTCGAAACGTCTTGCCAGCTTATGCTTATGCACAAGAAAATCACTTTAGTCACCATGAAAACATCAACCAGGTTCCAGTAAGATGGTTTGATTCCAATCTTGAGAGACGTCAATTTGGGAGGAGTATCCGAAATGTGCTGCCAACTTACGCTAATGTCCAAGACAACCACTTTATTTTTGAAGAAAACAATATCAACCAAGTTCCAATAAGAAGAGAAATAATACCAACCCATAGATGGTCTGGCACCAATAGAGAGACAAATCAACATAGGTTGAACACTCGAGATGTCTTTTCAGTGGATGTTTATGGCCAAGTTGACCACTATATTCTTCAGGAAAACAACATCAACCAAGTTCCAATAAGAAGAGAAATAATACCGACCCATAGATGGTCTGGCACCAATAGAGAGACAAATCACCATAGGTTGAACACTCGAGATGTCTTTTCAGTGGATGCTTATGGCCAAGTTGACCACTATATTCTTCAGGAAAACAACATCAACCAAGCTCCAGTAAGAAGTGGCATTATACCTACCCAGAGAAGGAATAACACCAATTTAGAGAGAAATCAACCTAGGTTGAGTACTCGAGATGTGTTGTCAGCTGAAGCTAATGTTCAAGATGATCGCTTTATTTTTTCTGAAAGAAACACCAACCAAGCTCAATCCGAAAGAGATGTTGAAGTTTCTAAGAGACGTCATCATACCAATCTTAAGATAATTCAAGTTGAAGAAGGAACAAAAGATTCTGAAACCATGACATGTTCAATTTGCCTCGTAGAACTTTTAGTTGGATCGAGAGCTATCCAGTTGCCTAGTCCATGTTTGCATGTTTATCATGAAGATTGCATTCTTAAGTGGTTGGATATATCTAACACGTGTCCTTTGTGTCGTAGAAATGTTCGATGAAGTTTTATCGTTATTTATAAACTTCTTTTTCATAATACTATAGATTAAAATTGATTTTCATAATACTATATATTAACATTGATGTAAGAGTTTAAATTATTCTTATTAATTAACTCTCTTTTCATGTAATTTATTTATTAAAAAAATCCTTTTTTTTAAATACAGCTTTTTTTTACATTTAGACTTTTATTTATATTTTTTCTTTTTCAATTTTTCCTATTAGTGTATATACGCATTACATTTAAAACACCACTTCATCTTATCCTATAATTTTTTTAAAATATTATTATCAATCTCAAATTATCAATAAATATCATATATTTAAGATAATAAAATAATTTTATATTATTAATTAATCTTAAAAACTTTAATGTAAATACTAGATAAATATTAATTACCTTTTGTCAAAATGTAAACTTAGATGCCATGATAAAAAATGATGATTTGAAATGAATAATTTTTTTTAATAGGCAATCTAAGACTTTGAGGGAAACACATCCTCAAGACCCAAGTTTTTATCACTAGGCAACACACGTAATTGAATGAATAATAATAATATTAAACAGTGAGTGATGAAAGAATGAGAAATCACATAAGGCGAGAAAATAATTTATGTGACAAAAATATAATTACACTGTTCCTCTTATTTTAAACAAAAGCAAAAATGTATATATATTTGGTATAAATTAGACTAAATATTTGTCATTTTTTTGTTTATATTTAAAACCTAATAGAATAGGATATAAAATTAGGAGGTATGATTAAACTCTGTATTATTTTCTTTTTATTTTGTATCCCATATTTAATATATTGTAATAGAATATTATATGTCCATAGTTCAGTTAGAGTACTAAAAAAAATAGACTAGTACATATTTAAATACTATTTTCAAATAAATTTACATAAAAATATGTAAAGTTAATATTTTCAATGTCTTACAATTTAGTAGTTCAACAGATGAGTCAATTTGAAAGATAAAAAGTTGTTGAAACCCAGTTTGACTTGGTTAAAGTTTGCATTTTGACTATAAGTTTCTTGTTACATCATGTTTGAACCAGTGAAAATCTAAAATAGATTGAACATAACTAATTTCATATATTTCTTATTTTCAATGAAAAATCTAGCTAACATATTTCAAATCACCATTGAAAGACATGTAGAAGTACAACACAATAATTTTGTTAGCTTTAAATAATTATATAAATTTTCTTATATTTGGGAATTTTAAAAATAAATTTCTTTTTATTCTTCAGAAAACAAGCAAGATATGAATGGTATTTAAAAATAATTAATTTAATCATGTCACTTGTGTCATGCATGTTACTACATGTTTGCCACAAAACTTTTTTTACTAAAATTTAATATCGGAGACGAATACCAAAATGATCATAATATTCAAAGATACTATGTAAACAAAATTAGAGAAAAAGAGATATGTAATCACAGTGTAAAATAATTTTACATTGTTAACCAATAATAACTATGTATTCAATTAAAATATAATTTTAATTTAAAAAAACTAATATAAATGACAAGTGTAAGAATTTTAATTGATTGTATGTATAAAGTTAGTTTAGTGTCACTACACTATCTTTAAACTCAAAAAATTATATATGGACGAAAACTAAAATCTCGTCAATTTATATGGATGAACTTATATCGATGAGTGACATATTTAAATTTAAATATTATTTCCATTATTCTAAATAGTAATTGTTTTCATATTATCAAAAACTATTAGAGTTATTAATTTTACAATAGAATAGAAGAGATAATTGAGGAAATTAAATAGTTAAATTTATTACAAAATACATTTTATTTGTACTAAAAAACAGCAATTCATATCCCAACAAAATTCGGGAATATAGGAGTAATATGCCAATTAATTCTCAAGTCAATCAACATAGTGTTAAAATTATAAATAATGTTTCACTTTAAAATTTGAAATTTAAAAGAATATAATCAAATTTCAAAATTTTTTAAATGTTAAATAGAGTCCATTTAAAAACATAGATTTATAGAAGTTTATTGAGACCGTTATAAATTTTCAAGAGCAATTCACAATTTTTATAAAGTCGTAGAGGCCATTTTACAAAAACAAACTATAAAGATTAATTTGAAAATTCACAATCTTCTTGTTGTTTGATTTAGTCAAATATAAATCTTCCATTATTTTCATATGTTAATAGAAGACAAAATTATTTCAACTTATTATTTCATTTACTTAAATATTTACTTAAATATTTTTGCATATTTTATTTTCAAAAAATAAGATATCTTTTAGTTATAATAAATAAAGTTGCAATTTACTCATTAGGAATAACTACATAAATCTATACACAAAATAGAAAAACGATATACTCCTGATATTAGGGCACAAAATTAGGAGATTGATTATCATATGCTATATTATATCAGAACTTTATCTTATAGTTTTTTTTTTTTTTTGAACAATTATCTTATGTAGATACTTGAACAACAAAAAAGGCCCGTTGATAATAATTATAAATATTTTAGTTTTTCAGTTTTAATTTCTCCGCACTCACTTGTATTCTTTTTCTTTTCATTTATGCTCAGAACTTTGTTTCTTTACATTTATTATTTGATTCAGTTGGAGTTTTTTCTTTTGATTTCGAAGGATGAATCAACAACAATTTCATCGAAATAGAATTAGAAATCGTTCACATAGAGAAATTATGGAAGATGCATATAGACTGCCGTATCATGGTATGAACAATCAAATGATTCCTCGTGCTCTTTATCCGACTCCCAATGTTCATTATCGGGCTCGTGGTAGAAATCAACCTATGATGAGTATCCCACCAACACATGTTTATGTCCAAGACAACCACTTTATTCATCACGAGAATAACATTAACCATGTTCCAATAAGAAGACACATAATGCCTACTCAGAGATGGTTTGATCACAATCTTGAGAGAAATCAATTAGGACTGAATATCATAAATGTCTTACCAGCTTATGTTGATGACCAAGACAACCGCTTTATTCACCATGAAAACAACATCAACCAGGTTCCAATGAGAAGAGAAATGATATCTACCCATACATGGTCTAACACATATATGGAGAGAAATCAACCTAGGTTGAATATTCAAGATGTTTTTCCAACTGTTGTTTGGCCACTATATTCTTCATGAAAACAACATCAATCAAGCTCCAATAAGAAGATACATTGTACCTACTGATAGATGGTTTAACATCAATTTCGAGAGAAATCAACTTAGATTGAGTACTCGAATTTTATATCCAATTGATGTTTATTTCCGAGATGACCACTTTATTTCGCACGAAAACAACATTAACCATGTTCCAGTAAGAAGAGACATAGTGCCTACACAAAGATGGTTTGATACAAATCCCGAGAGAAGTCAATCTATGGGTAGTATCCGAAATGTCTTGTCAAATTATGCTTATGCCCAAGACAACCACTTTATTCTTTGTGAAAACAACATCAACCATGTTCTAGTAAGAAGAGAAATGATACCAACCGATGGATGGTCTAGCACCAATATAGAGAGAAATCAACAGAGGTTGAGTACCCGAGATGTCTTTACAGTGGATGCTTATGGCCAAGATGACCACTATGTTTTTCAAGAAAACAACATCAACCAAACTCCAATAAGAAAAGGCAGTATACCTACCCAAAGAAGGAATAACACCAATCTTGAGAGAAATCAACCTAGTTTGAGTACTCAAGATGGATTGTCAGCTGATGTTAATGTCCAAGATGACCGTTTTATTTTTCCCGAAAGAAACATCAACCAAATTCCAGTTAGAAGAGCTATTGAAGTTACTAAGAGACATCATCATACCAATCTTAAGATAATTCAAGTTGAAGAAGGAACAAAAGATTCTGAAGTCATGACATGCTCAATTTGTCTTGTAGATCTTTTAGTTGGGTCAAAAGCTATCCAGTTGCCTAGTCCATGTTTGTATGTTTATCATGAAGATTGAATTTTTAAGTGGTTGGATATATCTAGCACATGTCCTTTGTGTCGTAGACATGTACGGTGAAGTTTTTGTTTATTTGTCAATTTCTTTTTCATAATACTATAGATTAAAATTGATCTATGAGTTCAAATTATTTTTATTGATATGACAGAGTTCTTTATTCATGTAAAATCCTTTTCTTAAATTCAGATAATTTTATTATATTTGGACTTTTATTTGTATCTTTTCTTTTTCTATTTTTTTCCATTAATATAAATATGATGTATTACATTTAAAACACCACTTAATCTTATCCTTAAAAAAAATTAAACGATTATGTTTGGTATAAATTTAGGCTATATACTTTTTGTTTTTTGTTTATATTTAAAACCAAATAGAATAGATTTTTTTTTGTAAGCAAAAATTTGATTAATGAGAGATCTAAGAGGAGGAGGTCTGATCAAACTCTGTATTATTTTCTTTTTATTTTGTATTCCATATTTAATATATTGCAATAGAATATTATATGTACACATAGTTGAGTTTCAAAAAATATACTAGTATATATCTAAATAATATTTTCGAATAAAATTACATAAAAATATTTTTTAAAAATGTAAAGTTATTATTTACGTACACAACAATTTATTTAAAAAGCTAAATTTTCGATGTCATATAATTTAATAGTTCAACAAATGAGTCAATTTAAAAGATAAAAAAATAGTTCAAACCAAGTTTGACTTAGTTAAAGTTTGTATTTTGAATATAACTTTCTTGTTACATCATGTTTAAATCAAGGAGAATAAAAGATAGATTGATCATATATTTAAGATTTTTAATATGATATAATATCTGATCTTTGTAAAAAAAAAATATAGATAGGAAATAATGAAACTAAATCACAACCTTTAAGTAGCTAATTTATTATATTTCTTATTTTCTATGGATAATCTAGCAGCATATTTCAAATTCAAATTATCATTGGAAACTCTTTCGTTAAAATGTATTCTGAACAATTTGACAACGTGAATGTAAGTGATGAAGCCAGAATATATCACAAAATTTTTGTGGATGCTCCTTACAATGAAGAAACAAATCAAGTCTTTTAACTTTACACAATATCGATAACAATAGATAAGTGGATACATGATTTTGGATTGATATATATTTCATTCATATTTAACCTTTAATTGTTACTCTAAAACCAATCATGTACATTACACCCAGCACATGACATGTGTTCAATTTTGGCGCTACATTACCACGGTCTTCTAATAAGTGTCAAAAATATGTAAAATACATAGGTATTTAATGACTTATTTTATAAGCAATCAATAAAAAAAACACAATTTATCATGAATATAAGATAAATTGCATGTATTTTTTTTAATGTGTATTTATTAAATACAAAAAATGACAAAGAAAGCATCTAAAAAGGACAAAATGTATCATTCAAACAAAAGCTAGGTAAGGCAAAAAAAAGACGGCTAAGTCAAGAAGCTGACTAAGTAGAAAAATGGATTAGGATTTAAACAAGATAGAGCACTTAGTAAAGGTTTAAACCATAAGAAAAAGAATCGTCCAATTTATAAATGCACAAAGTGCAAGAGATTTGGCTACTTAAACCCCAATTGTTTTAACAAGTTGAAAAGGTTTAAAGGTGATAACTCTAGACCTTCTAGAAAAACTAACGCACACGACCCCAAGAAAATTTGGATACAAAAAGTGAAACCTTAGTATGTTTTGCAAGCATGCTTTGTAGCTCAATGTCATATCTAATATAAAATAAATAAGTTCAAAGAAAAAGATATACTCCTAAGTATACAATGGTTTAAGTCTCTGATCCAAGAACAAACGATGATGGTGAATATCAACGATAGTGATCAAAGCAATTGTTTTTTAGAATATCTCAAAATTTTATGATCCTTAATGATTAATTAACCTTAAAATAGGTTGGGAGGATATGTCTGTGATGGACTTACCCATCTCATTGTTTAAACCAACTCTCGCATTCAACGATACGTATGAGCAGGTCTGACCCTCTCCAGGTGCAGGTAATGCTAAAGCATTGGGCCTCACAATCTAAGGGCCCCAAATTTTATTATTATTATTATTATTGAATACAAAAATAAACATCAACCAAAATCCAATTTATTGAGTACTCAAGATTAAAATTGATCTATGAGTTCAAATTATTCTTATTGATATGACTGAGTTCTTTATTCATATAATTTATTTTTAAAAAATCCTTTTTTTAAATTCAGATAATTTTATTATATTTGGACTTTTATTTGTATCTTTTCTTTTTCTATTTTTTTCCATTAATATAAATATGATGTATTACATTTAAAACACCACTTAATCTTATCCTTAAAAAAAATTTAACGATTATTACAATTCAATGTTAAATTATCATTAAATATCATATATTTAAACTAGTAAAATCACTTTATATTATTAATTAATTAACTTGGAAAACTTTAATGTAAATAATGGATAAAACATTAATCACCTTTTGTGGAAAGTTAAGCTTAGATGCCAAAATAAATAAAAATGAAGATTAGGAATAATAATAATAATAATAATAATAATAATAATAATAATAATAATAATAATAAAGTTTTCTCCATTCACTTCTTTAAAAAAATTTGTGTATTGAGTGGAAGTTTGATGGCGAAGGGAACACTGTCGAAGAAACGGGGGCGACCACCCAAACAGGTCACTCCGGCACCGACAACGGTGAGCCCAATGCAGCAGAGGGACGAAACTACGGCGGAAAATACAAGTGAGGTGGAGGCGGAAGGTGTGGTGATGGTAGAAAAGGGGAAGAACGGCGCGGAGGAGGAAAAAGATACGAATCAAGGGTTTTGTCTGAACCCTAAAAAATTGGGGAGTTCGACGATAAATCAAGAGAACGATGAAGATGCCAAGCTTTGGGTCGATGTGATACGCGGTAATCGATTAACAACAAATGGCAAAGCGTTAGCGTTTGTCGCTCCTAAGATCGTCAATGGAAAGCCAGTGGTGGAGATCGAAGAAGATGATGTTGCGAGTCAAATTCGATTCTGGGATACATCTCTCATCATGTATGCGATTGGGAGTAACCTGAGTATGCACGCGGTGAAGAGTTATATGATGAAGGAGTGGAATTTTGTGAAACTTCCAGAAATTTTCTACAATGATGAGGGTTACTTCATCTTGAAGTTCAAATCTGATGAGGATAGGGAAGCTGTGCTATTGAAAGGGCCATATACTATAAGGAACATGCCTATGGTAATCATGGAATGAAGACCAGACTTTTCGATGGAGAGAGACATGCTGCGGACAGTTCCTATTTGGGTGAAATTTCCACAATTGCCAATCCAAATGTGGGGAGAACAGAGCCTGGGAAAGATAGGGAGTGTCATAGGTACCCCCTTGTTTGCGGATGAATGCACAGCGGGGAAGTTGAGAGTGACATATGCAAGAATCCTTGTTGAAGTGGACATAACTCAGAAACTCCAAGAGGAAATTGTGATCAGTTATGAGGGCAAATAGGGAAAACAAAAGGTGGAGTATGAATGGAGGCCACAGTACTGTGAAAGATGTCAGAAGGCAGGGCATATCTGTTCAGTGGAGAAGAAACCTACAGTCAAGATGTGGCAAAAGAAAGAGCAGGGAGGGTCGAGTTCTACCTTGAGCAGTGATATTAATGAGAAGGAAACACCAAAAATGGGGAAGGAACCTGAACATGTGGCACTTGAAGGTGATGATGGGAGCTGGACAGAAGCGCTGAAAGGCATACGTGATAAAGGTAAGAGTAATGTTGAGTCTTTAAAGCATATTTTTAGTAGCAATGGTTTTAACACCTTAGGGGACTGGAATGATCCCGTGGTGCAGGCCATGGGGGTTACATGATAGTTTCTTGGAACATAAGGGGGCTGAATAAGGTAGCTAAGCAGAAAGAGATAAGCTCCCGTCTCTTTAAGCTACAGCCTAATATTGCGATATTGCTAGAAACCAGGGTTAAGAAGGAGAAAGCTGAGAAATGGAGGCAAAAAATTGGTGGGAATTGGCAGGTTTGTGATAACTATAGAAATCATGCCAATGGGAGAATTTGGATCTTATGGCAAGGTAGTAAGGTGAATATTCAAACAGTGAGTATGACTGATCAAATGATTCACTGTGGGTTGTATGGCAGGGATGGTAAATTTGTGCAGTGGCTTACTGCAATGTATGCAGCTAACCAGCTCGAGAGAAGGAAAGAGTTATGGAAAGATATAGAGAGATTAGGATCCAATCAGCAGGGGCCTTGGATTATGCTTGGGGATTTTAACAATGTACTGGGGTTCCATGAGAGGATTGGAAGGAATGAGGTCAAAGAGGCTGAGTTTAGTGATCTTAGAGAGATGATGGTGGCTACTGGACTCTTTGAGGTTGACTGTATTGATGATAAGTTCACTTGGTATAACAAACATGCTGAAGGTGCTATCTATTCTTGTATAGATAGAGTGATAGGAAATCTGGCCTGGATCCAAAGTAATAAAGATAAAACTGTTCACATCTTGGAGCCTGGAATTTCTGATCATGCAATGTTGTGCATCAAAGGTAATGAGCAAGTTGTTAGAAAGAAGACAAGTTTCAAGTTTATAAATGCTGTGATAGAGGCTGAGGGGTACAGGACAGAAGTGGAAAAGAATTGGAAAAGGAAGATACATGGTAATAACAGTCAAATGATGTGGAACAAACTCAAGAGATTGTAGCCCTCAATCAGAAAATTGCATAGACCCCTGATGAACTTACAGAGTAAAATAGAGGAGAAAATGAATGAGCTTATGGAAATCCAGAGAGAGTTAAGGAATAACAAAATGAACTCTGCCCTGGTTCAAATGGAGAAAAGCCTTACTGAGGATGTATTGAATCTGAATGATCTGGATGAACAAATTGCAAGACAGAAAGCTAAGGTGGAGTGGATCAGGAAAGGTGATGGAAACAACAGCTATTTCCATGCTACTTTGAAGGCAAAGCAAAAATATAATACAATTCATAGACTGGTTAGAGATAATGGGGAGATTTGTACCACCCCTGAAGATATTGAGCAGGAAGTCTTAGATTTTTATCTTGGACTGATGGGAACTGCTACTAAGGAGTTAAGGGGAGTTGATATTGTTGCAATGAGAAGGGGACGGCAATTAGGGAAGGAATAAAGGCTAATGTTGGTCGATCCTGTTAGTGAAAAGAGGTGTGGGATGCTTTGAATAGCATTGGTGATTTAACTGCTCCAGGCATTGATGGGTATGGGTCGAAATTCTTCAAAAACTCCTGGCAATTGGTGAAGAATGATATGATGCAAACTGTGAAAGCCTATTTTGAGGAAGGGAAACTGGATGATAGGATCAACAGAACACTTGTTACTTTTGAAGGATAGAAAAACACTTAGAAAGGGGGGTTTGAATAAGTGTAGCTTTAAAAACTTGACAGATAAAAATAAATTGCACAGTTATTTTTATCCTGGTTCGTTGTTAACTAAACTACTCCAGTCCACCCCCGCAGAGATGATTTACCTCAACTGAGGATTTAATCCACTAATCGCACGGATTACAATGGTTTTCCACTTAGTCAGCAACTAAGTCTTCCAGAGTCTTCTGATCACACACTGATCACTCCAGGAACAACTGCTTAGATACCCTCTAAGACTTTCTAGAGTATACTGATCCACACGATCACTCTAGTTACAATCTGCTTAGATAACCTCTAAGACTTCCTAGAGTATTCTGATCCACACGATCACTCTAGTTCCTTACAACTTAATGTAATCAATTCTAAGAGTATTACAATTGCTTCTTAAAAGCTATAATCACAAACTGTGATATTTCTCTTAACGTTTAAGCTTAATCTCACTAATATATTACAACAGCAATGTAGTGAGCTTTGATGAAGATGAAGATTCTGAGCTTTGAGTAGAACAGAGTTTCAGCAAGTTAATATGAGTTGTTTTTGTGCAGAATCGTTAACCTTGCTTCTCATCAGAACTTCATATTTATAGGCATTGGAGAAGATGACCGTTGAGTGCATTTAATGCTTTGCGTGTTCCGTACAGCATCGCATTTAATGTTATACGCTTTTGTCAACTACCTCGAGCCTTGTTCACGCTGTGTCTACTGACGTAGCCTTTAATAGCTTTTAACGTTCCTTTTGTCAGTCAGCGTAGCCTGCCACTTGTACTTCCTTCTGATCTGATGTTTGTGAATACAACGTTTGAATATCATCAGAGTCAAACAGCTTGGTGCATAGCATCTTCTGATCTTCTGACCTTGAAGTGCTTCTGTGCGTGATACCATCAGAACTTCAGTGCTTCTGATCTCATGTTCTTCTGATGCTTCCATAGACCCATGTTCTGATTCTGCTTCGACCATCTTCTGATGTCTTGCCAGACCATGTTCTGATGTTGCATGCTGAACCCTTTGAGACAAAGCTTCTGAGCGCTGAATTATGCATACTCTTTATATATTTCCTGAAAAGGAAATTGCATTGGATTAGAGTACCATATTATCTTAAGCAAAATTCATATTATTGTTATCATCAAAACTAAGATAATTGATCAGAACAAATCTTGTTCTAACAATCCCCCCCTTTTTGATGATGACAAAAACATATATAAATGATATGAATTTGCGATCAGAAAGAGCAGACGGCAAAAGACAAATTACACAGCTATAGCATAAGCATATGAATATGTCTCCCCCTGAGATTAACAATCTCCCCCTGAGATAAATAATCTCCCCCTGAAATAAATACTCGAAGAACTTTAATAAAAGACTTCCCTGATTATTTCGGTAGAGACGATCACATAAGCTTCTGTCTTTAGAGAATTCATAGCTTCTGACTTCTGCTTCCATTGGACAGCTTCAGAACTAGAATTTCTTTAGATCCTTAGAACACTCACAGCTTCTGATTCCTGCTTCCATCTAGGACAGCTTCAGAACTTGAATTTCTTTGATCTTCAGAACATTCACAGCTTCTGATTTCTGCTTCCATTTAGGACAGCTTCAGAACTTGAATTTCTTTGATCTTCAGAACATTCACAGCTTCTGATTTCTGCTTCCACTTAGGACAGCTTCAGAACTTGAGTTTTCTGGATCTTTAGAACAATCACAGCTTCTGATTTCTGCTTCCCTCGGATAGCTTCAGAGCTTGAATTTCTACCAACCTCACTTCATGCTAGATTTGTATCAGAACATTGTTGAATGTACCAGAGCATCATCAGAGCATCTCTACATCCTGAAATGTTACAGAACAAAAACTAAACGACAAAAGTCAGCATGAACGAGTCAGAACATAAAATGTATATTAAAACACATGATATGTATCAGAGCCATATAGGCTAAAATAATGTTATCAGAGCAAATAGAATTTTGTCAAAGCAAATAGACAAATATGGATCAAATTCTATTATCAGTGCTTCTGATTCATTCTTCTTTCTTGCTTCTGATTTCTGAAGCTTGACAGCACTCAGCTTGCTTCAGTTTCCATGAGTTTATTCTTTTCAGAATAACACTTCTTATGGTTTTGCTTCTTGTGTTTGCTTTGAAGATTCTCTTCACTTCTTTATACCTGCAAAACACTTAAACCATATAGAACTTGCAGTTCTTGTTAGTAAATGTGTGGGAGCTTTACCCAGCAACTGATAGATTAATCAAATCATTTATCATTTATCTTCTCCCCCTTTTTGTCATAACATCAAAAAGAATATTTCAAATGATTCAGATGAATAAAACGACAAATAAAACCACTGGAATGTAAAACCAAAGAAATTTTTCATTGATAATCAAAAAGATTACAAGAGAGAATGCAGGAAAACAGATGCAACAAGGAAAGAAAACTACAAAGACCAAAGACTAAGATCCTAGTCTACGCAAAATCCGCGCCAGAACATCATGAATCCCGTCAGTGCTTGTAGCTTGCCTTGCCATGAAGGAGCGAAACTCAGCATTGGCTACTTCTTGCGCGTCCAAACGAGAAGCCAGCATAGCTTGATTCTGATGAAGAGCTTCCAAGGTCTCCATCAGAGCTGAGGTTTCACCAGAAGAAGAGGCACCTGAATTTCTGCCAAAAGGGACAGCAATCTCAGCAGGGTGATCTTCTGGGAGATCTCCAGCTTGTGCATCTTCCATTTCCTCATCTGAGTCTGACTCAGAGGTAGCCTTAGCATATTCTGGTTCAGGCAGCTCAGAAGTTCCATCTTCCAGCGCTTGAAGAATAGCTGCTAGGTTTGTTGGAGGAGTAGGACCAGCAACTTCAGCAGGATAAACCACTACTGGAAAGACCATGTGAGGTGCTTTTTCAGAAGGGTTCATTCTGAACCAGTTGAACAGCCACTGAAAATCTCCAGTCAGCACAGGAAACCATGGTCTCCACACCACGATGTCTCTGCAGAGATTTTCTTCTTCCAACTCATCTGCAGGTAACTTCTTCTCAAGAACACTTCTGTTCCTGATGAAATGGTGATAGCTGCTTTCACCAACTTCCAACCGAAGACCACGAATACCAGGAGCTTCAGACATGATCCTTCTCTGAGTGTCTGTAGCCTTAGCCAGAAAATCCTGACGAAAGGTATCCCAAAGGTTGCTTGTAGCATACTCATCCAGATGGTTGAGGTGAGCAGCACCCAGAATCTCCAACCAGCCATTTACATCAGAATGTAAAAGCTCCAGAAATGATTGAGTGGTAGGAGTTGGAGGGTTGACAGTGAATCTGGAGTCGGGAAGAACAACACTATAGGGATTAGGTGTTCTGGTGGGAAAAGGGTGTGAGAGAGATGAAGAAATATCTGATGGATGGGTTGAAGGAGAGGAGATATCAGATGGTGAAGAAGGTGGTTCCGAGAGGATGAATGAGGAGGAAGAGGTGGTGGAGGTCTTTGAAGAGAACGGGTTCACTTTGAGAGGGTCATAGGTGATCCTTACTCTTTTAGGTTTGGTTTCTGGTTCAGCAGTTGCCTTTCTCTTTTGTTTCCGATCATTATCTTGATTTCCAGAGCTTGACGATGGATTCATGATGAAGTTGCAGATATTGGAAACTGCTAGGGTTTATGATATGAGTGCAAAGAGAGAGAACGAAAAAGAAACTGAATGCAAAGTGAGAGAAATATAAGAGGGAAAAGAAACGTTTGAAGAATCTAAAAAGAAAACTGAAAGAGAGTAAATGATGAAAAGCATTTAATGTTACGTGACGTGAGGAGAGATAATAATGACAAAAGACGTGATTTGCACAGTTACCTAAGTAGACGTCCCCTCAACTGCACGCACGCTTGTCCAGGAATAGTGAACACGTGTTTACCATCTGGATAGCCAGTTACAGCTGTTATGCTTTTAAAGAGATTCTGAATCAACTTAGACAATGAAACGTTAGTAATAACTGAATCACAATTTCTAATTGATTTCAATCAGAACTTCTTAAAAAGAAATTTCATTTCAGAAGATACCCATACATAAGAACTTCTCATCTTCTCATTCTGGGCTTGTTTCTGAAGACCCATTTTGTACCGATTATATTGAATCCATCTGGTTTAGGAACAAGATCCCAAACATCATTCCTTGTAAACTGATTCAGTTCTTCTTGCATAGCAATTATCCAGTCTGGAACTTCTAGAGCATGATCAACAGAAGTTGGCTCGATCAAAGATACAAGACCTAATTGACAGTCTGCATTGTTCTTAAGGCATGCTCTTGTTCTGATTGGATCATCCTTCTTTCCAAGAATGACATCTTCTGAATGACCAGAAATGAGTCTGGATGATCTTCTGACAGATGGTTCTTCAGAAATGCTTAGATTGTCTAGAGAAGCTGATACTTGATCTTCAGATTCTTTGCTTCTGAGAAGCTCTGCTTCTGATGCGTTGCTTCTTGGCTCAACAACTTCTGATATATCAATATCACAATCTGCAAAATTATCAAACTGCTTTGGTTTTTCAGAACCAAGCTTATCATCAAACCTGATATTGATTGATTCTTCCACAATCAATGTTTCAGTATTGTATACTCTGTAGCCTTTTGAGCATTCAGAATATCCAAGAAGGAAACATTTTTGTGCTTTGGAATCAAACTTACCAAGATGATCTTTAGTGTTCAGAATAAAGCATACACATCCAAAAGGATGGAAATATGAAATGTTGGGCTTTTTATTCTTCCACAATTCATAAGGAGTCTTATTTAGAATAGGTCTGATAGAGATTCTATTCTGAATATAGCATGCAGTGTTTATTGCTTCTGCCCAGAAGTGCTTAGCCATATTGGTTTCATTGATCATGGTTCTGGCCATTTCTTGCAGAGTCCTATTCTTTCGTTCTACAACTCCATTTTGCTGTGGAGTTCTAGGACAAGAGAAATCATGGGCAATACCATTTTCTTTGAAGAATTCTTCAAAGGATCTGTTCTCAAATTCACCACCATGATCACTTCTGACCTTTATGATTTTACACTCTTTTTCAGATTGAATCTGAATGCAGAAATCAAAGAACACTGAATGAGTCTCATCCTTGTGTTTCAAGAATTTTACCCACGTCCAGCGACTATAATCATCTACGATGACTAATCCATATTTCTTCCCTCTGACAGATGCTGTTTTGACTGGGCCAAACAGATCAATGTGCAAGAGTTCTAATGGCCTTGAGGTAGAAACAACATTCTTGGACTTGAATGCAGGTTTGGAGAACTTGCCCTTCTGACATGCTTCACAAAGAGCATCTGATTTGAATTTCAGATTAGGGAGTCCTCTGACAAGATCCAGTTTGTTAATCTGAGAAATCTTTCTCAAACTAGCATGACCTAATCTTCTGTGCCAGACCCACTGCTCTTCAGAAACAGACATAAGACAAGTCACCTTCTGACTCATAAGATCTTGCAGATCTGTCTTATAAATGTTATTCTTCCTCTTGCCTGTAAATAGGATTGAGCCATCCTTCTGATTTACAGCCTTGCAAGACTTTTGATTAAAGATTATATCATAACCATTGTCACTCAATTGACTGATAGATAAGAGGTTATGTGTTAATCCTTCTACAAGAAGTACATTAGAAATGGAAGGAGAGTTACCAGACTTTATAGTTCCAGAGCCAATTATCTTGCCCTTCTGATCTCCTCCAAACTTGACTTCTCCTCCAGACTTAAGCACCAGGTCTTGGAACATAGACCTTCTTCCTGTCATGTGTCGTGAGCATCCAGAGTCCAGGTACCATGACATGTTGTGCTTTGTCCTTTTTGCAGCCAAGGATATCTGCAATAGGAATAATCTTATCCTTAGGTACCCACATCTTCTTGGGTCCTTTCTTGTTAGTTTTTCTCAAGTTCTGATTGAACTTGGGTTTAACATTGTAAGCAATAGGAGGAACAGCATGATAATTTTTAATGTGAGTTTCATGATATTTCCTAGGTTGTGTCACATGCTTTTTGGTGTGTGTTATGTGAAAACTTTGAGCATGTGAAGTGTGCCTAATATCATGGGAGTGGCCATACTTGAACTGATCATACAATGGCTTGTATGTGAATTTCCTTTCATCAACAGGTTCAAGTTTGTATGGGGTTTCACCCTTAAAACCAATGCCAACTCTTTTGTTTCCAGACACAGCATATATCATAGAAGCTAGCTGACTTCTGCCAATACTTCTAGATAAGAACTTCCTGAAACTTAAATCATATTCTTTCAGAATATGATTTAGACTAGGAGTGGATTTTTCTGAATCAGAAGGAGATCCAACATTATTGGATAATTTTAAAAGTTTTTCTTTTAATTCAGAGTTTTCCAACTCAAGCTTCTTTGTTTCGAATTCAAATAGCTTTTTCAGCTTTTTGTATTTGAGACTAATCTGAGACTTGAATTCCAGAAGTTCTGTTAGACCGGAAACTAACTCATCTCTAGTAAGTTCAGAAAATACCTCTTCAGAATCTGATTCTGATGTAGATTCTGATCCGTCATCTTCTGTCGCCATCAGCGCACAGTTAGCCTGCTCATCTTCAGAGTCTGAATCATCTTCTGACTCATCCCAGGTTGCCATAAGACCTTTCTTCTTATGAAACTTCTTCTTGGGATTTTCCTTCTGAAGTTTTGGACATTCATTCTTGAAGTGTCCAGGCTCATTGCATTCATAGCACATGACCTTCTTCTTGTCAAATCTTCTGTCATCAGAAGATTCTCCACGTTCAAATTTCTTTGAACTTCTGACGCCTCTGAACTTCCTTTGCTTGTTCTTCCAGAGTTGATTTAGCCTTCTGGAGATCAAGGACAGTTCATCTTCTTCTTCAGATTCTGATTCTTCAGGATCTTCTTCTCTAGCCTGAAAAGCGTTAGTGCATTTCTTGATATTGGATTTTAATGCAATAGACTTACCTTTCTTTTGAGGCTCATTTGCGTCCAGCTCTATTTCATGGCTTCCCAAGGCACTGATAAGCTCTTCCAGAGAAACTTCATTCAGATTCTTTGCAATCTTGAATGCAGTCACCATAGGACCCCATCTTCTGGGTAAGCTTCTGATGATCTTCTTTACGTGATCAGCCTTGGTGTATCCCTTGTCAAGAACTCTCAATCCAGCAGTAAGAGTTTGAAATCTTGAAAACATCTTTTCAATGTCTTCATCATCCTCCATCTTGAAGGCTTCATACTTCTGGATTAAAGCGAGAGCTTTAGTCTCCTTGACTTGAGCATTTCCTTCATGAGTCATTTTCAAGGACTCATATATGTCATAGGCCGTTTCCCTGTTAGATATCTTCTCATACTCAGCATGAGAGATAGCATTCAGCAAAACAGTTCTGCATTTATGATGATTCCTGAAAAGCTTCTTCTGATCATCATTCATTTCTTGCCTTGTCAGCTTTACGCCACTGGCATTTACTGGATGTTTGTAACCATCCATCAGAAGATCCCATAGATCACCATCTAGACCAAGAAAATAACTTTCCAGTTTATCTTTCCAGTATTCAAAGTTTTCACCATCAAATACCGGCGGTCTAGTATAACCATTGTTACCGTTGTGTTGCTCAGTAGAGCCAGATGTAGATGCAGGTGTAGACTTTGCAATTTCATCAGCCATCTTTTACTGAAGCGTTTTTCTCTTCCTGAATCTTTTCTAAACACGGTTAAGTGCTTGCACCTTAGAACCAGGCTCTGATACCAATTGAAGGATAGAAAAACACTTAGAAAGGGGGGGTTTGAATAAGTGTAGCTTTAAAAACTTGACAGATAAAAATAAATTGCACAGTTATTTTTATCCTGGTTCGTTGTTAACTAAACTACTCCAGTCCACCCCCGCAGAGATGATTTACCTCAACTGAGGATTTAATCCACTAATCGCACGGATTACAATGGTTTTCCACTTAGTCAGCAACTAAGTCTTCCAGAGTCTTCTGATCACACACTGATCACTCCAGGAACAACTGCTTAGATACCCTCTAAGACTTTCTAGAGTATACTGATCCACACGATCACTCTAGTTACAATCTGCTTAGATAACCTCTAAGACTTCCTAGAGTATTCTGATCCACACAATCACTCTAGTTCCTTACAACTTAATGTAATCAATTCTAAGAGTATTACAATTGCTTCTTAAAAGCTATAATCACAAACTGTGATATTTCTCTTAACGTTTAAGCTTAATCTCACTAATATATTACAACAGCAATGTAGTGAGCTTTGATGAAGATGAAGATTCTGAGCTTTGAGTAGAACAGAGTTTCAGCAAGTTAATATGAGTTGTTTTTGTGCAGAATCGTTAACCTTGCTTCTCATCAGAACTTCATATTTATAGGCATTGGAGAAGATGACCGTTGAGTGCATTTAATGCTTTGCGTGTTCCGTACAGCATCGCATTTAATGTTATACGCTTTTGTCAACTACCTCGAGCCTTGTTCACGCTGTGTCTACTGACGTAGCCTTTAATAGCTTTTAACGTTCCTTTTGTCAGTCAGCGTAGCCTGCCACTTGTACTTCCTTCTGATCTGATGTTTGTGAATACAACGTTTGAATATCATCAGAGTCAAACAGCTTGGTGCATAGCATCTTCTGATCTTCTGACCTTGAAGTGCTTCTGTGCGTGATACCATCAGAACTTCAGTGCTTCTGATCTCATGTTCTTCTGATGCTTCCATAGACCCATGTTCTGATTCTGCTTCGACCATCTTCTGATGTCTTGCCAGACCATGTTCTGATGTTGCATGCTGAACCCTTTGAGACAAAGCTTCTGAGCGCTGAATTATGCATACTCTTTATATATTTCCTGAAAAGGAAATTGCATTGGATTAGAGTACCATATTATCTTAAGCAAAATTCATATTATTGTTATCATCAAAACTAAGATAATTGATCAGAACAAATCTTGTTCTAACAACTTTGATTCCCAAGCATGATAAAGCTGAAACCATAAAGGAATTTAGACCTATTTCGTGCTGCACAACAGTTTACAAAATAATATCCAAGGTGATTGCCAACAGAATGAGCAAGGTCCTGGGGAGTATTATCAGTAGAAATCAAGCTGCCTTTGTGCCAGGACAGAAAATTCATGACCACATTCTGTTAGCATATGAACTCATTAGAGGATACTCGAGGAAAGGTGGCATGCCAAGAGTAATGGTTCAAATGGATATTAGGAAGGCTTATGATTCAGTTGACTGGAAGGCTATGCAATGTATTTTGGCTGAAGTGGGGTTTCCTAGGAAATTCATAAGCTGGATTATGTTGGGTGTAACCACTGTATCTTACCAATTCAACATCAATGGCAGTATCTCTAAGCACATGAAAGCTGCAAGGGGTCTAAGGCAAGGTGACCCTATGTCACCCTTGCTGTCTGTGGTGATAATGGAGTATTTGCATAGGAAACTGGACTGTCTAAGCACTGAACCTGAATTCAAATTCCACATAAACTGTGAGAAGCTGAATCTTGTGGATCTGAGTTTTGCAGATGACCTGCTACTCTTCTCCAAAGGAGACAGTGGTTCTGTTAGTATGATGATGAAAAAGTTTGAGGAGTTTTCCATGTCCACTGGGATGCAAGTCAATCCAAACAAATGTCAAATCTACTGTGGTGGCATGGAAGAGAGTGGTATCACCAGGATTGAAGGGATTACAGGGTTCAAGAGAGGTTCCTTACCCTTCAAGTATCTAGGTATTCCACTTACTAGCAGGAAGTTATCTAATAATCAATGTATGGCTTTGGCTGATAGAATTGGTGGCAAGATGACACATTGGAGCTCCCATTTACTTAGCTATGCTGGCCGTGTGCAGATGGTCAACACTGTTCTGTTTGGATGCGTGAACTATTGGATGTGCTGTCTACCTTTGCCTAAAGGGGTCATTAGAAGAATTGAAGCAATGTGCAGGTCCTTTGTGTGGTCGGGGACTGATAAGGTGACTAGGAAAGCTCCGGTGGCTTGGGACAAAGTGTGTACACCTAAAAAATATGGGGGCTTGGGCATTAAAAATCTGCAGGTGTGGAATAAAGTATGCATTAGCAGAATGCTATGTGTTATACCCCAAAATTTGCCCGCATCTTTTTCAGAAAGAAGGCAGCAGACTTCTGTCTAAAAATTGGGAGTTTCATATAATCTTGGATTTTATTTCATAAATATCCTGATTTCATGAATACTCGATTTTTAGAATTTTTTCTTATACGGTATTTTGGTTCGCTGTTGAATTTATTCTTACGCAAACACCAATTACTGTTTATCACTTCACACACGCTGTTTATTTGAGATTTATTTGCAGATAAATAGTACTGACGCAATTGGTACAGAATTAAATTTTTGCAGGCGTAGAGTCCGGGGATTCAGACTGTACTGGTAACAAGTAAATTATTATTAGTTTTTTGTTTCCCACTAATTTTTGTACTATATTCTATTATTTTCAAAATCTTTTTCTTTCTCTTTCTTTCAAAATCAAATCTTAACTTTATTCTATATATCTCTCTTTTCAAACCCTACCATACACTTTCTTTCAAATCCTACTACCACTCAAATTTTCCTTTTTGTACGGAATCACTTCATTCCCCAACGTCTCTATCCTTCTTTTCACTCTATAAATACCTCTCATTTTTTTCATAAAATCTCACATCAAATTTCAACTTATCTCTCAAATTTCTACCTCATATTCATTCTCTCTTCTTCCCCGGCAAAAATGGCGAAGTGGATGGATACGTGTTTTATTATGGTCATCACCGTCGTGGTGGTGATCATGTCCTTTTTCTGTCTGCATAGTCCTGAAAAATGCGGACCTGGGTTGTTTACACTCCCAATCATCTATATGTTATTATTTATGGCATGCATTTTTAATCGTCATTTTTAAAGTTTGTCGTATCTTTTGTTTTCAAATAATTTACCGTTTATTTGTCGTACTATTCATTATATTATGTAATATTTGTACTGTCAGTATTAAATGTCGTACTATCTGTCGTACTGTAGTTTAATTTTCCAGATAATATTTTGTGTGTTTTCTGCCAGTTAAACATTTATTTCACTGTGCATTAAATATTTTTCAAGGTTATTATCAGTAATTTTGTTCGCGTACGGTATATTTTATTTATTTATTATGTTTGTGTTTTTCTAACAACTCATGTAAATAAATTTTCACCACTAACACAACAAAAAAAACAAAAAGAAAAATTAACTTTACCTGTTGAATTTTCACTTTAACTGTTACGTTAATGCCTGAACAGTCTGTTGACAGTCAAACCCGCTGACAGTGCCATTCTCCGTGTTTTGTACCATCAATCAAATCAATCTTTTTGCATTTCAAAGTTCCAAGATTTTTGTTCTAGAAGTCTTCTGAACATCACATGATCAGCAGAGACTCAGCACTGCACAAAAATCAGGTACGCTCAACTGTCTCCTACACGAACAGTCCTTAACTAGGGTTTTTGTTTTTTTCAGGAGAATAAGTTTTTTGAGACCTCAAATGGATTTCATGGACCTCCATATATCTCAAAGTACCACCATACAAATTTTCAGACTTCAATTCGCTCAGACGCACAGTCAGCAGCTCAAACAGTCAACAGACGACCAGTTTGACCGAAAAGTCAACAGACAGTCAAAAATGAAATTTTTTGTCAACATCCATATTTTATCAAAAGATTCATCATTTGATCATTGGTTGATCATAATTCATCAAGGAAAGATAAAAAATCAGCAAAACCCTAAGTTTCAAAATTAGGGTTTTCTCCTAAAAAGTCAACTGAACTTTGACTGGTCATAACTCTCTCATCATTCATCCAAAAAATTCCAACCAAAGCTCATTTTGAAGGAAATTCAATTATCTTTCAAATGCAATTGGTCCCATGGTCATTAGATTCACCATTTGGAAAATATGAGCCAGGACATTACAGGTCATTTTCAAAGTCAACAAAAAGTGGTTTTTTTTCAAAGGCCATAACATCAAGATAACTTCTCCAAATGAAAAATAGTTTCCAAAGTGGCTTGTAGAGGACATCTTGAGGTTTCTAAAAAGTACAAGAACTCCTTCATATGATAAAAATTGAGGGATTTATGCCTTGTTGAAGTTGGCTATTTTTTGGGAAAATGCATGAAATCAACATTGATCAAAAGTGTTTTTTTTTTCAAAAGGGGCCAAGTTTCCATGATCCAAACATGCTTCTAACAATGCTAAGGGCCTCCCACAACCAACCTAAGGCCCATAACATTTTATTTCTTTTTTTGGTTTAATTTTATTTCATTTAAAATTAAATTGAAAAAGAAATGGTAAAGGATAATGTTATGTAGCTTTGTTCTTAAGCATGAGTCACCAAGAATCATTCAAAGCTCTGCAGCATGAAAGGGTACAGCAGGCCTAGGGCAAGAGGGTGAAGAAAAATCAAGCCATGGTTGCTTGAATTCAAAGATTTATATATTATAAAATTCAAAGATTCAAAGAAACATCTGAAGGATAGAAAAACACTTAGAAAGGGGGGGGTTTGAATAAGTGTAGTCTTAAAAAAACTTGAACGATAAAAACAAATTGCATAGTTATTTTTATCCTGGTTCGTTGTTAACTAAACTACTCCAGTCCACCCCCACGGAGTGATTTACCTCACCTGAGGATTTAATCCACTAATCGCAACAGATTACAATGGTTTTCCACTTAGCCCACGACTAAGTCTTCTAGAGTATCCTGATCACAACCTAATCACAACCTGATCACTCTAGGAACAAATTCTTAGACACAAGCTAAGACTTTCTTAGAGTATCCTGACCACCACGTGATCACTCTAATTACAACTGCTTAGACACAAGCTAAGACTTCCTAGAGTATCCTGATCAACACTTGATCACTCTAGTTACTTACAAATTAATGTAATCAAATAAGAGTTTTACAATGCTTCTGAAAAGCTATAATCACAACAGTGATATTTCTCTTAACGTTTAAGCTTAATCTCACTAATATATTACAACAGCAATGTAGTGAGCTTTGATGAAGATGAAGTTTCTGAGCTTTGATTTGAACAGCGTTTCAGCAAGTTAATAGTTAGTGAATTCGTCAAGAAAATTTTGTGACCTTGCTTCTCATCAGAACTTCATATTTATAGGCACTTTGAGAAGATGACCGTTTGGAGCATTTAATGCTTTGCGTATTCCGTACAGCATTGCATTTAATGTTTCACGCTTTTGTCAACTACCTAGAGCCTTGTTCACGCTGTGTCTACTGACGTTGCCTTTAATAGCTTCCAACGTTCCTTTTGTCAGTCGGCGTAGCCTGCCACTTGTACTTTCTTCTGATCTGACGTTTATGTATACAACGTTTGAATATCATCAGAGTCAAACAGCTTGGTGCATAGCATCTTCTTGTCTTCTGACCTTGAAGTGCTTCTGAGCGTGATACCATGAGAACTTCAGTGCTTCTGCTTCTGATCTCAAGTTCTTCTGATGCTTTCATAGACCCATGTTCTGATTCTGCTTTGACCATCTTCTGATGTCTTGCCAGACCATGTTCTGATGTTGCATGCTGAACCTTCTGAGTCAAAGCTTCTGAGCGCTGATTTGTGCATACTCTTTATATATTTCCTGAAAGGGAAATTGCAATGTATTAGAGTACCACATTATCTCACACAAAATTCATATCCTTGTTATCATCAAAACTAAGAATATTGATCAGAACAAATCTTGTTCTAACAACATCAATGCTTGGTAGCTTAGTTTTTAAGTACTTCTATCTCCTATAAATGAAGTAGAACACTTCATTAATCAAGAGACACAAATTCATAACCATACTCTTGCTTGTATCACTCTTGTACACAACTTGAAATATTGGAAAAAATTGAAATTCGAATTTTAATTTTAAGCTCAATTCAACCCAAACTAAATACTCAAACACGTTCCTCAAACATCCCTGAATCTATCCCAATCGTTTTCAGCAAGCAAAACCTCAAAAAACACGCATCTAAAGCTCACGGTTTGCTCAAACATAAACCTACCAAAATATAATCATACATGCATATTTAACACGATGTAATCATATATTTGAGTTTGGTTTGTTGTTCTGATCGTTTCTGGAAAGTTAATTGAAGTTTGGTCACGTATCCATGAAGATACCATTTTAGGGTTCTTGAACTCTATTTTGGGGTTTTTCGTTAGAGGCAAAATTAGACAAAAATAATGACATGATTGAATTCAGTGGATCATGGCGAATAGAATGGATAGGTCGCAAAAAAAATTTGTGCATGTTTACCCCTATTCGCTATTTTGCAGGGATGAAGCTCATCTATTACAGCGCTTTTTGGCAAAAACGCTGTTAAAAGTGGAGGCTGGAGGTAGAAGACGAAGACGTGGCGCATCCCTACAGGCCAGAGCGCGCGCGTTTTGTTTTTTTTTAAAATTCTCTGATTCAGTGCTTTTGCAGGTGATACACGTGCCATGCTCCTCAAAATCGAAACCATCAGATCCATTTATCAGCCTATCTAACGCTTGTCACACGCAAGTCCATACTATGGACTCTTCAGCTAGCCACACATGATCCAGATTTAATATATTTATATATATTCCATTTTATTTTATTTTCTTTACAAAATTAATTTAAAATAGTTTAAAAAATCAAAAAAATATGATAAAAATATTTTTAGGCGTATAAAATAATCTATTATTTTTTGACATAAAAATATTTTATTTTTCTTAATAATTAAAATATTTTGTTTAATTAATTAAGTATATATTTATATATTTGCTTTTTAATTATTTCAACCAATCAAAAAATCAAAAAAAAATTTGTTCTTTTTATTAAATTTAGTTTATATATTATAGACTAATTTTGTACATATTTAGAATATTTTTCTCTTTAAGTTTTAATTATTTGTGTAATTATTTGCATAATTATATGTTATTTAACTTAATAATGTCAAAAACAACTTCAAAAAATCCAAAAAAAAATTAGTTTTATTTTAAAATTAATTAACAAGCAATATGAACATATTTTAAACTTAATTTTTAGGTTTAAATTTTATTTCTACCTTTTTCTCATTTTAATTAAATTAATCATGCATTAATCCTAATTAAAATCAACCATTCAAAAAACCAAAAATATTTCTTTTATCTTATTGCAATTTAAATTCCTAGATAAAGTGTATAGGTTGTCAAATTCATGTAAATAGCGTAGTTTACATTTCCCGCACAATCGATGTAATAGCGTAGATTTACTTTCCGCATTTTACATTCCCGCATTTTAATTCCAGTACATATAAAACTGCGTGTATGTCAAAGATAAAAACTGAAGCGTTAGATCACTAACTTCAAAGATAAAAATATCTGAATCAAAACACAATCACACTTGCACCTCTTAGGGTAATCCCTCTGTTACTCCTTTCAAAATCCAAATTCCACTGTTTCAAATGCAAAATCGAACCTTTGTTTACATTCGGTAAAAGGAGAATTTTCTAAAAGAAATGGGAAAAGACCTTATAAACTTAGGGTAGACCTCCTAATTGCTTGCTCAAATCAAAACAAACAAATGTCTCATATATCATTGTTTTTCAAAAATAAAACTTTCAAAAAAGACAATACTTGGTATATATCCAAACAAGGATCATTACGAAGTTAACGTTCTTTTTTTCAAAACATCCTTCGAAAGGTAAAACACTTTGTATACATCCGCACAAGGATCATTATAAAGTCAATTTACAAAATGAATTTTAAGACCACATACAAGCATTTCAAGGCAAGACAAATGATTCAAAACAAGTGAGCTAAGCAATTAAGAGCCCATGGATAACCATGGATACAAAGGGTGCTAACACCTTCCCTTTGTATAACCTACCCCCTTACCCAAAATCTCTTAAAGGTCTTTTTCTGTTTCTTTTATAAACCTTTCCTTAATTGGATAAAATAAAAGTCGGTGGAGACTCTCTGATTTTCAAAACTCAAAAACAAAAGAAGAGTCAGTTCGTATCTCTCACATGAGAGGTAGTAAAAAACCGAGGGCACGACACTATGGAACTTATACAGCAAGGCAGACACCTTATGGGTAAAATGGGTACATTCCTACTATGTAAAACAGGATGATGTTATGCAGGTGGAGATTAAGGAGAATGGCTCATGGATAATTAAGAGTATTCTGAACATGAGAGAAGAGGTCACAGGTATGCAACAATGGATACACTTGAATCATGGGGCCAAGTTCCAAACTAAGGGCATGTATATGGAACATATGAAGCGTAATACTCTGGTGGAATGGCGTGACTTGGTTTGCAAGAATAAAGCGAGTCCTAGAGAAGTTTTCGTCTTTTGGTTGGCGTGTCAAGATAGGCTTGCGACTAAAGACCGTTTAGCAAAGTTTGGCATTAATGTGGATCAGCAGTGTATGTTCTGTGACTGTATAGAAACTGTGAATCACCTTTTCTTCGAATTCAGGTATTCAAAAAAGGTGTGGGGAGAGATCCTTGGATGGCTGTGCATTCAGCATAACATTCAAGACTGGAACCATGAAAGGCACTGGCTCATAAAAATCAGCAAGAGTAAAAACTGGAGGAAGCACTTTGTGAAGGCTGTTGTGGCTGAAACAGTTTACGCTGTTTGGTTAGATAGGAATGCTAGAGTGTTTAGAAATGAGATCGATGATAAACACATTGTGAATAGAATTATAGAAAGAATTACAAATAGAATTTGGAATTACCCTAAGTATAGAGAAAGGTTAGCTCAAATGCTGCTAGCCTAAGTTGTGGGGTTAGTTTCTAGATTGTCCATGGTGTTTGTTGCTGGACCTTTATAGGTCGCTTTGTACATAATAGCTTTTTGGAATATATATAAATTCTTATTCTTCCAAAATAATAATAATAATAATAATAATTCATAATAAAAAAGCTAGATGAGAACTTTGATAAGTTTTGCCAAGTGTCATCATTTTAGAGTATTCTATTTTTGTTATTTCTATTATAGGAAAGGTTTCCATTTATATCAATCTTATTAAAATAATTATTAATTATCAATTATTAATTATTTGTTATTAGATTACTTTCTCTTAATTGTTGGGCTTTTGTATTGAATATATTGCTGTGTTGGTTCTCCTTCTCCAAGCAAATAATTATCATCCCCAAAAAAGAAAATATGCACTCTTGGAAACATGTGTTCTTGAAGACATCAACAACTGAATCCATCCCTTCCACTTCCAATCATCCTCGGGTCCTCCATAAATCAATGCTTTCTCTTTTCCAATTCTTTATTCATCAATTTTTTGATGTTTTCAAATGCATCAGTGAATCGATTTACTATATCTGACATCAATTGGGAAGCTATTTCTAGTGTACTTTTATAGTCTATAAATATTGGGAGCATGACAATTCATTCTCCAACAAAACCCTAACCATCAAAACTGCGACGACGCTATAAAAACCTCACCCTCCGCCGTTTTCTCCGATCAAATGACAACGACTCATCCTTTCCGTTCTCCTTCTCTCAAGCTCAATAGCGGAGGCAGCTCTCTTCATCTTCTCTGCCAATCTCAACCTCCGCTTCATTTTCTCTCCTTCCGATTCGCTAGCGTCGGCGGCGGTGATGATTCAAGATTTGGGAACTGATGATGATGTTATTTACGTTTTTGAGGACTGATGATGATGTTGCTTGCGTTTTTTAGAACTGATGACACACGTTGTTGATGTTGAATGGTCCGATCGTTCGTTGAGATCTGCAGAAATAAGTTAGATAAAATTGAAAAGGAACGTATAAGCATGGGTCTGCATCAAACTGAACAAAGTTCCCGTTGACAAAACATACAAGTGCTTTGACACTCCAGGTTACTGTCCTCTTTCAGGTTGTGATGTGGTTGCCTCATTAGAAGTGTTGTACAACTCTCTAATCAAATTTCTTATGGGCACCCCTTCATTGTCTACTTGAAGTCTAATGATGAAACTGTGGTTCTCCAAGAGGAAAATGATGGCAGACTATTTACTCTCAATAATAGTCCTATCATGAATATTGGAAATGCAGTCAATATTAATTGTATTGATCCTAAATTTTCTACTGAGGCTGGATATAGTTATGACATATTGGCTAAGTCTAAGTTGATATTTGCTATTAATATTATATAGTTTTGTACTAATTTGATATTACATATGGAGAACTTCTAGATCCATTCACAGGTTATTTTAAACTAGATGAAAAAGTTGCAACATGATTCAAACTACAATATTGTTTGATATGGGGACATTAAGCATCACCACTTTTGAGATGTCAATCAAATTTCAAACCAACGACATAGGCCCCGCCCTACTGCACTTTTGTAAATATTACCTGACTGTTTGGGAAGTAAAAGATAATTTATTGTAGGAATTGAGTTGTTTTTTGTTTTAATGGGTGTGAATATGATTGCAACAGTTGTCAGGTGATATACATGAGGAAGTGGATAATCATAATCGGATGTTGGATCATATGGTGTATATTGTACTGCCACTATCAAAAGTATTTAACAGTAGCTCATTTTTCTCGATTGCTGCTTTAACCATCTGTTGGTATTTATGCAGACCAATGATATGGATTCTTCAAGGGGAGTCCTCTCAATAACTATGGAAAAATTCAAAATGGTAAGTGCTAGATGGTTCTATTTTCCTATAGTGCTATATATCCCCTTAGAATGGACTGATTTCAATGTCGGTGCTTATTCTGTTGCTTCACTGAAAGCTGGAATCAGAGTTGCTGTTTATTCATTCACTTCAAGAATTTCAGGAACTTAGCAACATATTTAGCAGGAAATGCTGTTGCTGAGATTAAGTTTTTGCAGGAATCTCGGATGTTCTCTTAGATGTTGCGGCTGTTTTGTAACTTAAATAAGCTCTTCCAATTAGTCCCTAATGTAAAGTTTTGTTAGTGTAGACCTTTTCCCTACATGCGAGAGGTCATTTTCTATTCAAATTATATTTATCTTTCATTATATTGATACTTTGCTACTGTGTTACACCTGCAACAGAAGGAAGCACCAAAGCGGTTGAGTTGTGGAGCTAAAGGGTTTGCGGTAATTAAAGTGCACAAGTGGTTCAAACCAATCAAATTGGAAGAAGTTGGATGCACGTGAAATCCAACCAAGCTTTAGACCAGAAGTAGCTGGGAAGTACCGTGTTGCAAACTTTGAGAAGCGTTGGACTGATATGCCTGTTGTTGATTCACTGGCTGCAAGCCCAAATGGTGGAAATCCCTTCAAGGACTTCTCTTATGTCAGGCATGCAGTCTCTTTTCTTCAACAGAATAGCCCTGCTTGCTAAACTCCATTCCTTGCATTGGTTTAAGATAACACTTTTTCTTATGAGCATTGTCATAGGAATTGCCATCGAGAATAATTTTGCTCTGCCTTTTCATTAGTAGCTATTTGAATTTTGTAGTATGTGCCTTTATGGCTCTACAATTGTTGAGCTGACTTTGCTAGAACCTCTGATTTGGAGAAAATAAATTGTTATTTATGGACTGTTAAACAAATTTTTATAGCATTATCTGTTAGGAACATAATGCTGAGCTTGTCTTAATTTTCCAAATTCAAAAGAAGTAAAGTATATGCTGAAAGTAGCTTTTGCACATAACTTGCTTTATTACACCGAAAGTATATTAATAAATTTAATTTTTAATATTATACTAAATTACTAAGTGTTATACCCCAAAATTTGCCCTCCTAATTTCACTTTTGTCTGACTCATGTTTATCATTTCATATACATACACTTTCTTAAGTCATTTGCATAGCATGCATGCATACAATTAAGCACCTTAGTTCAAAAAAAGATTTTAAGGTATGAGATCAAGAGATTTCTGATAATTTTGGTTGTCTCTACTCACAAATGTTTCATTTAGCTACTACACTCATGTTAATGTGCATTGTCATACCCTCCATATTTTTACAAATGCAATTTTATTTTGAATGAGTGTGATGGTTCAGCGGGTAAAAAGTGAGGTAAGGAATGCTAACATGGGACGACCTGAGTTCAAATCCCCTTTTTGTCTACATAATTAGGTAGAATTTAATTACTATCATTTTTTATATATTTTTTTTTAGTATTTTTTTAGAATTATATTTTATTAGTTGTTACTAAATTTTTAGAATTATATTAATTTTAGGACAAAACTTAGGTACAATTCTTTAGGTGTGGTTCTTACTATTTTCTAATGAAAATATGACAAGTGTATAACCACCTCTTACACGTATGCAAATTTTTCCTATTTTCACTCACTAAATAATATTTAAGTATATTTGTCATATTTTCATTGGAAAATAGTAAGAACCACACCTAAAGAATTGTACCTAAGTTTTGTCCTTAATTTTATTAGTTTTTTTAATCACATAATTTCACTTAGTTAAGTTTTTAGAATCATATTGATATATTATTATTATTTTTTACCATTTAATTCATTTTAAATAAAATAATGAAAAGAAAAAAATAGATGTCACGTTTTTAAGTATGTATAGTTTTTTTTTTTCTTTCTAGTTTTTTTACTATTATTTAGCTTTTTTATTTTAGTTTTATTTATTTATTTATTTTTATCATAGTTATTATTATTATTATTATTATTATTATTATTATTATTATTATTATTATCACTATTATTTTACTATTATTAAAAAGAAAATTCAAAAACGGTTTCTCATCCTTATCAGTACAAAAGAATTCCAAATTGGTAAACAATCAAACTTTTTCATCACTCCTAGAAATTTAGCCTACAAAATCTTCAAAGTTTTCAAATTTTTTAAGACAAAAAGATCAACAAAATTGAAAAGAATAAATATTGGCGGACAAGACTCTTAATGCCCTTAATTCTATTTGTTCAATTTCATATGTGGTTTGTTTTGAAGCTATAAAAACGGGCCATTCAATGGGGGAGAAGGGAATCCTTATTTAAATCATCCCTCACATTTGTACATTCACGAACTTTCCACTCATCATATAAACCTTGAATTACTAACTCAAACTCACTGTCAACCAAGCTTTTCATCCTTGAACCAACACCATTCACATAAACCTTTTATCACCACTAACATGACACAAATCTCATAGGCCAAACTTTCAATATAACATAAATCATGCAATGAGAGAGATCGAAGGATAAAAGTAGTACTGAGAACAACCACACTCCACGTATCCGCCGCTTCGACAAAGCCAAAACTGCCGGAACCAAGTCTGGCGTCCCTATAACTTCCTCACGTCTCTCTTGCCATTTTTTTCTTATTATTAAGATTAGTAAATATTGGGCCTTAGGTCCATTTGTTCTATTTTTTTTTAGAGTTTAGATCTATTTAGACTTTATTTTTCATATAAAACACACAAAAAAAAATATATTTGTTTAATTTTTACATGCTTCCTTTTTTTATATTTCATGTTTAATTACTAGATTTTTTTAGTTAATTTTTATTAATACTCGTTCTTATTTTTGTTCGTCTCTCATCCATTCTTTTTATGCATTGTTACTAACACTTTTTCTTATTTTTTTGGTGAGGTACTACCATCTGGAGTCATTGGATCATTTTATGGACATTTACGATCCTTTTCTTTAATTTTTGTATATATTTTCGCTTTAATCTTCATTCTAGTTTATTGTAATAATTGTAGTAGGTGTTTCATCCTTGTTTGGCAATTTGTAATCTCCTCCCCGAAGCCTTGTAATAGCTAGGTTTATTTCCCGCTTTTACTTTCCGCACATGTAAATTATTAACTGTTAATAATTAGGGTGTGTATGGAAAGATAACTTAAATAATCGTAGCTAATCTAATACAAGATAAAGTACTTGAATCTAACACACTCGCACCCACTCACCTCTATGGTACTCCCCTCTTGGTTGCCTTACGAATAAAAATGGTCCTGTCCCTCGAATATAGGGGTACCAAAAGCAAACGTCTCTCGATTCAAAAAATCATCACAAAGATCATAGTCCCTCGATGACCCTCGATGTTGCCTACGAATACATGATCTCGTCCCTCGATTGTTGCCTACGAAAAGTAATGATTTGTCCCTTTGAATTTGCTAAAGGTACCTCTACTGTGTTGCCTTCAACGATCATAGACGACCCTTCGATGTCCCGTAAACATCCAATAGATAGAACTACCTACCCACAAATGGTATGGTTAGTACTATCCCTTAAGGAAAGTAGGAAAGTATAAGAAAGACCAAACATTAGGGTGATTTACTCTTAAATTGCTTGCTCGACAAAAATAAATGCTTTCTCACCACTTGCTTTTTCAAACAAATTTCAAAATACTTCGCATGCATCCTTGAGGACTGACACAAGGATCATTGCGAAGTCTCGTCTTACTATTGGCATTCTTTTTTCAAAACACACACACACACACAGACACACAGACACACTATGCTTTTTCAAGCTTTGCTAACAAAAAAAAACAAAAAAAACGAGCTAAGCAAACTAAGAGCCCGTAGATAACTATGGATGAAAAGGGTGCTAACACCTTCCCTTTTCATAACCTACCCCCGAACTCAAACTCTTTTCTTAAAGGTCTTTCATATACTTTTATACCTTTCCTAAAAATTGGACAAAATAAAAGTTGGTGGTTACTCTTGCTATCTGCAACATATTTAAAGTCAGTTCTCCACCGAATTACACTAAGATAAATAATTTAAAATATTTAATTAAGTGTATGGTTAAATATAAATTTGAGTTTAAAAATGGAAAGCATGAGTGAAACTATCTATATTGAAGAAAATCAGTGTTAATACTGTAGTGACTCAGTTGAATTAATTTTAATTTTTAGTAATAAATTTAGATTATGTGAAATTGAATCCACTCCTTTATTTTAGAATAAGTGGTGAATATAAAAGAAATTAAGACTTATGTATGATTCTGTGAGTGAGGTGATTTAGATAGTTGAGTTATGCAGGGTAGAAGATACAGTTTTTTTTTTTATTTATGGAAAAATATATTTGGTATGGTTACACAAATTTTTTCTGACCAAAACTCTACCACTGCAATGTTATGGTGTGAGGATGAAATTCTGAATTTGGGAAATTTATTAAAAGTGTTAAATGAGAAAAAAATAAAAATAAAAACAAGTTTCATTCATGCAATTTAGGAAAAAGACAATCAATACACTCCTATCATCATCCACTCTTATAATATTATCAATCTTAGAAGTTAGGTGAATGTTTTGTGTAACTCAAATTATAAGATAATCAATACAATTTACACTTATTTTAATTTATTTTCAGTATATTTTCTATAATATAATCTACTTATATGTTTGTTCAAATATTTCTTGCATTACAATAAAATTATTAATCCATTAAGAAAGGAATAATTCTCCAAATCAAAATAATAGTCAAAACGATAATGTTTCAAATAAAAATATCAAATGGTCAATATATCTCACAAACTCTCAGTAACATATCGTCATACTCCTATGTAGTCTTTTCAATTTCTCCTACTATTTGAATAAAATATGAGATGTTTGTAGCAATTTATAGCCTAAATTATATTATATAATAAAATTTAGGTTTAAATGCACATTTGGTTCCTGTAAGTTAGTAAGTTTTTTTATTTTTGTTCCTATTAATTTTTTTTTGAGTCCCTATATTTCACTTTCGCGTCCGTTTTAGTCCATAAAATTAAAATGTGCAGGAAAATTCGCAGCAAAATCCAAAGGAAACCTGCAGATTTTCCTGCAAATTTTAGCTTTAGGGACTAAACCACAAGTAAAAAGTAACGTTTAGGGACTCAGACAAAAAAAATAACTTACCAGAAAGAAAATCAAAAACTCGCCAACTTATAGGGGCCAAAGATGCATTTAAGCCTAAAATTTATTATTTCATATTTTATAATTGCATTTAAATAAATTATATACCAATTAAAATTGAAAATTATTCTTCTAAGAAGTTTTCACTGGACACTATCACCACAATACATTTTTTATTATAATCAACAAAATATTATAAATATTTATAATTAGCATAAACTCACTATTTTCACGGGACACTATCATCCCAATACTTTTTTTATTTAAACAACAAAATATTATAAATATTTATAATTATCAATGATATTTGTAAATATTTATAGTTATTAGTCATATTTGTAAATATTTATATTTATTAGACATATTAAATTTATCATGTTGCTGATTTGATAAGTATTTTTTTTAAAAGATTTTCAGTTATTAGTGATTTTATAATAACAATTGTATATCACCAACAACCTAGCCTTATCGAATTACCTAAGATACAAATGATAATTGCATTTCTATTTTCTTTTTTTACATAGCTATTATATATAGATTCATTTCATCTATATTATATTTTGTTAATTTTAAATTAATATTCCTCATTCGAATTTTTAAACTTTTTTATTTTTGCGTTTGTAATACATTATTCATCTTAAGATTTGACTTACCCGTGCGGAAGCACGGGTCTTCTACTAGTAATAGTAATAATAATAATAATAATAATAATAATAATAATAATAATAATAATAATAATAATAATAATAATAATAATAATAATAATAATAATAATAATAATAATAATAATAATAATAATAATAATAAATGGTGAATGGTGAAAGAATAAGGAACCTTGTAGATATGTTTTAAAGAGGTGAGAAAATAATTTGTGTGAAAAAATTTATTTACACCATTCCTCTTATTTTAAACAAAAGCAAAAATGTATATATGTTTGATATAAATTTAGGCTAAATATTTTTTGTTTTTTTTTATATTTAAAACCAAATAGAATAGAATATATAAGGGAGGTATGATCAAACTCTGTATTATTTTCTTTTTATTTTGTATTCCATATATAATACATTGCAATAGAATATTATAGGTACACATAGTTGAGTTTCAAAAATAGTCTAGTATATATCCAGATAATATTTTCGAATAAATTTACATAAAAGTATTTTTTTAAATGTAAAGTTAATATTTACATATACAACAATTTATTTACGTATACAACAACTTATTTACAAAGCTAAATTTTCGATGTCTTATAATTTAGTAGTTCAACAAATGAGTCAAATATGTGGTGCGGTACAGATATTGCGATGACGAGGTTACGGTACGGGATATTTTTTGGACTCATCCAGATTCTATAAAGTTGTTCAACACTTTCTCGACAGTGCTCCTTCTCGATTCTACCTACAAGACCAACAAGTATCGACTCCCATTATTCGAGATGGTTGGTGTTACGTCCACCGAAAAGACATTTGCCGTTGATTTTGCTTTTATGGAGTGTGAAAAAGAGGATAATTTTAGGTGGGCCTTGGAGGTGTGTCGTTCACTTTTGAAAAAGCATGTCGAGATGCCTAAGGCGATTGTTACGGAACGCGACCCCGCTTTGATGAATGCGGTTGCAAAGGTATTTACTTCTTCCGATGTATTACTTTGTCGTTATCACATATCATGTAGTGTGAGAAGTAAGGTTAAACCCGTCGTGGGGACAAAACAAGTAGCGACCGAAGGTGGGAAAGTGGTGAAGCCCGGAGTGATTGTTGACCAAATATTGAATGCATCGGCTCGTTCGTCGACAAAAGAATTATATGCCGATTCCGTATTGCAATTTTGGAAAATATGTGAAAAATATCCCGATTTATTGAAATACATTGAAAATATCATTCTTGACAAAGTGAAGGAGAAATTTGTTTGTGCGTGGACTGATAAGGTATGACACCTTGGTAACCACCATTAGAGTTGAGTCGGCACATGCTACTTTGAAAAATTGGTTGTGTGATAGCAAGGGTGATCTGTGTAAAGCATGGGACACCATAAATCATATGATTTCGAACCAACACAACGAAATACAAACGTCGTTCGGTCGGAGCATTACGGTTTTGGAGCATCGATTTAAGAACAAAATCCTTTACTCTCAATTGATCGGCAATGTGTCTCGGGCCGGATTGAATTATATATTTCACGAGGCGAATCGAGGTAAAATAATTGGTGGCAAATCCGCAAATTGTGGTTGCACTATTATTATCATGTATGGTCTCCCGTGTGCTTGTGCTATTGCTAAAAAAGTGAGATTAGGTGAGTCAATAACAGTGAATGAAATCACTCTTCATTGGAAAAGACTTAGTTTTGATGATGATGGTTGTGTCAAAGAATATTTGAATATCTCTATTATTTCCGAATTGGAGGCGATACAAGAGAGGTTTTCGAAGGCTGATGACAACACAAAATTATACATCAAAGAACAATTGCGGAGGATTGGATTTCCCGAAACAACCGACATGAAACCGTCGTCTCAACCCGTTAAGACAAAAGGTGCTACGAAGAAAGTGAAGTCTACACCAAATGACAACTCGACAACATGGTCTCCTTCATATTGTGAGCACGTCGACAAACTCTTTCCCGACTCACCTACTCCGAAATCGCAAAAATCTCAAAAGAGTTCAAACAAGGGAGCTTGCCTAAGCAAACCGCCTCCAACACCTATTCCACCGTAAGTATCGACTCCAATTCTTACACCTATTGTTCCAAAAGTTTCGATTCCAACACCTATTGCTCCATCAATTGAATAGGTACAAATTGCTGCAAAAATTCTATTCATTGACGAGATGCCGGTTTTTATGCATAAATACATCGACCGGATCGTTAATATGGTGGGGGACGATAATTGCGGATTTCGGGCCGTATCGGCTTTGCTTGGTAAGGGAGAGGATGCCCGTGAGCTTGTCTGTCATGATCTTATGGACGAGTTGGTGAACCATTAAAACTCGTACATGCGGGTATTGGAAGACGAGACCAAATTTCAATCGGTCAACGATGCTCTTGTTCCTTAGGGGGGGGCTACGCACCGGTTGTGCATTGGATGAGATTCCCGGAAATAGGACATCTTATTAATGCGCATATGACATGGTATGCATTGATTTGATGCGTTATGGTTTTTCGGAAACCTTTTTTCCGCTCTGCACCGCACCTCCTACAAATCCAATTGATCATATTATATGTGTTGGATGGCTCACCAAATCGCGTCATTTTGTACAAGTTTACTTGAAATTGGGATGACCCATACCACCTACGTCACTGAAATGAAATCTTCATCATACCAAACTTGCTGAGACGTGGCCGGATGTATTTGTTGATAGGATGCATGAATTCGAAAGATTGAAGAATATCGATAAAATCTCGAATGCAGAAAAGTCAAAATTGGAACCACCAATAGATTTAGCTGGCGACAATTATTTTCATATATTTATCTAGTTTCAAAGTGTAATATATGCACTCTATCACATTGCAATATAATCCTTTTTTGTGTTTGTGTGTTTGTGAGTTTTGTGAATTTGTATTTGTAATACGGTGGGAGAACTGACTTTCTTTGAAATATTGCGGATAGCAAGAGTCGCCACCGACTTTTATTTTATCCAATTGGAAAGGCAAAAAGAACAGGAAAGACCTTTTAAAAAGACTTGAGTTCGGGGGGTAGGTTATACAAAGGGAAGGTTTAAAGCACCCTTTGTATCCATGGTTATCCATGGGCTCTTAATTGGTTAGCTCACTTGTTCGTTTGAATTGTTTGAAAAGTGTCGTGTGTGAATAGAAAATGTTTGAATAAGGACTTTAGCTTGTAAAATAAGCGCAGCCTTTTGGAAATTATTTGAAAAGGAGGTGTGAAAAGCATTTGATTTTTATTTGAATGGAGCAAGCAATTAAGAACTACCTACCCTAAATTCGTCTTTCTTGTTCTTTAAGTTTTTCATTTGAAAGGGCTATCCATACCACAAGGAGGGTAGGTAGTCCTTTCATTTGGATTTAAAAAGGGTCATCGAGATTATCATTCGCCACAGACTGTCCCTGCCATAAAGGGGGCAGGTAGTCTTGGGGAAGGATATAATAGTCATTTTAGGCAACAGTAAGGATACCTTAGCATTCGAAGGGACTATCATCATTTATCGAGGCAACATCGAGGGATGAGATCATTTTATTCGTAGGCAACTCGAAGGGACTATGATCTTTTATTCCAAGGGACTATGATGATTTGAATCGAAGGCAGCAAGCTAAGGTATCCCTACGCTCGAAGGGACTTGACTATTTGATCGAGAAGGCAACATAAGAGTGGTTACCTTAAAGGTGTGTGTGTGTGTAGCAATCACGTGATTATATTCAGATATTTATCTTGAATTAGTGAGCTACGTTCAATTATTAGTTGTCACTCCCTATTTTCTAACCACGCAGTTAATATCATGCAGAAAAATAAATTGCGGAAATGTAAATGTCCTATGGTATTACAAGGCTTCGGGGAGGGGGATTACAATACCAAAACGGGGGATGCGGAAAGTAAAATGCAGAAAATAAAAGGTCCTAATTACTATTACATAAAAACACTTGCAACCTATACATAATTTCTAATATTTAAATGAAATAAATTTTAAAATTGAGAAATAAATAAAACACAAAATTTAAACAATCATGCGTCAATCAAAAGAGTTTGGAGATGAGAAGAGAATAGGGAGAAAATCAAAGTTGGAAAAAAAATCAGAGTTAAAGGAGATTGATTGGAAACCTACATTAATTCAAGTATTATATTAATCCTAATCATAAATTAATTAATTAAATTATTGACTAAAATAACCAACCTAATTAACAAACTAATTTAATTAAAATCAATAACAAAAATAAAATTAAGGTTAATTATACTAAACCTAATTTCTGAATTAATGCTCTATTAGTGTGTTAATTTTAATCGCAATTTGGTAATCAAAATTAGTTAATAAAAAAAACAAACTCAAAAAGAAACAATAAAAACAAATTAAAGAAATTAAAGAACCTGGGGGGTACAGCAATTGGCAGGAGGTGAAGAATTAAAACCCAAGGAGGCCCAGCCCATTTGCCAAAGCCAACTCAGCGCTTGAAATCCTGTGTGGGAGTATTTTGGGGGTTCATAGTGGAGCTTCAATTCCAGGACGTAGGATTTGGCGCTTGATTGATATAAAGGCTGAAACCTGAGCGTGCATGATGAGCGTATTTGGAACGCGTGCACTGGATAATGATCAAACAAATAGTGAAAATAAAATTGTCACGCATGGGGATCGAGCCCTGGTTTCAAAGGTTGAGAAAACTACACCAAAGCCAATTTTGCTGCATGCATAACTTGTTAGAGTTTAAACAAAATATAATAAATATAAAAAAATAGTATAAATGGGGAGATTCAAAGATGAAGTCAGCCTGCCCCACCATTATCTGGTTTCGTCCAATCAAGAGGAGAGAGAGATACCTTTGAAACTTTGACTAACCAATTGCAATTGGAGAGAAAGAAGCCACGTTTGACCAGCAAGTAGCAAATGCACGCGTGTCTCAAGAGGGGGCACCCCTACTGTTCATCGTCCCTGACCTCTTCTCCTGCGGAATTTATTACGGATTTTGGTGCGGATTTACCTACGAAATTTTCCGCAGGTTTCTTTAAAAGCCATGCACAGTTCGATACTTGCAAAAACGACGTTGCACAAAAATACCAAACGCCCAGATCACCTGTTTAAGAGGTTCTGAATGCATTGGTGATATTATTTTGGCTTGAAACTGTTTGTATGCGTAGCTATGAAGAAAACTCTTCACGACCATCAACAATGGCAAATAGAGATTCTCACGTTCATGGCCTCCTGTAATGATCCAGACATGCTCTAAACAACTAAAGGAACACATCAGTCCATTCAAACCATATTAACACGCACAGACATAGGAAATTTGCGATTCAAAATTATGAATGAATTTATTGATTAAGATACATACCTTCCACATGCGGTGAACTTTTAAAAATCACCTGGACTCACCTTAGGGTGTCTCAGAAGTATAATAGAATACTTGCTCGCCTCTGAATCATCCTGAAACTATGAATGCTAGTTTGCCCTAGTTTTGGAGTTTTTTGGAGTCTTGAAAACCCTAGTTCTTTCTCCCAATTTTCGTGTCCTTGCTAGCTGCATGTTATGAGTATATATAATGGAACAAATTAGGGTTAAAATATTGACAAAGAATCAAGTGACTGGTGAGAGAAAAAAATTGAAAAAGATTTGATTTAAAATTATATGAAATCTTGCTATTTTGGTTCAATCTCTTTCCAATAAAATATGTGAGATTTACTTGAGCCCCAAAAGTGATATTTGATTAAAAAAATCAGATCATGCACCATTTTGATATTTGTTTTTATTTTTTCCTTGATTTAAATTGCATAAAATATTGCTCCTGACAAAAAAACTGCTTTTTTCAAGCTTCTAGAAGGACCTGTAATGTTTTGGTCCATATCTCTCAAATGAAGCATTTTTAGACTTGGCATGTGAGATACAAATTTGTATAGAATTCAATTTCCTTCAAAATGAGCTTTGGATGGAAAATTTCTGATGTTCCATGTGAAAGTTATGGCTGGTCAAAGTTCAGTTGACTTTCTCCTACAAAACCCTAATTTAGAAACTATGAGTTTTGTTGATTTTGGAGCTTTTCTTGATGAATCATGATCAAACCTTGATCAAATGATGAATTTGACTTCAAAGTATTGATGTTGACAAAAAATCAGGAGTTTTGACTGTATTTTGACCATAGTCGACATTTAGGTCAAATTAGTCAACTGTTGACTATTTGAGCAGTTGAATGAGCAATCTTATGAATCAGAGCCCGAAACTTGGCATGAGGATCTTTTGAATCATATGAGAGGCCATGGGGTCCATTTGAGGTATCAGAACCTGAGTCTCCTTTGAGAAAAGCAAAATCCTAGTTCAGAGGCACTTGTTTAGGAGATAGGTAGCTTTAAGCAATTGGAGATCTTTGAGCATTTGAAAGTCAGATGGACTGAAATATGATGGGCAAATTTTAGGGTATGACAGTATCCTAAATTCTGCTTCTACTGCTTTCTGTTATGCTAAAAAAATAGCAGGAAAACTTGCGTAGATCCATCTACGGAAGGGTATTACAATGAAACTTATAGGTCTTTACCGTAGGCATCTACGAAAAGGTTTTACGTATGACCCTTCTGTGGATACATCTACAGAACTTTCTGTGACAGACATTGTGTGGTCTATATTTTCCAAAGGCTTCTATAAATTTGGGGTTTCTAGGTTTGCATTATCCACAAGCACAAACCTTAAACACAAACACAAAAATGTCTCGCATTAGGCCAGATGGATGTCACTGAACATCAATGAAGAGTCCCGATCCTGAACCGGCATACCGCATAAGGGATGGACATGTCATTTTCTCTCCTGTTAAACCACCTGTGCCGATGAAGTTTTGGAATATCAATTCCTTTGACCAACTCAAGAGGACTTTCATGTCTTTTTAAGAGGGGGAGTACAAATCCGGAGAAGAAATCAAAAGGATCCAGAGGCTTAGAACAAGTACCTCGTTTGCAACCGGAAAAACGGAACGTTGGTGGGTTGAAGTGAAATTCGACATGGATTGCATTCAAATGATGCATGAATTAGATGACATTGTTTTAACCGTTGTAATTTCTTAGATCTATTAGTTTTCTTAATTTTCTGTTTGGAATTTTGTTGTAATATCGATTAATCAATGAATCAATGCAATGTCTTTTATGGTTAAAAATGTTTCTGCTCTGGTTTTCTGGGTCTGGGTTAATTCTGTAGACGCACATGCGGAAGACTTTCGTAGGTGCATCTACGGAACAGAACAACGTTAAAACAAAAAAAAATTGTTACTTCCGAAGATATATCTACGAAAGCACGAGGGCAAAATGGACAATTTGGTGGTGCGTAACAGGACATGGGATTGAGAGAGAAATTTCCAAATCTTAAACATTACAATAGACACTTGTCAAAAGCCTTGATTTTTATTGGATAATAGAAAAGTGGTATGATAATTTTGTTAATTAATTTTTTTTGTCCAATTTATAATATAATATTTTTTTGAAAAGAACAATTTTGACGATTTGATCAATTTCTTAGTAATAACTATAGGTATATTATAGGTTAATTGTAACAAGCAACGGCATGAGCTATCCATTCATATTGTAGCCATGGAGGCTCCAAGGTTGGCAAATGACGAAGATGCAGCCAACAGGTTTATAGCGGCTCAGAGAGAGTACAATAAAGTTTTGATTCAGGAGGAGATTTTTTTGGAAACAAAGGTCTAAGATGCACTGGCTACGGTATGGTGATTCGAATTCCAAATTTTTCCACAGGTCGGCTACTGTGAGGAAGAGATTCAAGAAAATTGAGAAGCTTGTAGATGTGACAGGAAATGTGGTAAGAGATCATGAGGACCTGTGTCGTGTTGCGAAGTCATATTTTGAGGAGCTGTTTGTGGTTAAGCAAGGGGTGTACGAACCGGTTTTGCATTGTGTTCAATCAGTAATCTCACAAGAAGATAATTGCAAGTTTTTATGTCCTATTACCAAAGCAGAGTTATATGAAGCGCTTCTCCAAATGCATCCGGACAAGTCTCCGGGCCCCGACGGGTTCAATCCTGCTTTCTATCAACATTTCTGGAATTTATGTGGTGATGATATTTTTCATGCGGCATCAACATGGTTGGCCAGAGGTTTTTTTCCTCTAGAACTCAATGAAACTGATATTTGCCTTATTCCTAAATGTCCTAGCCCGAAAGATATGAGGGACCTCAGACCTATTTCACTTTGCAATGTGGTGTATAAGATTGTATCCAAAATGCTTGCTAATCATTTGAAGTTGGTTTTGGATAAGTGTGTTTCGGAGGAGCAATCTGCCTTCGTTACTGGGAGGTCCATTCTTGATAATGCAATGGCAGCTACTAAAATTATTCATGCTTTGAAAAAGAAAACAAGCGGTAACATGGTTAATCTGGCATTGAAGATTGATATTAGCAAAGCCTATGATAGAGTTGATTGGGGGTTTCTTATAGGGATTCTGCTTCGCATGGGTTTTGATGAGCGTTGGATTCATTGGTTGTTGATGTGTGTAACTTCAGTGCATTACTCTGTTCTTGTTAACTCGGATAGAGTCGGACCCATTATTCCAGGAAGAGGTTTGAGACAGGGCGACCCTTTGTCACCTTATCTGTTCATCCTTGTATCAGAAGGCCTTTCTGCTCTTATTAGAGAAGTCGTTTCCCGTGGAGATCTACATGGTGCTCATATTTGCAGGGGGCACCAAGCGTGTCCCACTTGCTTTTTGCTGACAATTGTTTTCTTTTTTGCAGGGCGAACCTAGAAGAAGCCTCTAAATTAATGGAGATTCTAAATATTTATGCTGAGGTGACGGGTCAAGTAGTTAATCTTTCTAAGTCCGAAGTGTTTTTCAGCCGTAACTTGAGTGTGCCAACTCAAGATGATCTAGCCAAAGTGATGGGGGTGAGACGTGTGTTGGGAACAGGGACTTATTTGGGACTTCCGTCCATGATTGGTAGAAGCAAAAAGGCGGTGTTTTATTTTGTTAAGGACCGGATTTGGAGAAGAATCAATTCATGGAGTGGTCGGGCTTTATCTAAAGCGGGGAAAGAGGTTATGATTAAATCAGTCCTTCAGTCGATTCCAGCCTACATTATGAATGTCTACTTGATTCCGGATGGGGTGGTGAATGATATTGAAAAAATGCTTAACTCATTTTGGTGGGGGGGAGGTCGAAATAACAAAGGTATCAGGTGGTTGGCTTGGGAGAGAATGACTATGTTGAAGAGTGAGGGAGGTATGGGATTTAGAGACTTCAAAGCTTTCAACATGGCTATGGTTGCAAAACAAGGTTGGAATATTCTGGTAAAATCCAATTCTCTTGTAGCTAGAATCTTCAAAGCAAGTTACTTTCCACATTCATCTTATTTGGATTCTAAAGTTGGTAACAATCCGAGTTATGTGTGGCGTAGTTTATGGAAAGCTAAGGAGGTGTTAAAGGTGGGGAGTAGGTGGAGCATAGGGGAAGGAAATAATATTAAGGTTATGTATGAACCGTGGCTTCGAGAGAAAGATAATTGGTGGGTTAGAGGCCCACAAGGTCGAGATGTTCATGCACTTTTTGTCAAGGATTTGTTACTTCTCGGTGTCAAGCAATGGGATGTGGGAATGGTGAGGAGTTTTTTTGATCCTGTAGGGGCTGAATCTATCCTTAAAGTACCGTTGGTGGAGGATGTTGTGGAGGATAGGTTGGTTTGGCAAGAGGAGAAGCATGGTGAGTATAGTGTGAAATCGGGTTATAGGCTTTGGAGAGAGTTGCAGAGGGGTACGAGGTTTCATGGTATGGAGGGTAATTGGAAGAATCTGTGGAATATTTCCGCTCCTTCTAGAGCTAAGCATCTGCTATGGCGGGTTTGTAGGGGATGCCTCCCGACTCGCACCAAGTTGCAACAACATCATGTTCTTTGTCCATCTATTTGCCCGTGGTGTGAGTTGGAAGAAGAAGATGAGTGGCACATTTTTTTCGGCTGCGTTTCTACTATTCAGAGTTGGCGGGCAGCAGGTTTGTCTTCTATAATTGACTCTCGAGTACACTCTTTTCATGATGCTAAGTCAATTATTTTTGACGTCTGTAGTCGGGAGGACCGTAGGACTGCAGGTAGATTTGCGGTCATGCTTGAGGTTCTTTGGAAGAGTTGGAATGATGTTGTTTGGAAATATAGTCGAGAAGACGCCCTTCGTATTGGTTTACAAGCGTATTATAATTGGTATGATTGGTTCGAAGCTAGAAAGGAACCTTCGGAGTGCGATACTAATAATGTTCCCGCGGTTTGGAATCCGCCAATGGTAAATCAGGTGAAATGCAATGTTGATGCGGGTTTTAATAATGTTCGTGGTACTACTAATAGAGGTTGGTGCTTTAGGGATCATTTGGGGAGTTTTATCAGAGCAGGTATTTCATGGGATGTAGGCCTGCTTTCGGTCTTTGAAGCTGAAGCCATTGCTTTGAAGGAAGCAATCCAACATGCTATCTCCTCCCAATTTTCTCATGTTATCTTTGAAAGTGATTGTCAAGTTGTTGTCAATTCTGTAAAAGCTAAACATGTCGGCTCCTCTGAATTTAGTTTTATCATTAGATCTATTCAGGATATGTTATGTTTATTTCTGAACTTTGAGGTAAAGTTCATTAAGCGCCAAGCGAATTTGGTTGCCCATACGTTAGCTAAGGCGGCCAATTCTTGGACTAAGCGTAGGATTTTTAATGTGATACCTCCTTGTATTGAACTTTGTGTTATGAATGAAATATGTTGAGTTTGCTTTTGTCAAAAAAAAATAAAAAACTATAGGTATATTATAATAATCATGGGTACATGGCACGTAAATATGTTTAGTAAAAGAAATACCATATGAATGACATAGCATTAATTCGGAAATATATGAGTAATATGCCGATTAGTTCTCAAATCAATCAACATAGCATTAATTACATAGTAAAATAAACTAAACACACAATTTTCATTTCATAAATAATGCTTCACTTTATAATTTGAAATTTAAAAGATTTTGATCAAATTCAAAATTTTAAAAAAAAAGAGATAATTGACATTTACCCCTGTCATTAGGGCGAGTTTTGATTTTCCCCTCTATTAATTATTTTTTTTGGATTACCCCTGTATTTTTAGGGTACCCCTAAGCGTGTAAAAAACAGTGAAAACCCATTGGGATAAATCAAAAAAACAAGTTTACAAGGGGTCCTAGGGAGTAAATCATAGAATTTTTCATATTTCAAAGGGGTAATCCAAAAAAAATAATTAATAGGGGGAAAACCAAAACTCGCCCTAATAGTAGGAGGGTAACAGTTATTTATCCCAAAAATAAATAAATAAATTGAAGCGTCAATTTTTTAAATGTTGAACAGAGACCAATTAAAAACATTGGGACCAATTTAGAAATTTAATGAGACCTATCCATAGTTTTTATATATTTTCTAGACCAATTCACAATTTTTATAAAATTGTAGAGGCCATTTTGTAAAACAAATATAAAGATCAAATTACAAATTCACCATCTTCTTCTTGTTGTTGTTTGATATAGAATTATTTATCTAATAGATTGTTTTATACGTTAGTGACACAAAAGGATTTAATTTCATGTTTGTTTATTTTTTAAAATCAATATTTAATTTCATATGGCAAGTACTATTTTTTTTTTTTTTGAATTAATGTAACAAGTACTTATTATAGCATAGTTTGATTTATTAGTCAATATAAATCTTCCATTATTTTCGTATGTAGAAGACATAATTATTTCTACTTAAAATGTCACTTAATTAAATATTTAAATTTAAAACATTTACTTAAATGTTTAAATTCAAAGTATTTACGTAAATATTTTTATTTTTTATTTTCAAAAATAAAATATCTTTCCGTTATAATAATTATTAAAATTAATAGGGATAACTCTAGAGGTAGTGACTAGATTCTCATTAAATATTAACACATAAATAAAGTTTAAATCTCGATTAAAAGAGATAATTTATTTAAAGTCTGATATATTTTGAATATAATTAGTTCAAATTGAAAAAACTTAATAAAAAATTAAATTGCAATTTAACATTCGAAATATTAGCAACAAAAAAAATCTTGAATCCAATATCTAGCTATAACACTCCATAAATCTATATAACAGAAAGATAAAAACGATATTCTCCTAATACTTGGCACACAATTAGGAAGTTTTTAAAAACCTATAAATATGAATCTTCATTTTTCACTTTTTCTTTACATATCTATTCACAACTTTGTTTCTCTTCACCACCCACTTCTCTTTGTTGTGCCATCCCCCAAGTTGCTGTTTGTGTCATTCAAAAAGGTTTCTTACTTTTTCTTTCTTTCAACTCTACTGTTTATTCATCAGTAATTTAATATTATAATTTATTCTCTTAAATATTTCGTTTTTCTTTTTCACAAAATAAAGTTATATGTTTTAAAATTGCAACATTATTTTCTGAATTTGATACATGTTATGTTATGTTGTCCGCAGATATTGTTTGATCAAGTAGGAATTGTTTCTTTCTATTTGGAAGGATGAATCAACAACAATTTCTTCGAAATAGAATTATAAATGATTCTCATTTATATCATAGAGATATTATGGAAGTCACATATGGATCCCCACGATATGTTATGAATAATCGAATGATTCCTCATGCCCTTTATTCGACTCCTAATGCTTTTTATCAGATTCGTGGTAGAAATCAACCTATGATGACTATTCAACCGACATATGCTTATGTCCAAGACAACCACTTTATTCATCATGAAAATAACATCAACCATGCGCCAATAAGAAGAGACATAATGCCTACCCAGAGATGGTTTAATACCAATTCCGAAAGAAATCAATCAGTTCGAAATATCCGAAATGTCTTGCCAGGTTATGCTTATGCCCAAGACAACCACTTTATTCACCATGAAAACATCAACCAGGTTCCAATAAGATGGTTTGATTCCAATCTTGAGAGACGTCAATTTGGGAGGAGTATCCGAAATGTGTTGCCAACTTATGCTGATGTCCAAGACAACCACTTTATTTTTCAAGAAAACAACATCAACCAAGTTCCAATAAGAAGAGAAATAATACCGACCCATAGATGGTCTGGCACCAATAGAGAGACAAATCAACATAGGTTGAACACTCAAGATGACTTTTTAGTGAATGCTTATGGCCAAGTTGACCACTATATTCTTCAGGAAAACAACATCAACCAAGCTCCAGTAAGAAGAGGCATTATACCTACCCAGAGAAGGAATAACACCAATTTAGAGAGAAACCAACCTAGGCTGAGTACTCGAGATGCATTGTCAGCTGAAGCTAATGTTCAAGATGATCGCTTTATTTTTGACGTAAGAAACATCAATCAAACTCAATCCGGAAGAGATGTTGAAGTTTCTAAGAGACATCATCATACCAATCTTAAGATAATTCAAGTTGAAGAAGGAACAAAAGATTCTGAAACCATGACATGTTCAATTTGCCTCGTAGAACTTTTAGTTGGATCGAGAGCTATCCAATTGCCTAGTCCATGTTTGCATGTCTATCATGACTATTGTATTCTTAAGTGGTTAGATATATCTAACACGTGTCCTTTGTGTCGTAGAAATGTTCGATGAAGTTTTTTTCGTTTATTTGTAAACTTCTTTTTCATAATACTATACAATAAAATTGATGTAAGATTTCAAATTATTCTTATTAATTAACTTTTTGTTCATGTAATTTATTTATTAAAAAAATCTTTTTTTCTAAATAGAGCTTCTTCTTTTTTTACATTTAGACTTTTATTTGTATTTTTTCTTTTTCAATTTTTCCTATTAGTGTTTGTACGTATTACATTTAAAACACACTTCATCTTATCCTATAACTGTTAAAAAATATTATTATCAATCTCAAATTATCAATAAATATCATATATTTAAGATAATAAAATAACTATATATTGTTAATTAATTAATTTAAAAAACTTTAATGTAAATACTAGATAAATATTAATCACCTTTTGTCAAAAAATTAAACTTAGATGCCATGATAAAAAAAATGATAATTTGAATGAATAATAATAATATTAAACAGTGAGTGATGAAAGAATGAGGAACCACATAGGTCGAGAAAATAATTTATGTGACAAAAATATAATTACACTGTTCCTCTTATTTTAAACAAAAGCAAAAATGTATATATAATTGGTATTAAATCAGACTAAATATTTGTCATTTTTTGTTTATATTTAAAACCAAATAGAGTAGGAAGCATAATCAAACTCTGTATTATTTTCTTTTTATTTTGTATCCCATATTTAATATATTGTAATAGAGTATTATATGGCCATAGTTCAGTTAGAGTACTAAAAAAATAGACTAGTACATATTTAAATACTATTTTCAAATAAATTTACATAAAAATATGTAAAGTTAATATTTTCAATCTCTTACAATTTCTTGTTACATCATGTTTGAACCAGTGAGAATCTAAAATAGATTGAACATAACTAATATCATATATTTCTTATTTTCAATGAAAAATCTAGCTAACATATTTCAAATCACCATTGTTTAATTATTTGTTTTTACTATTTGCTTTTTGCAGTACAATAAAAAAAATAAAGTTTGAGAATATTAAATATTATTCTGCTATTTTGTTTTTATCGATTTTGTGTTTAATTATTTGTTTTGACAGAACTTTTGTTAAAATTAGTCTGTGTCTTGATTAAAATTTTAAAATTGGCACAATAATTTTATTAGCTTTAAATAATTATATAAATTTTCTTATACGTAGGGAATTTTAAAAATAAGTTTCTTTTTATTCTTGAGAAAACGAGCAAGATATTGAGAAAACAAGCAAGATATAAATGTTATTTAAAAATAATTAATTTAATCATGTCGCTTTTTTTTACTAAAATTTAGTATCGGAAATTATACAGAGATGAAAATTAAAATCTCGTCGACTTATATATACGAGGAGCGACATATTTAAATTTAAATATTATTTCCATTATTCTAAATACATATCTTTAGGTAATTATTTTCATATTATCAAAAACTATTAGAGTTATTAATTTTACAATAGAATAGAAGAGATAATTGAGGAAATTAAATTGTTAAATTTGTTACAAAATACAATTATTTGTCCTAAAAAAGTAATTCATATCCCAACAAAATTCGAGAATATAGGAATAATATGCCGATTAATTCTCAAGTCGATCAACAGTGTTAAAATTCTAAATAATGTTTCACTTTAAAATTTGAAATTTAAAAGACTATGATCAAATTCAAAATTTTAAAAATCGAAGTGTCAATTTTTTAAATGTTAAATAGAGTCCATTTAAAAACATAGATTTATAGAAGTTTATTGAGACCGATTAACAGTTCTTATAAATTTTCAAGAGCAATTCACTATTTTTATAAAGTCGTAGAGGCCATTTTACAAAAACAAACTATAAAGATTAATTTGAAAATTCACAATCTTCTTGTTGTTTGATTTAGTCAAACATAAATCTTCCATTATTTTCATATGTTAATAGAAGACAAAATTATTTCAACTTATTATTTCATTTACTAAAATATTTACATAAATATTTTTGCATATTTTGTTTTCAAAAATAAAATATCTTTTAGTTATAATAAATAAAATTGCAATTTACTCATTAGGAATAACTACATAAATCTATACACGAAATAGAAAAACGATATACTCTTTATACTAGGGCACAAAATTAGGAGATTGATTATCATATGCTATATTATATCAGAACTTTAACAATTATCTTAGTTTTTTTTTTTTTTTAACAATTATCTTATAGTTTTTTTTTTTTTAACAATTATCTTATAGTTGAGATACTTGAACAACAAAAAAGGCCCTTGATAATAGTCAATAAATATTTCAATTTTTTCAGTTTTAATTTCTTCACACTCACTTGTATTCTTTTTCTTTACATTTATGCTCAGAACTTTGTTTCTTTACATTTATTGTTTGATTCAGTTGGAATTTTTTCTTTTGATTTCGAAGGATGAATCAACAACAATTTCATCGAAATAGAGTTAGAAATCGTTCTCATAGAGAAATTATGGAAGATGCATATAGACTGTCGTAACATGGTATGAACAATCAAATGATTCCTTGTGCTCTTTATCCGACTCCCAATGTTTATTATCGGGCTCGTGGTAGAAATCAACCTATGACGAGTATCCCACCAACACATGCTTATGTCCAAGACAACCACTTTATTCATCACGAAAAGAACATTAACCATGTTCCAATAAGAAGAGACATAATGCCTACTCGTAGATGGTTTGATCACAATCTTGAGAGAAATCAATTAGGACTGAATATCAGAAATGTCTTGCCAGCTTATGTTGATGCCCAAGACAACCGCTTTATTCACCACGAAAACAACATCAACCAGGTTCTACTGAGAAGAGAAATAATACCTACCCATACATGGTCTAACACATATATGGAGAGAAATCAACCTAGGTTGAATATTCAAGAAGTTTTTTCCAACTGATGTTTATGTCCAAGATGGCCACTATATTCTTCATGTAAACAACATCAACCAAGCTCCAATAATATACATTGTACCTACTGATAGATGGTCTAACATCAATTTCGAGAGAAATCAACCTGGATTGAGTACTCGAAATGTATATCCAGTTGATGTTTATTTCCGAGATGACCACTTTATTTCTCACGAAAACAACATTAACCATGTTCCAGTAAGAAGAGACATAGTGCCTACACAAAGATGGTTTGATACCAATCTCAAGAGAAGACAATCTATGGGGAGTATCTGAAATGTCTTGTCAAATTATGCTTATGCCCAAGACAACCACTTTATTCGTCGGGAAAACAAGATCAACCATGTTCTAGTAAGAAGAGAAATAATACCAACCGATGGATGGGCTAGCACCAATATGGAGAGAAATCAACAGAGATTGAGTACTCGAGATGTCTTTTCAGTGGATGCTTATGGCCAAGATGGCCACTATGTTTTTCAGGAAAACAACATCAACCAAACTCCAATAAGAAGAGGCATTATACCTACCCAAAGAAGGAATAACATCAATCTTGAGAGAAATCAACCTAGGTTGAGTACTCAAGATGGATTGTCAGTTGATGCTAATGTGCAAGATGACCGCTTTATTTTTCCCGAAAGAAACATCAACCAAATTCCAGTCAGAAGAGACATTGAAGTTATTAAGAGACATCATCATACCAATCTTAAGATAATTCAAGTTGAAGAAGGAACACAGGATTCTAAAGCCATGACATGTTCAATTTGTCTTGTAGATCTTTTAGTTGGGTCAAAAGCTATCCAGTTTCCTAGTCCATGTTTATCATAAAGATTATATTTTTAAGTGGTTGGATATATCTAGCATGTGTCCTTTGTGTCGTAGACATGTACGGTGAAGTTTTTGTTTATTTGTCAATTTCTTTTTCATAATACTATAGATTAAAATTGATCTATGAGTTCAAATTATTCTTATTGATATGATTGAGTTCTTTATTCATGTAATTTATTTTTAAAAATCCTTTTCTTAAATTCAGACAATTTTATTACATCTGGACTTTTATTTGTATCTTTTCTTTTTCTATTTTTTTCCATTAATATAAATATGATGTATTACATTTAAAACACCACTTAATCTTATCCTTAAAATTTTTTTTACGATTATTACAATTCAATGATAAATTATCATTAAATATCATATATTTAAACTAATAAAATCACTTTATATTATTAATTAATTAACTTGGAAAACTTTAATGTAAATAATGGATAAAACATCAATAACCTTTTGTCGAAAGTTAAGCTTAAATTAGATGTCAAAATAAATAAATAATAATAATAATAATAATAATAATAATAATAATAATAATAATAATAATAATAATAACAAATGGCGAAGAGGGGACGCGGGCGTCCGAAAACTGCGGTGCCTCCATCACCTCCAAACCTTGCTTCGCTGGTGAGCATCCCGGTGAATACCACTCAGAAAGATGAAAGTAAGAAAACGGAACTTGTGAAGACTCCAACGGTTGTGAAGAAGGATTCTGTAGATGTCTCAACTGATTCACGCAACCTTTGGGTTGATGTGCTCAATGAGAATCGTAACCCTAATAAGGGTTTGGCGATGGCATATGTAGCACCGGCAAGGGTTGAAGGCGACTATGACATTGAAATTGAGGAAGAGGACGTGACAACTGAGCTTCGATTATGGGAAAATACCCTAGTCCTGTATGGACTGGGGGAAGATCTTAGCATGAACATGGTGAAGAACTTCATGACGAAAACCTGGAACTTCGTGACGCTCCCTGATATGTACTACCACGAAGAGGGATATTTTCTTCTTCGATTCAAGACTCATGATGACATGGAAAATATTCTGATGAAGGGCCCTTATACTCTCCAAAATATCCCTATCGTTGTGAAGGAATGGCGGCCTGATTATAATGTTAAGGAGGATCTCCTGCGTACACTCCCTATTTGGGTCAAACTGCCGAAGCTCCCTCTTCATCTTTGGGGTGCGCGTAGTTTGAACAATATTGGTAGCGCGATTGGAGTCCCCCTGGTCACTGACAAGTGCACTGCACATAAGCTGCGTGTGTCCTATGCCAGGATATTGGTTGAAGTTGATATCACACGGCAGCTACTTGACGAAATCATCATAAAGGATCCTGAAGGAAGGAAATTGAAACAAGCCATTGAGTATGAATGGCATCCAAAATTTTGTGAGAAATGTCAGAAGGTGGGGCATCAATGTGGAGTAGAACCAAAGAGGAGAGTCTGGAAACCAAAGCCACCTAGAGTTGAACCAATCCCTGATGCAAATGACACTCCAAAGGATGAGAGGATTCCTGAAGTGGAAGAGGAGCAGAACTGGACTCGTGTGAATAAAGCAATTGGAGATCGAGGTAAGAAGATAATAACTTATGTTGAATCTTCTAAATCTAATGATATACCTTGTGTCAATGTTTTTGAGGTCCTGGAGGTTTTGAATGGTCAACCAGTTGCCACAGAAACTCCCCCATGTTAGTCTCCTGGAATGTTAGGGTGCTTAATAAGATAGGTAAGCTCCCGTCTCCTTGAGCTTAAACCTGATATTTGCATCCTAATTGAGACTCGAGTAAAGTGTAATAAGGCTATAAATGTCAGGAATAAACTTCAGTTACCCGGCAAGGTTGTAGACAATTACACTAGTCATAATAATGGTAGGCTTTGGGTGTTCTGGAATGATGAGGTGATTGATCTCAAGGTGATAAATAGTAGTAGCCAGTTCATCCATTGTGGCATATATGACATCAATGACAACTTTAAATATTGAATGACTGCCCTGTATGCTCTTAATCAACTTGAGGCTCGTAGGAGATTGTGTAAGAACCTTGATACCATCCATAGAACCCAACAGGGGCCTTGGCGTGTGATTAGGGATTATAATAATGTGCTCACTGCTCAAGATCGTATAGGGGGAAATATGGTTGCTGAATCTGAGTATGAGGACCTCTTGAATATGATGAGTACCATTGGGCTGGGAGAAATGGATAGTAGTGGGGATTACTTCACTTGGTTTAACAACCAAAGTAGAAATCCTATCTACTCTAGAATAGACAGGGTCCTTGCAAATGTTGATTGGTTTCAAGGTAATAGTGAGGCTATGCTGCACATTCTTCCTCCTAGCATATCTGACCATGCATTACTCCATATTTCTATCCCTAAAGCTAAGCCCCAAAAGCACTTATTTCGTTTTAGCAATCATTTAGTTGATTTGGAGGGCTATGAGGCAACTGTGAGAGAGAGCTGGAATAAACCTGCCAGAGGAAAACCTATGACTGTTCTTTGGTACAAACTTCAGAGGCTCAAACATGCCCTCAGGTCTCTGCAGAAGCCGACCAATGATATTAATCTTAACTTGACTAAGAGAAGAGCTGAACTTCAAGAGGCCCAAACCACCCTTAAGCACGATAGACTGAATTGTCAGCATATTGAAAGGGTGAAAAGACTCACTGAGGAAGTTATTAAATGGAATCATATGGAGGAACATGTGTTGCTTCAGAGATCTAAAATTTACTGGCTGAGGATGGGTGATGAGAACAATTCCTTTTTCTATGCTTACCTCAAAGCCAAACATAAGTCCAAGAGTATCACTATGCTTAGGAAGTCTGATGGAACTACCTTAACCAAGCAAGATGACATTGAGAAGGAAGTTGTGGACTTCTATGGCAAACTCATGGGAGCAGATAGTCCTACTCTTGCCAAGATAGACATTGAGGCAATGAGAAAGGGCACACAATTGACATGGGACCAGAGGGAGTTCCTCCAAAGACAAGTCACAATTCAGGAAATTGAAAAAACCTTAAAAGGGATTGGTGATCAGAAAAGCCCAGGTATAGATGGTTTTGGGGCTAGATTTTACAAATCTAGTTGGCATATCATTAAGGTTGATGTAGTGGCTGCCATTCAAGAGTTCTTTGATCAGGGTATTATGCATAAACATTTCAATAAAACCTTGGTAACTTTGATCCCTAAGAGCATTACTGCTAGTTGTATCAAAGACTACAGGCCAATTGCTGGTTGCACCATATTTTACAAAATTATCTCAAGAATTCTCACTGCTAGATTGGGCCAGGTTATGAAGAGTGTTATCAACAAGTGCCAAGCTGCCTTTGTTCCTGGACAGCATATTCACAATCATATACTGTTGGCATATGAACTTATTAAGGGCTATGGTAGGAAGCATGGGACACCAAGGTGCATGATGCAATTGGATCTCCAAAAAGCTTATGACATAGTGAACTGGAAAGCCTTAGAAAATATTATGTTTGAAATGGGTATACCTGGTACTTTCATCTCTTGGATTATGGCCACTATGACATCTATGTCATGTGTTTTTAATGTGAATGGAGTGCTGACTCAGCCTGCAGAGGCATAAGGCAAGGGGATCCTATCTCCCCCTTGCTCTTTGTGATAGATATGGAGTACCTCAATAGGCTGACTATGAAAATGCAATTAGATAAGAACTTTAATTTCCATGCCAAATGTGAGAAGGTTGGCCTGACCAATCTTATTTTTGCTGATGATATACTCTTGTTCTGTAGGGGAGATTCTAATTTTGTGGCCATGCTATTTGCTACTGTTACTGCTTTTTCTTTGTCTACAGGTCTCACCATGAATCCCCAAAAATGTAAGATGTTCTGTGGAGGAGCGGATGCTGTTTCTAAAGAGGCTATCAAGAGGATCACTGGTTTTGAAGAGGGTGAATTACCAGTCAAATACCTTGGTGTGCCCTTAACTAGTAAGAGGTTAAGTATCAACCATTATCTTCCTCTTATAGATAAAATTGTTGCTAGAGTTAGACATTGGACCTCCAAGTTATTAAGCTATGCAGGTAGAGTGCAACTTATTCAAAGTATCTCCTTTGCCATTACTCACTATTGGTTGCAATGCTTCCCTTTACCAAAGTTTGTTCTAGCCAAGACAGACTCCATCTGTAGAACTTTCTTATGGACTGGAAAGAGTGACAAGAGCAGGAAAAGCCCTATAGCATGGCATATAGTTTGCAGACCTAGATGTAATGGTGGGCTCAATATCATTAATCTATCTATTTGGAACCAGGTGACAATGCTAAAATGCCTTTGGAATATATACAGAAAAGCTGACAACTTGTGGGTTATGTGGACTCATACCTATTATCTGAAGGGAACTTGTGTCATGGAGATTGAACATGGGACCTCTTGGTCTTGGATCTTCCAGGCAGTTATGTTGCAGAGGGGACATATTGGTAGGATTCAGACTCTTTGGAATAAGATGCTAACCATGCAGACTTTTAATATGAAATAGGTTTATGATGCTTTGATTGATGATACTCCAAAGGTTTCATGGAGATTTCTGTTGCAGTGCAATTCAGCTAGACCTCGGGCTTTGTTTACCACATGGATGCTATGCCATGGAAGACTCCCAACCAAAGATAGGCTTATCAAATTTGGATTTATTCAAGACTCTGTGTGCAGCTTATGTAATTCTGCCCCTGAAACCAGTGCCAATCTGTTCTTTCAATGCAGGACTGTTAAAGATATATGGCAAGCCATTCTTGAGTGGATTGAGATCAAGCATACTCCCCAGGACTGGTCTATGGAGCTACAGTGGATCCTCAACACTATCAGAAAGAAGGGATGGAAAGCTAAACTTCTTAAACTAGCTTTCTCTGAAGCAATTTATGGCCTATGGCAGCTTAGGAATGCTGTTGTTTTTGACACACCATAGAAAGAATACTGTCAGCTTAATTGTTGATAACATCACCTACAGGGGGTGGAAGGATAATTACATTAGGGATCACATAGTTAGGTTTATGATGTAGGCCTTTATGTTCCCTTGTTTTCTTTTTTGTCCTCTTTGATCTGTTGGATCCTTTAGGATGACATTGTACTTCATTGGTTTTTTGAATTAATATATATTCATTTTAGTTCAAAAAAAAATAAAAATAATAATAATATAATAATACTAAATTATAATCTTACAACTTCTCCTATCAATTTTTACGGTCAAAATTTTATAATAATAATAATAATACTAAATTATAATCCTACAACTTCTCCTATCAATTTTTCCCGCCAAAATTTTATCATTTACTAAATTATATTATATTAAATTATAATCCTACAATTTCTCCCATCAATTATTCCCGGCAAAATTTTATTAATATTAATAATTAATAAATGATTTTATAATTTCTTTTTAGCCAATAAAACCCATCAAATTTTATTAATATTAATTACTAATAATTGATAAACATCCATAACCCCACTAACTCCCATTACCTAAGAAAAACTCTTATTTCTTCATAGCCTCATTAATAATAAATAATAATATTAACTCCACTATTAATTAATTTAATATTATTCATTCCACTAAATCATAATGAATTAATTAAATTGAAAAATGCTCTAATTCAACTAAATCAATTCAATTAGATACATTGCATCAAAATGTATAGCCCTCAGTTTTTCGTGGCCAACGTTAGGGGTGGGAATAGATCAGGCTGGCCTACAGGGGCCTATAGCCTAGTCTACTTAAGGCCAGGCTAGGCTAGGCGTATTTGATAAAAAGCTAGGCTTGGGCTTTTTTAAAAGTCTATTTAATAAAATAGACCAAACATAGGCTATTAGAAAAGTCTATAAAGCCTCGTAGGCCGGCCTATATTTTCATATATAATAAATTAGACTAAATAGATTGGTCTATATATGCATATATATTAGAAAAAAATGTTAAATAGGTCGGTCTAAATGTTCATATATATAAGACCTATAAGTCTTCTTAAGTTATATGAATTAATTGAAAACATTAATAAGAAAGAGATTTTTAAATAAACTTTCAGGCCAGGCCAGACTTTTAAAAAGGCTAGACTAGGCTGAAAAAACGAGCCTATGGTAGGCCATAGGTCAGACTCAGGCCTTGTAAGTTTATCGTATGCCAGACCCAGGCCTTATAAAACCTAGCCTAGCCTATTCTCACCGCTAGCCAACGTTTTGATAACATATTGCAAATGCAGACATATTATGTCCCAAATATCAACTTTCAATACATGTTTATCAGTTTATGTATTATAGTAAGAATGATGATTCACTAACAAATTCTATAAAAAAAACTTCTTTTACAAATTCAATAAAAATAAATCTAAAAATGACATTGAAATTATTTGATTAAATAATTTTGAGCATGAAGACGACAACTATTATATTACTTCCACCGTTCTTTTTAAGTGTCGTTTTAGAAGAAATTTTACAACTATTATATTACTTCCTCCGTTTCTTTTTAAGTGTCGTTTTAGAAAAAAAATTTTCTATTTAAGTGTCGTTTTTATAGTTTAATGTTATAATTTGTCAATTATACCTTTACTTTCTCAACAAAATAACATTAGCTTAAATGCATTTTTGGTCCCTGTAAGTTAGTGAGTTTTAAATTTTTGTGCCTGTAAATTTTTTTGTCTTTGCATTTTGCTTGCAATTTAGTCTCTAAAGTCAAAATTCGCAGGAAAATCAAAAGGTTTCCTGCGGATTTTGCTGACGTACGCGAAAGTGAAATATAGAGACTCAGACTGAAAAAAAACTTACTGAGACAAAAACCAAAAACTCGCTAATTTACATGGACCAAAGTTGTATTTAAGCCAAAAACACTTTTAATAATTTACAATTGAAATAAAAACTAACTTCAAATGTTAAGAGTAGAACCAAATGACGCAAAAGAAAGTTATTACAAGTGATGGGAGATGAAATCATAAATTATTGACAATATTATAGTCTGGTTTCAAGATTTATTAATATTTATAAGATTTAATAGAAAATGTTAATTAAAATATCTTGAAAATGAACATTGGACGGAATATGCTGCATTCAAAGCTATTGTTTTGAGAATATTTTAAAATTTGATGATCCCTAATGATTAATTAACCTTATAATAGGTTGAGAGGAAATGTCTGTGATGGACTTACCCATCTCATTGTTTGAACCAACTCTCGCATCCAACGATACGTATGAGCAGGCCCGACCCTCTCCGGGTGCAGGTAATGCTAAAGCACTAGGCCTCACAATCTTAGGGGCCCCAAATTTTATTATTATTATTGAATATAAAAAAAGGATGAAACATTAAACCCTCTGTTATACCCCAAAATTTGCCCGCATCTTTTTTCAAAGAGAAGGCAACAGACTTCTGTCTAAAAATTAGGAGTTTTATATAATCTTGGATTTTGTTTCATAAATATCCTAATTTTATGAATACTCAGTAGTTTTTAGAATATTTTAGACGGTATTATGGTTCGCTGTTGAATTTATTCTTACACAAACGCCAAGTACTGTTTATCACTTCACACACGCTGTTTATTTGAGATTTATTTGCAAATAAATAGTAGTGACGCAATTGGTACAGAATTAAATTTTGCAGGCGCAGAGTCCGGGGATTCAGACTGTACTGGTAACAATTAAATTATTATTGGTTTTGTTTCCCACTAATTTTTGTACTATATTATTGTTTTCAAATCTCTTCCTTTCTTTTCAAATCTCTTCCTTTCTTTTCAAATCTCTTTCTTTCAAATCAAATCCTAACTTTATTCCATACATCTTTCTTTTCAAACCCTACCATACACTTTCTTTCAAAACCTACTACCATTCAAACTTTCCTTTTTTGTACGGTATCACTTCATTCCCCAACGTCTCCATCCTTCTTTTCTCTCTATAAATAACCCTCATTTTTCCATAAAATCTCACATCAAATTTCACTCATTCCCCAAATTTCTATCATACTATCTCATAATTATTTCCTCTTCTTCCCCGGCAAAAAATGGCAAAGTGGGTGGATACGTTTTTTCTTATGGTCATCACTGTTTTTACGGTGATCATGTCCTTTTTCTGTTTGCATAGTCCTGAAAAATGCGGACCTGGGATGCTTGCACTCCCGTACATCTATATATTGTTGTTTATAGCATGGGTTTTTAATCGTCATATTTAAAGTTTGTCGTATCTTTCGCTTTCAAATAATGTACCGTTCATTATATTTGTCGTACTGTTCGTTACATTTTTTTTGTAATATTTGTACTGTCAGTATTAAATATTATACTATCTGTTATACCGTCGTTTAATTATCGAGATAATATTATGTGTGTTTATTGCTAGTTAAATATTTATTTCTGTGCATTAAATCCTTTTCAATTTTATTATCGGTGATTTCGTTCGCGTACGGTATATTTTAATTATTTATTATGTTTGTGTTTTTCTAACAAATCATGTAAATTATTTTTCACCATTAACCACACAAAAACAAAAGGAAAAATTAACTTCAACTGTTAAGTTTTCCCTTTAACTGCTATGTTAATACCCGAACAGCCAGTTAACAGTCAAAACCGATGACAGCACGATTCTCCGTGTTTTGAATCATCATTCAAATCAATCTTTCACATTTCAAAGTTCCAAGGTTTTTGTTCTAGAAGTCTTCTGATAATCACAAGATCAGCAAAGACTCAACACTGCAAAAAAATCAGGTACGCTTAACTGTCTCCTACACAAACAGTCCCTAACTAGGGTTTTTGTTTTTTTTCAGGAGAACAAGTTTTTTGAGACCTCAAATGGATTTCATGGATCTCCATATGTCTCAAAGTACCATCAGACAAATTTTCAAACTTCAATTCGCTCAAACGCACAGTCAGCAGCTCAAACAATCAACAGACGACCGTTTGACCGAAAAGTCAACAGACAGTTAAAAAATGCAATTATTTGTCAACATCCATATTTTTTCAAAAGATTCATCATTTGATCAATGGTTGATCATAATTCATCAAGAAAAGTTCAGAAATCGACAAAACTCCAAGTTTCAAAATTAGGGTTTTCTCCTAAAAAGTCAACTGAACTTTGACCGGCCATAACTCTCTCCTCATTCATCCAAAAAATTCCAACCAAAGCTCATTTTGAAGGAAATTCAATTATATTTCAAATAGAATTGGTCTCATGATCATTGAGTTTACCATTTGGAAAATATGAGCCAAGACATTACAGGTCATTTTCAAAGTCAACAAAAAGTGGTTTTTTGTCAAAGCCCATAACATCGAGATAACTTCTCCAAATGCAAAAAAGCTTCCAAAGTAGCTTGTAGAGGACATCTTGAGGTTTCTAAAAAGTACAAGAACTCCTTCATATGATCAAAATTGAGGGAGATATGCCTTGTTGAAGTTGGCTATTTTTTGGAAAAATGCATGAAACCAACATTGATCAAATTTGTTTTTTTTTTCAAAAGAGGCCAAGTTTTCATGATCCAAACATGTTTCTAATGATGTTAAAGGCCTCCCACGACCAACATTAGGCCCATGACATTTTTGTTTCTTTTTTAATTTAATTTTATTACATTTAAAGTTAAATTAAAAAAGAAATGGTTCGAGACAATTATCCAAAGCTTTTGTCCTTAGCTTAAGTCACCAAGTTAGCTTAACTTCTGCAGCATAGAGGCACAGAGGACCTATGGCAAGAGGGGTGAAGAAAATTAAAGCCATGGCCAAGAAATTCAAAGCTTTTATATTAAAAAATTCAAAAGTTCAAAGACAATCAATGCTTGTTAGCTTAAGATTGCAGCACCTCTATTGCCTATAAAATGCTTAGAACACTTCAGCAACAAGAGGGGGACACGAATTCTGAATCAATAGCATGCTTGTATCACACTTGTATCAACTTGAAATTTTCAAAGAAAGCTAAATTTCGAATTCTGAGTTTAAGCTAATTTCAATCCAAACTAAGCACTCAAACACGACCCTTAAGCATCACTGAACCTATACAAATCAATTTCAAGCCTTGAATGAAACTCACTGAATCAAGCACTATAGCTCACGGTTCGCTCAAATATGAACCAACACGAATTTGATTATTCATGCATATTCAATAAGATGTAATCCCATATTTGTGTTTAGTTTGGTGCTCTGATCGTTTCTGGAGCTTTAATTGAGTTTTAATTGTTGTTTGTAGCATATACCATTTTAGGGTTCTTAAGCTAAAATTTGGGATCCTTTGATTTAGGCAAAATTAGAAGAAACCAGTGGCATATTTGAACTCAGGGGACGATTTTAAGCTTAACCATGGTCTCCTAAATAATTTATATTGCTTGTATGAAATTTTGACATGTGCAGGTCTTGTAGCTACGGACGAAAACCGTCACTAAAAGCTTTACCTACAGTTGCAGAGCCTATAGCAACGGAGAGAGGAAGAAGATGAAGGCGTGGCAAGCTCTGGTTGGCCAGAACGCGCGCGCCAGTCTTTTTTTAAATTATTGGTTCCCATGTGCGCTTTCCATCATCTTTCCATGCACCCTAACATTTGAGCCACATGATCAACCTGATTGCACATCAAACGCACCAAAACACGCATCCATACCATAGACCCTCTAATCAACCACAAAGGATCACAGTTTTGATTTATTTTTCTATTTCATTTAATTTTCTTTGAAAAATTATTTAAAAATATTTTTAAAAATCAGAAAAATATGCAAAAAATATTTTTAGGGTATTAAAATATTGTATTAATTTTTGACACAAAATATTTTATTTTTATTAATAATTAAAATATTTTGTTTAATTAATCAATATATATTCATATATTTCCATTTCAATAATTTTTAACTTATAAAAAAAATCAGAAAAAAATATTTTCTTTTTATTAAATTAGGTTTATATATTATAAACTAATTTTGTACATATTTAGAATATTTTTCTCTTTAAGTTTAATTTATGTGTATAATTATTTGTATAATTATATGTTAATTAGCTTAATAATCTCCAAAACAACTTCAAAAATCACAAAAAAAATTAATTTTACTTTTAAAATTAATTAACAAGCAATTTGGACATATTTTAGACTTAATTTTTTAGGTTTAAACTTTATTTCTAATTTTTGATCTTTTAATTAAATTAATTATGCCTTAATCTTAATTAAAATCAACCATCCAAAAATCCAAAAATATTTTCCCTTTATCTTATTTCAATTTAAATTCATAGATAAGTGTATAGGTTGTCAAATTCATGTAAATAGCGTTGTTTACATTTCTCGCACAATCGATGTAATAACGTAGATTTACTTTCCGCATTTTACATTCCCGCACTTTAATTTCTGTACATATAAAACTGCGTGTATGTCAAGAATAAAAATTGAAGCGCTAGATCACTATTCTCATAAAAAAAAATATATTTGAAACCAAACACAATCATACTTGCACCTCTTAAGGTAATCCCTGTTACTCTTTTCAAATCAATTCTACTGTTTCAAATACAAACTCAAATTTTTGTCTATATCTGGTCAAGGAAATTTTTTAAAAGAAATGGGAAAGAACCTTATAAACTTAGGGTATACCTCCTAATTGCTTGCTCAATCAAAAACAACAAAAGCTTTTCCACACCACTGTTTTTCAAAACAAACTTTCAAAAGACTACACTTTGTATATATCCAAACAAGGATCATTACGAATTTAAAAATCGTTTTCAAACCATCAAAATATCTTTCGAAAGATAAATACTTTGTATACATCCGCACAAGGATCATTACAAAGTTAACTCTTTACAAAATATTTAAAACCACATACAAGCATTTCAAAGCAAGACAAACAATTCAAACAAGTGAGCTAAGCAATTAAGAGCCCATGGATAACCATGGATACAAAGGGTGCTAACACCTTCCCTTTGTATAACCTACCCCCGAATCCAAAATCTCTTTAAGGTCTTTTTCTGTTTCTTTTATAAACCTTTCCTTAATTGGATAAAATAAAAGTCGGTGGCGACTCTCTGATTTTCACAATTCAAAAGATAAAAGAAGAGTCAGTTCGCATCCCACAAAAAAACCGAGGATTACAGAACTGGCGAATCTGCTGGGGATTTCAAAAACAAAATGTTTTCAAAAAGGGGTTACCTTAGAGATTAGATCACTTCGATGTTTTCAATTTCTTGTCTTGTTTGCTCTATTTTTCAAAGGTTTGTTTGGGAATTGAATTTACTTGTGTGAAAGATTCTAGCCCGAATCTCGAGATACCTTAAGTATGTGACAATAGACCAAGGAAACTGTACGGCATGTACCGATATGGTTGATCTGGTAGTCACCGTTAGTGCGACACTTTGGACTGTACTGATATCCCTTGAAAACGATCAAGGAGTATGTTAGGCTTCCGAAATGTCATCAAGCACTAATTTGCCTTAGAACCTTTAATTGAACTTGACTTGTGGCCTATTAAGTGACTGACTTTGAAATTGATCGAAGTTGGTTATCCTCGAGGAATGTTTTGATCGGCCGTCCGAGTGCCGTATTGAGATGTTGTCTCCAAGGATCATAGAACCCGAATACCATTTTAAGACAGGTTTAAACCAACTAAACTTCAGTGGGGAGGGTATCACCTATGAATCTCGTGCAAGCCTTTAAACCTAAGGCTATTGTGTGATTTGTGTGTGTTTGCCACATGTTTGACATCATGACATCATAAGCATCATAAACATATCATTTTTCACTAATCATTTCAGGGATCGAAGAGTTTACCTTTGTTCTGTTGTTGCAGGTAATGGCTCCCGTTACCAGAAATTATATTCGGATCAACATCTCAACAGTACCATCTGAACTTAAGGAATTAATATCAGAATTTCCCAAAAATGCTCAATTCACCGAAAATCATGGTCACCTACTCCATTTGGTTACCTCAAAATTTGAAGAAGACATGATACGGGTCCTGTTCCAATTCTTTGATCTCGAACATCATTGTTTTACATTTCCTGATTACCAGCTAGTACCCACCTTGGAGGAATTCTCTGAACTAATTGGGTTACCTGTTCGAGATCAATTACCTTTCACTGGTTTAGAAAAGATCCCAAAGCCTGAAATCATTGCTTCTGCCTTACATTTACGAAAGTTAGAAATCGAGTCTAATTGGGAAACAAAGAGTGGAGTCAAGGGTTTGCTTGCTAAGTTCTTAATGGGAAAGGCTCGATCACTATTAAAAGATAGGAGTTACCAAGCTTTTGAAGAAGTTGCGGCTCTTTCGATTTATGGGTTGGTTTTATTCCCTAATCCCGACCAATTCATAAGTGTGCACGCTATCAACATTTTCTTAACCCGCAATCCGGTACCTACTTTGCTGGGAGACATTCTACATTCTCTACACACTCGTACCATGAAAAAGCGAGGAACTCTTATGTGTTGTGTACCACTACTGGCTAGATGGTTTACATCACACCTTCCCCGATCAGTGTTGAGAAACGAGCAAAGGATGCAATGGTCTCGCAGGATTATGTCTTTGTCTCATTCAGATATCCGGTGGAACAACTTCTTTCAAGAAGACATCACTCTCATTGACCATTGTGGGGAGTACCCTAATGTGCCACTCCTTGGCATTAGGGGAGGCATCACCTACAATCCCTCTTTAGCTTTGCGCCAATTTGGATATGCACGAAGAAATGGTCCTCACGACATGATCATCCACGGCATTGTGTTCGACTACGAAGATGATTCCCAAAGGTATCGACGAAGGTTTATACATGCTTGGGGAAGTGTCTACAAAGTAGAAAGCAAGACTTTAGGACAATGGAATTCTATTCCCATGGAGCCTTACCTCAAATGGGTGCGTGCTCGTGCTCAGAAGTTCATCATGCCATATCCCGCTATCCTACCTGTGACCATTGAGCCAGAAGTCGAAGGGGAGGAATCTCGAGTTATTCTACATCCGGACATGCCAACTGACCTGGAAGAACTGCAGAAATCTTGGGTTCAACTAAAAGAGGAAAGGGACACCTTCAAAGCACACTGTCAAGACTATGAGAGAAAAGTGTTGGAGCTCACCAGACAACTCCATGAAGAACAGAAGATCAATACATTCCTGGGTGTAAAGAGAAAGCGTCCATGGGAAGCTTAAAGAATCTTTTATTTTCTTTTATTTTGCTTTATCTTGTAAGCCCGAAAGAGGCAAAGAAGGAAAAAAAAAGAAGAAAAAAAAAAGAGAAAAGAAAAAAGAAATAAAATGTTTGACTAATAAATGTTTGTTTCTCTTTTGTTTAAACAAATCTAAATTCTAAGATCCTTGAAAACATTGCATATGCATCTCATTCATAAACATTGCATAACAGGTTCACATGACAGGTTTCTCATCTTCTCGCTGTTTATTTCAGTTAGAAGGGATGGATTCCGAAACAAGCATCAAGAATCTCGAAGCACAGAACGCCCAAGTTCAGATAGCAATTCTGGAGCTAGCAAAGGGGCAACAGGAACTGAAAGCCCTGATGATCAAGAAGAAGAAGAAGCCCAAGGGATCTGCAGGTTTGAGCCACCTTGTGAGAAAAGTCAAAATCCCAGCTAGGAGGCCCAAAAATGCGCCAATCCCTGAAGAAGTCGGTGAAGGTGATCAAGAAGACAATCACAGCAACCAGGATTCTGCCAAACTCTCTCTCTCTCCTGACGAAGAAGATTATCACTCCAAAGACGAACAGGGTGATAGCAAATACCAGCAGTTGGAAGAACGCATGAAAGCTATGGAGATACAGAAAATACCTGGTTTAGACTTCAACGATCTTGAACTTGTCTCAGATATTGTTATCCCTCCAAAGTTCAAAGTTCCTGTCTTTGCGAAGTATGATGGAGTCTCTTGCCCAAAGCTGCATCTAAGGTCCTATGTGAGAAAGATACTACCTCATACGGTAGATAACAAATTATGGATTCATTTCTTCCAAGAAAGTCTGTCGGGTACACAACTCGAGTGGTACTACCAACTGGAAAGTGCAAAAGTTCACACCTGGGAAGATCTGGCTGCTGCTTTCTACAAATAGTATCAATACAATGCTGACCTTGCACCAACCCGTACTTAACTACGGGGCATGACCATGGCACCAAAAGAAAGTTTCAAAGAATATGCACAAAAGTGGAGAGATCTAGCTGGAAGGATTCAACCTCCCTTATCTGATCGCGAGCTGGTCGACATGTTCGTGGGCACTTTAATTGGCGCTTTTTACAGTCCTTTGCTGGGAAGCTCATCGTCAGGTTTCACTGACCTGATATTAACTGGAGAGCGTGTCAAAAGCGGCATTCAAAGTGGAAAAATTCAAGTAGGCTCCTCCTCTGGTACTACAAAGAGGCCCATCAGTGGGAGAAATGAAGTCAATACAGTGCACAGTCAGAAAGGTCGCAAAAGTGAGCATCACCAATCTGTAGGGGTTGTTCTGATCTCTGCATCTGCACCTCAAAAAGATCAACTGCCGAAGTATACGCGTCGACCTGACGCACCGAGAAGGAACTTCACCAAAATCAATATGCCAATCTCTCAAGCATTGCAGCACTTGTTAAAGGCAAATCTGATTACACTAAAAGACCCTCCGAAGAATGTCAACACTTCCTCTCCTAGTTATCGCCCCGACGCAACATGTGCAAACCATTCCAATTGTCCAGGACATGAAGCAGATCACTGTTGGGCTTTGAAAAACAAAATCCAAGACATGATAGATGCTGGGGAAATTGAATTTGATCCTCCAGAGACTCCAAATGTCATCACTGCGCCTATGCCAAAACACGACAAGACCGTTAATGCTATCATAGACACTGTTTATATCTATGATGTGAGAGAACTGTCAACTCCGCTCCATGAAATCAAAAGAAAGCTAATACAAGCTGGTTTATTCCCAGGTTGTGACCCTGATTGCTTTTATTGTGCACACCTACCCAATGGTTGTGAAAATCTGAAAAGAGGAATTCAAAAGTGGATGGATCGTCGTATCATTATGTTTGAGAAGCTCCCTTCTATAGACAATTTGTGCGAAGGCTTTTCAAATGGGATGAAGATAGAGGACGTCTCAGTGGTTTCTAACATACCATTGAAAATCCCTACCAAGGCTCCCTTTAAGATTTCTGCTGCACCCAGAGTAGCATCTGTAATCATCACCAATCCGGCTCCATTTCCATATTCCTCAGACAAAGCTGTCCCGTGGAATTATGGCGCTAATGTTTATGTCCATGGAGTTAAACAAGAGGAGGCCGTAAATCAAGCTGTTGATAATATTGTGGGGACTAGTAAGATTACAAGAAGTGGAAGGATCTTTTCACCAGAATTTTCTCCAAATGTTACTACTACTCCAGTCCAGGTCCCAGTTCCTAATCAAGATGTCAATGCTCGAGGCAAGGAGCCATTAATTGAACCAGCTCAAGTACCTGTTGAAGTCACTATTGAAGATCCATCGAGGCAAGAAATGGAGGAAATACTGAAAATCATCTGCAAAAGTGATTACAATATTGTTGAACAACTGGGGCACACCGCTTCAAAGATTTCAATGTTATCTCTGTTAAAGTATTCAGAAGCTCATGCTAAAGCTTTGATGAAATTCTTGAAAGCTGCCCATGTACCACAGGAGATTTCAGTCGACCAATTTGAAAATTGTGTTGCCAGTCTAACAGTGGATAATGGTCTCGGTTTCTCTGATGCTGATTTAACCCCTGCTGGGAAAAATCACAATAAAGCCCTGCACATCTCTATTGAATGTAACGGCACCACTTTGTTTCATGTGTTGGTAGACAATGGATCCTCGTTGAATGTGTTACCAAAAGTAGTACTAGAAAAACTTGACTTCGAAGGAGTTGTGTTACAACCAAGCGATGTTGTGGTAAGAGCCTTCGACGGGTCAACAAGAACAGTATACGGGGAGGTTAAGCTCCCAATCAGAGTGGGCTCTCAGATCTTTGATTCTACCTTTTATGTGATGGAAATTCATCCAGCGTACTCCTGTTTACTAGGACTCCCTTGGATACATGGGGCAAGCGTTGTAACTTCTACCCTGCATCAGAAGTTAAAATATCTGGTAAAAGGCAAGGTCGTCACAGTTTATGGCAAAGAAGAATATATGGTTAGCCACCTGAGTAACTCCAAGTATGTTGAGATGGATGGTGAATTCATCGAAACCCCCTGCCAATCTTTTGAGGTGGTCCCTCCAGATGTCTCTACTGCCAAACATATTTCTGCTACTCCTGCTACAAGAATAACTCCAACTATGGCTTCTCTTAAAGATGCTAAAGCTGTGATCGAAGAGGGTGGTTGCACAGTATGGGGACAACTCCTTGACGTGCCTTACAAGTTCGATAAGCTAGGTCTGGGCTATGCTAATGGAACTCAGAAGAATAATCAAAGTCCTCATTCTGGAGGATTAATGTCACATTTCATCAGCCAAGGAGTGAATGCTATTGAAGACGACAAAGTTCCATCCGTTTCCAAGGAGGTTTGGGATACTTTGGGAGAACCAAGCGGCAAGTACGACTTTCTAGTGAAGTACACTGCTCCTCAGAGTTCTTTGATTGCCATTGAAGACATTGTCCCAACCGGATGGGATGATCAATTCGAAAATTACAAAAGTCTCACAAGTTCCATTACTGAGCAATACCAAAGTCCACCTAAAGAAGTCTGGGATACACTAGGAGAACCAAGTGGCAAGTGTGACTTTATGGTGAAGTATTCCGCTCCTTTGAGTTCACAAGTCGCCATCGAAGACATTATCCCAACTGGATGGGATGAACATTTTGAAAGCAATATGACAATCACAAGCCCTGTCACTCCTGAAGAAGTCTGGGAAACGCTAAATGGCGAGAATGATTTTCTGTTGGAGTACACTGCTCATCAGAATGCACAAATCTCTATCAAGGACATCATCCCAACTGGATGGGACGATCTTATCGGGTATCTCTCTCAGCCAACAGAGGTGCCTCAGCTTGGGTTCTCATATCCAACAGAGCATCTTACTCTTCCTGAAGGATCAACAGCTCATCTCGTCACCAAAGAAGTCAATGATGTGGAAAACGAAGAAGACAATTGCAACTGGGGAAACTGGATATTCCCCACTCACAACAATGGATTGAACAACTGGGAAGCTGAAGATATCATCTCCTTTGATAAGGAGTAAATGCAATTTCCTGTTTTCGTTGTTTATATGTTCAAAAAATAAAAATGGTTCCTGTACTATCGAACCATGAACTTAAAAGCCAGGTGCCTTGACCGAAGCACACTGGTCCTTTTTATAAGGGTTTGTCATATCCTGATCATATGTTCATTCAATAAAATCATGAGACATTTGCATGTTCGAATTTTGCGATCCTTTTTATTTATTTCTTTACTTTGTTCCTTTTCAAATAGCTATGTGTTCTTACACACACCCACATAATAAATGCAAATTCACATTCACTCTGGATCCTGTTGATAACAATTCTCCTATTGCCAGTCATGACTTTGAAAATCCGATCTACCAAACTGAGGACGAAAGTGAGGAAGATTGTGAAGTACCTATGGAACTTGCAAGGCTATTAGAACAAGAAGAAAAGACTATACAACCGCATGAAGAGCCAATTGAGGTTATCAACCTGGGCAGTGACGAAGAAAAGAAAGAAGTCAGGATAGGGGCTGATTTAGAAGACAGTGTCAAGCAAAGACTGATTCAAATGTTACAAGACTACGTCGAGATATTCGCTTGGTCCTATGAAGATATGCCTGGCCTCGACACGGATATTGTGGTCCATCGCCTGCCAATCAAAGAAGGTAGCACTCCAGTTAAGCAGAAGCTGCGAAGAAGTAGGCCCGACATGTCCAAGAAGATTAAAGACGAGGTTGAAAAGCAATTCAACGATGGTTTTCTAAAAGTTGTGAGTTATCCTCCATGGATAGCTAACATTGTGCCTGTGCCTAAAAAAGACGGGAAAGTCAGAATGTGTGTAGACTACAGAGATCTGAATCGGGCAAGCCCCAAAGATGATTTCCCTTTACCTCACATCGATGTATTGGTTGACAATACTGCACAATGCAAGGTATTTTCCTTTATGGACGGATTCTCCGGTTACAATCAAATCAAGATGGCGCCCGAAGACATGGAAAAAACAACCTTCACAACACCCTGGGGAACCTTTTGTTACAAAGTAATGCCCTTTGGTTTAAAGAATGCAGGAGCAACGTATCAGCGTGCAATGGTAGCTCTGTTCCATGATATGATTCATCAAGAAATAGAGGTTTATGTGGATGATATGATTGCAAAGTCCAACACCGAAGAAGAACATATGGGTCATCTGCACAAGCTGTTTGACAGACTCAAGAAGTACAGGTTGCGACTGAATCCGAACAAGTGTACCTTTGGAGTAAGATCCGGCAAACTCTTAGGTTTCATTGTCAGCATCAAGGGTATTGAAGTTGATCCTGCCAAGGTCAAAGCCATTCAAGAAATGCCCATACCCCGTACCGAGAAACAAGTCAGAGTATTCTTGGGACGTTCTGAACTACATCGCCAGATTTATTGCCCATATGACTACTACTTGTGTGCCAATCTTCAAATTTTTGAAGAAAGATCAAGTAGAAAGATGGAACAACAAATGCCAATTAGCCTTTGATAAGATCAAAGAATATCTTCAAAAACCACCAATATTGTTACCACCAGTGGAAGGAAGACCTCTGATAATGTACCTAACAGTATTAGAAGATTCAATGGGGTATGTATTGGGGCAACATGACGAGTCTGGCCGAAAAGAGCATGCAATCTACTATCTTAGCAAAAAGTTTACCGATTGTGAAACAAGATACTCACTGCTCGAGAAAACTTGCTGTGCCTTGGTATGGGCGGATCGCCGACTAAGACAGTATATGCTAAACCATAGCACTTTGCTGATCTCCAAAATGGATCCTATCAAATATGTGTTCGAAAAACCTGCTCTCTCTGGAAAAATAGCAAGATGGCAAATGATCTTAACAGAGTATGACATCCAGTACACTTCGCAAAAGGCAATCAAAGGAAATGTGGTAGCTGATCATCTGGCTCATCAAGCAGTGGATGATTATCAAGCGTTAAACTTTGACTTCCCAGATGAAGATATTATGCTAGTTACTGACTATGAATAACCTGGACCGGAGGAAGGACCCGAGCCAGGGTCTCGATGGACTATGGTTTTTGATGGAGCCTCTAATGCGCTTGGCAATGGCATCGGAGCTGTGATCATTTCTCCTGCAGGAGGACATACACCATTCACTGCCAGATTATGTTTCAACTGCACTAACAATATAGCCGAGTATGAAGCATGTATTCTGGGTCTCAAAGCTGCAATCGATCTGAGAATCAAGTTCCTGGAGGTCTACAGAGACTCGGCCCTTGTAATTTATCAAGTTAAAGGGGAATGGGACACGAAGCACCCGAATCTAATTCCTTACAAAGAATATGTGCTAAGTCTGATTCCTTACTTCGAAGAAATCACTTTTGAACATATCCCGCGAGAAGAAAATCAACTGGCTGATGCTCTAGCTACCATGTCATCTATGTTCAAAGTCAGGTGGGACAATGAGGCGCCAATGATCACCATTTACAGACAGGATGAACCAGCCTATTGCAATGAGATCAATACCGAAGGAGTGGAAGAAAAACCATGGTTCCATGAAGTAAAAAGATATCTCGAAGCCCAGGAGTACCCTAAAGGGGCATCCATTAATGATAGAAAGTTTCTAGGAAGATTTGCTGCCAAATTCTTTCTAAGTAATGGAATCCTGTACAAGCGCAACCATGACTCGACTTTGCTTCGTTGTGTGAACAAGAAGGAAGCGGAACAGATTATGGAAGACATACACGATGGTGCCTTTGGTACTCATTCAAGTGGACATACAATGGCTAAAAAGATTTTAAGAGCAGGTTACTACTGGTCTACCATGGAGACAGACTGCCATCATCATTCCAGAACTTGTCACAAATGCCAGATATATGCCGACAAAGTACATGTACCTCCAGTCCCATTAAACGTTCTGACAGCTCCTTGGCCTTTTGCAATGTGGGGTATTGATATGATTGGAGAGATCAAGCCTACTACTTCCAACGGGCATCGTTTCATACTGGTCGCTATTGACTACTTCACAAAATGGGTAGAAGCAGCCTCGTTTGCTTCAGTCACCAAGAATGTTGTGGCCCGATTTATCAAACAGAATCTCATTTATCGGTATGGCATCCCTGAAAGGATCATCACAGACAATGGCACAAATTTAAACAACAGGATGATTACCGAACTCTGCATGCAGTTCCAGATCAAACATCATAATTCATCCCCATATCGACCAAAGATGAATGGCGCAGTGGAAGCTGCCAACAAGAACATCAAGAAGATCATACAAAAGATGACAGTAACCTACAAAGACTGGCATGAGATGTTACCTTTTGCTCTTCATGGTTATCGCACCTCAGCACGTACCTCAACAGGGGCAACTCCATTTTCCTTAGTCTATGGTATGGAGGCAGTTCTCCCAATTGAAATTCAGATTCCTTCCCTCAGGATTATGAAAGAAGCCGATCTAGACGAAGACGATTGGATTCAGACTCGATTGGACCAGATAAACTTGATTGATGAGAAGAGGCTTGCGGCTATTTGTCATGGCCAGTTGTACCATAAACGTATGATCAAAGCCTTCAACAAGAAAGTCAAGAGTGAGGCATATCAAATCGGTGATTTGGTTGTAAAACGCATCATCTTACCCCAGGGTGACCCCAGGCGCAAGTGGACTCCCACTTATGAGGGACCGTTTGTAATCAAGAAAGTATTCTCCGGCGGAGCCATGTTGCTTACCACTATGGATGGCGAGGATTTCCCACACCCTGTAAATGCGGACATAGTCAAAAAGTACTTCGCTTAAAGAAAAGAAAAGCTCGCTAAGTTGAAAACCTGAAAGGGCGACTTAGGCAAAAATGAGCGTCTCTGTGGATTGAAAACCTGAAAGGGCGATCCAGGCAAAAATTAGAGACTAAAAAAATAATAATAATTATCCCGGTAGGCTGAAAACCTGAAAAGGCAGCCTAGGAAAAAGTTAGGGAATAAAGCGTACGACTATGTCCCGTTTGGCTACCTACTCACCTTCAAGGTTCAACACATCAAAGACACCAATTAGTCCAATCATTTTCTTCCAACAAGTAAGGGATGAGATACTCAAGGACAGATTGGCAATAGCAGAGTTGAAACTTGACTGGATTGTTTTCACATAGCTATTTCCCTTTATAAGTACTTTTCAAAGTTTATTGACAAATTCCTACTACTAGGATTTTTTGTCTCCTTGTACTAATCAGCCTATTACGGCTCTCTTTCAAATCAATACAGTTCATGCTCAAAATCAATGTTTTCACTTTTTTTGTTTTGAACACGTAAACGTCCCAATGATAATTTTGAATGAACATATGCATTTGAATATGATTGATGTTTATTAAAAAACAGGAATAGCATTCGGGTAATGTCCCAATCACCTGGACATCATCCCGAAACCAGCAACATAGGAATATCCCCCACAGGGCAATCTTCAAAGAGTATCCCCGACTGAATGCTTCATCACTGACACCGAGTACGGGCATCGGAAGAAATAGTTCCCCTACAGAGACACATTTCTCAGCATAATCCTTGATGAGATTTTCCTCTCCAACAAAATGACCCAAAAAACCTTATTACTCCTTATTCCCTAGCAGGGTTATTCAAGAACATTATCCCCAGAAGGTGTGATCCTCCACATCAAGGCTTGATCAAATAGTGCATCGGAGGATTACCCATCTCTTTTATTCCCAGTCAGGGTGCATCAAAATCAGAACCTTCAAGTTACCTTCATCCCAAAGCAGTAGTCAAAGATCCCTCAATAGAGCATCCTGGTCCGTAAGAAAGTTCCCCAGCCGAGTATACTCGAACGAGATAGCAAAGATCATCAACGGTCATAATGCCATCGTTCCCGAAAATAACAAGCATGGATTTATTTTCCTAACCAGAAGTTTGATACGCTCTAAACTGCATAAATCATGTCCATACATCATTTGCATATTCATACCTAGAATATAACGTTTCATGACAAACGCATACATAACATGCACGGTTCTCATTTAGTTTGAGAATCTCAACATATACATTACATACATCATGACATTGCATGTCACTAACTTGGTTTTTCAGGTGGACGAATATCCTCAGCAAGTTATTCTTAATCACATGCAGTATTCTCCTGGGTTTTGTCCAGACAAGTATTCCTCTCAGAACCAAAGATTCAATCTGAAGAGTTCTCTCTTTCCAAACCACTTATCAACTCTAAACAAGCAAAGCAGATACGGTCTAATGGTGACTCATTCTGACGCTTCCAGGCTATACCATAGTCGAATAAACAACTTCAAATCCTTCAGATCTAAGTCGATGCCTTGGACGGTTCCTTAATGATCTACCCTCAGATCTAAGTTGATACCTTGGACGGTTCCTTAATGATCTACCCTCAGATTTAAGTCGATACCTTGACGGTTCCTTAATGATCTACCTTCAGATCTAAGTCGATACCTCAGACGGTTCCTTAAAGCAATCAATCTTCAAGATCTAAAAGCGGACACCTCGGACGGTTCTGTAACGATCAACCTTCAAGATTTAAAGCGGAAACTTTGGACGGTTCCGTAACAATCAACATTCAAAGTCTAAAGCGGATACCTCAGATGGTTCCACAATGATCAACATCCAAAATCTATAGCGACACTTTGGACAGTTCTGTAACGATCAGCCTCCAAGATTTAAAGCGGTAACCTCGGACGGTTCCGTGACGGTCAATACAGAGATTTAAATCCTTCATCAAGATATAATCAATGGATTCATTCTGATGAACAAACCATCAACACATTCACTAGATGGCATCTGAAAGCCCATCTCAGGTAATGTTTTGATCTGCCAACAATATTTATCAAGCCACATTCAATACAAATTCCAGCATCACTTCTGATGAAGGTAAGTGCAAATTTCAGGGCATCTAAATATTCAATCATCTTCTACCTTCAGATTCCAATCGGTTTCTTCAGGTTTAAGAAGATTGAATAGGGGCAACTGTTATACCCTAAAATTTGCCCGCATCTTTTTTCAAAGAGAAGGCAACAGACTTCTGTCTAAAAATTGGGAGTTTTATATAATCTTGGATTTTGTTTCATAAATATCCTGATTTTATGAATACTCAGTAGTTTTTAGAATATTTTAGACGGTATTATGATTCGCTGTTGAATTTATTCTTACACAAACGCCAAGTACTGTTTATCACTTCACACACGCTGTTTATTTGAGATTTATTTGCAGATAAATAGTACTGACGCAACTGGTACAGAATTAAATTTTGCAGGCGCAGAGTCCGGGGATTCAGACTGTACTGGTAACAATTAAATTATTATTGGTTTCGTTTCCCACTAATTTTTGTACTATATTATTGTTTTCAAATCTCTTCCTTTCTTTTCAAATCTCTTTCTTTTAAATCAAATCCTAACTTTATTCCATACATCTTTCTTTTCAAACCCTACCATACACTTTCTTTCAAAACCTACTATCATTCAAACTTTCCTTTTTTGTACGGTATCACTTCATTCCCCAACGTCTCCATCCTTCTTTTCTCTCTATAAATACCCCTCATTTTTTCCATAAAATCTCACATCAAATTTCACTCATTCCCCAAATTTCTATCATACTATCTCATAATTATTTCCTCTTCTTCCTCGGCAAAAAATGGCAAAGTGGGTGGATACGTTTTTTCTTATGGTCATCACTGTTTTTACGGTGATCATGTCCTTTTTCTGTCTGCATAGTCCTGAAAAATGCGGACCTGGGATGCTTGCACTCCCGTACATCTATATATTGTTGTTTATAGCATGGGTTTTTAATTGTCATATTTAAAGTTTGTCGTATCTTTCGCTTTCAAATTATGTACCGTTTATTATATTTGTCGTACTATTCGTTACATTTTTTTGTAATATTCGTACTGTCAGTATTAAATATTATACTATCTGTTATACCGTCGTTTAATTATCAAGATAATATTATGTGTGTTTATTGCTAGTTAAATATTTATTTCTGTGCATTAAATCCTTTTTAATTTTATTATCGGTAATTTCGTTCGCGTACGGTATATTTTAATTATTTATTATGTTTGTGTTTTTCTAACAAATCATGTAAATAATTTTTCACCATTAACCCAACAAAAACAAAAGGAAAAATTAACTTTAACTGTTAAGTTTTCCCTTTAACTGCTATGTTAATACCCGAACAGCCAGTTAACAGTCAAAACCGATGACAGCACGATTCTCCGTGTTTTGAATCATCATTCAAATCAATCTTTCACATTTCAAAGTTCCAAGGTTTTTGTTCTAGAAGTCTTCTGATAATCACAAGATCAGCAAAGACTCAACACTGCACAAAAATCAGGTACGCTTAACTATCTCCTACACAAACAGTCCCTAACTAGGGTTTTTGTTTTTTTTTCAGGAGAACAAGTTCTTTGAGACCTCAAATGGATTTCATGGATCTCCATATGTCTCAAAGTACCATCAGACAAATTTTCAAACTTCAATTCGCTCAGACGCACGGTCAGCAGCTCAAACAGTCAACAGACGACCAGTTTGACCGAAAAGACAACAGACAGTCAAAAAATGCAATTTTTTGTCAACATCCATATTTTGTCAAAAGATTCATCATTTGATCAATGGTTGATCATAATTCATCAAGAAAAGTTCAGAAATCGACAAAACTCCAAGTTTCAAAATTAGGGTTTTCTCCTAAAAAGTCAACTGAACTTTGACCGGCCATAACTCTCTCCTCATTCATCCAAAAAATTCCAACCAAATCTAGTTTTGAAGGAAATTCAATTATCTTTCAAATAGAATTGGTCTCATGATCATTGAGTTTACCATTGGGAAAATATGAGCCAAGACATTACAGGTCATTTTCAAAGTCAACAAAAAGTGGTTTTTTGTCAAAGCCCATAACATCAAGATAACTTCTCCAAAGTAGCTTGTAGAGGACATCTTGAGGTTTCTAAAAAGTACAAGAACTCCTTCATATGATCAAATTGGAGGGAGATATGCCTTGTTGAAGTTGGCTATTTTTTGGAAAAATGCATGAAACCAACATTGAACAAATTTGTTTTTTTTTCAAAAGAGGCCAAGTTTTCATGATCCAAACATGTTTCTAATGATGTTAAAGGCCTCCCACAACCAACATTAGGCCCATGACATTTTTGTTTCTTTTTTAATTTAATTTTATTACATTTAAAGTTAAATTAAAAAAGAAATGGTTCAAGACAATTATCCAAAGCTTTTGTCCTTAGCTTGAGTCACCATGTTAGCTTAACTTCTGCAGCATAGAGGCACAGAGGACCTATGGCAAGAGGGGTGAAGAAAATTAAAGCCATGGCCAAGAAATTCAAAGCTTTTATATTAAAAAATTCAAAAGTTCAAAGACAATCAATGCTTGTTAGCTTAAGATTGCAGCACCTCTATTGCCTATAAAATGCTTAGAACACTTCAGCAACAAGAGGGGGACACGAATTCTGAATCTATAGCATGCTTGTATCACACTTGTATCAACTTGAAATTTTCAAAGAAAGCTAAATTTCGAATTCTGAGTTTAAGCTAATTTCAATCCAAACTAAACACTCAAACACGATCCTTAAGCATCACTGAACCTATCCAAATCAATTTTAAGCCTTGAAACTCACTGAATCAAGCACTATAGCTCACGGTTTGCTCAAACATAAACCAACACGAATTTGATTATTCATGCATATTCAATAAGATGTAATCCCATATTTGTGTTTAATTTGTTGCTCTGATCGTTTCTGGAGCTTTAATTGAGTTTTAATGGCTGTTTGTAGCATATACCATTTTAGGGTTCTTAAGCTAAAATTTTGGATCCTTTGATTTAGGGAAAACTAGAAGAAACCAGTGGCATATTTGAACTCAGGGGACGATTTTAAGCTTAAGCATGGTCTCCTAAATAATTTATATTGCTTGTATGAAATTTTGACATGTGCAGGTCTTATAGCTACAGACGAAAACCGTCACTAAAAGCTTTACCTACAGTTGCAGAGCCTATAGCAACGGAGAGAGGAAGAAGATGAAGGCGTGGCAAGCTCTGGTTTGCAAGAACGCGCGCGCCAGTCTTTTTTTAAATTCTTGGTTCCCATGTGCGCTTTCCATCATCTTTCCACGCACCCTCAACATCTGAGCCACATGATCAACCTGATTGCATATCAAACGCACCAAAACACGCATCCATACCATAGACCCTCTAATCAACCACACAGGATCACAGTTTTAATTTATTTTTCTATTTCATTTAGTTTTCTTTGCAAAATTATTTTAAAATCAGAAAAATATGCAAAAAATATTTTTAGGGTATTAAAATATTGTATTAATTTTTGACACAAAATATTTTATTTTTCTTAATGATTAAAATATTTTGTTTAATTAATAAATATATATTCATATATTTCCATTTCAATAATTTTTAACTTATCAAAAAAAATCAGAAAAAAATATTTTCTTTTTATTAAATTAGGTTTATATATAATAAACTAATTTTGTACATATCTAAAATATTTTTCTCTTTAAGTTTAATTTATGTGTATAATTATTTGTATAATTATATGTTAATTAGCTTAATAATCTCCAAAACAATTTCAAAAATCACAAAAAAAAAAATTAATTTTATTTTTAAAATTAATTAACAAGCAATTTGGACATATTTTAGACTTAATTTTTTTAGGTTTAAACTTTATTTCTAATTTTTTATCTTTTAATTAAATTAATTATGCCTTAATCTTAATTAAAATCAACCATCCAAAAATCCAAAAATATTTTCCCTTTATCTTATTGCAATTTAAATTCATAGATAAGTGTATAGGTTGTCAAATTCATGTAAATAGCGTAGTTTACATTTCTCGCACAATCGATGTAATAGCGTAAATTTACTTTCCGCATTTTATATTCCCGCACTTTAATTTCTGTACATATAAAAATGCGTGTATGTCAAGAATAAAAATTGAAGCGCTAGATCACTAATCTCATAAAAAAAATTTCTGAAACCAAACACAATCACACTTGCACCTCTTAAGGTAATCCCTGTTACTCTTTTCAAATCAATTCTACTGTTTCAAATACAAACTCAAATTTTTGTCTATATCTGGTCAAGGAAAATTTTTAAAAGAAATGGGAAAGAACCTTATAAACTTAGGGTATACCTCCTAATTGCTTGCTCAATCAAAAACAACAAAAGCTTTTCCACATCACTGATTTTCAAAACAAACTTTCAAAAGACTACACTTTGTATATATCCAAACAAGGATCATTACGAATTTAAAAATCTTTTTCAAACCATCAAAATATCTTTCGAAAGATAAATACTTTTTATACATCCGCACAAGGATCATTACAAAGTTAACTCTTTACAAAATATTTAAAACCACATACAAGCATTTCAAAGCAAGACAAACAATTCAAACAAGTGAGCTAAGCAATTAAGAGCCCATGGATAACCATGGATACAAAGGGTGCTAACACCTTCCCTTTGTATAACCTACCCCCGAACCCAAAATATCTTTAAGGTCTTTTTCTGTTTCTTTTATAAACCTTTCCTTAATTGGATAAAATAAAAGTCGGCGGTGACTCTCTGATTTTCACAATTCAAAAGATAAAAGAAGAGTCAGTTCGCATCCCACAAAAAAACCGAGGATTACACCCTCTTTCTCTTCCCAGAGTCGTGAAACAAGGTAAATCAAATCGTCCAAACATTCACTCTTATCTCTCTTCTCAATTCTCAAAGCCCTAAAATAAATAAGGAAAATAAAATGTTCTAATTACTTATTGTCAATTTTATTTTATGATTAATTTATAATTGAATTTTTCTTTACCCACCTCCCTATGGGGGTCACCCCCAGCGAAATCTCCCATTTGCCCGTGCTTCGGAGATGCATCTCCGAAGTAATTTTTTTCCAGATTTTTTTAGGTTTCGGAAATGCATTTCCGAATTCACCAAAAAATTGGTGTTTTCGGAGATGCATTTCCGAAATGCATGAAAATTAAAAAAAAAACGTTATTTTTTACAATCAGGTAATATTTCGGAAGTTCATTTTCGAAAATAAGTCTGCATATACAATTTTCCCTCCTTCACTATTACATCATTTTTCTCCCAAACTCCTCCAAACCCTCTCCAAAACTCAATCAATATCAATCCATTTTTCGTCTCAAAATCAAGTTTCAAACCGTTGATCATGTTAAAGGGAGCATAGTAAGCTACAATTTGAGGTAAACATCTCTCATTTCATCCCCTATTTCACTACATTGATTGAACAAATTTCTGCTGAAAATTGCGATGGTTCGGAAGTACATTTCCGAAATAAGTTACCTAACAAATTTAGGAAATATACTTTCGAAATAAGCCCTGGCAGTAAAAAAACAATATTGGCCAATTTTGCTAATTTTTGCATATGTTAGGTATGGTGCATCCGGACAACATTGTCGACGATGACGTAGTAGTTCCGGAAGTTGTCAATAACGATCCGATTATCGACGTTAAATCTATGATCAATGCGGTTGATGTGCGGCAACAATTTACAAATGATCGGAGATTCGGTAGTCGTGAACAATTGCTTGATTGGGTTCGAAACGAAGCTAGTAAACTTGGATTCAAAATTGTTATTTTAAGGTCCGACAATGGAAATAGTAGATGGAAAGCTTTTGTCGTTTTGAATTGCGAGCGGGGTGGGAGTTATGTATAAACAAATCGGGTGTTAAAACACGAAGACACGGGATCGAGAAAGTGTGGGTGTCCGTTTAAGTTGCGCGCGACTCGGAGGGTTGATGATTTGTGGCGTTTAACCGTAATTTGTGGAATTCATAATCATGCCTTGGATGCCAAGTTACACGGACATCCAATGGCGTGTCGTTTGTCCCGCGAAGAGAAGAATGTGATTTCGGATTTAACGATAGTCAAAGTGGCGCCTCGCAACATACTTGCCGATTTGAAACGTAAAAAACTGGATAGTGTTTCAAATATCAAGCAAGTTTACAATGAACGACACAATCTTAAAGTCTTGAAAATGGGCCCTCGGTCGGAAATGCAACAACTTTTGAAACTATTAGGCGATAACCAATACGTGTCAAGCTTCCGAACGTCCGAGGACAAAGTTACGGTGCGTGACATTTTTTGGACTCATCCCGAAAGTATCAAATTGTTCAACACATTTCCAACCGTTCTTGTGATGGATTCGACGTACAAGACCAACAAGTATAGGCTTCCTCTTCTAGAGATTGTCGGTGTGACCTCGACGGACAAGACATATTCGGTCGGGTTTAATTTTTTGTAGTGTGAAAAAGAAGATAACTTTACATGGGCTTTGGGAATATGCAAGTCTTTGTTGGTTGATCAAAAGGTTATGCCAAATTTCATTGTTATCGACCGGGACCAAGCTTTGATGAATGCGATCGATACCGTCTTCCCGACATCGACCGCATTACTTTGTCGGTATCACATAACTTGCAACGTGAGAAGTAAGCTCAAACCCGCGGTTGGGACAAAAGATAGGCCGGATGAAAACGGTAAAGTTATCAAAGCCGGTGTTGTGGTGGATAGGATTATGGCCGCATGGAGGGAGATTTTAGATACACACTCCAAAGAGGTGTATATCGAGAAATTGGTACACTTTAGGTCTTTGTGCGTTTCCATTAAGACTTTTTGTCATTATGTCGAATCCACCATCCTTGACAAAGTAAAGGAAAAAGTTGTTTGTGCTTGGACGGATCGAGTAAGACATCTTGGTTGCACCACGACTAACCGAGTTGAATCCGCACATGCGGTCTTGAAGAGGTGGTTAGGTGATAGCAAGGGAGATTTGTGTCAGGGATGGGACACCGTGAACCAAATGCTCCAAAATCAACACAATGAAATTCAAACATCTTTCGGTCGGAGTAAGACGGTTATGGAACATCGGTTTAAGGGCCAAATTCTATTCTCCCAATTAATTTACAACATATCCCATTCGGGTTTGAATTTTATGTTTCATGAAGCAAAGCGGGCGGAGACAACGGGTTCGGATAGTTCCAAATGTGGGTGCACCATTAGAAAGACATACGGCCTTCCATGTGCTTGTATACTTTAAAAAAATGAAGTTGAATTCACCGATACGCATGGATGAGGTAATCGACCATTGGAAGAAGCTTCGTTTTGATGATTTTGACCCGCCGAAAGAAAATGATTCCAAAATCACCATCTCCGACGAGTTGGAAGTGATAATGGATAAGTTGCTAAAGCGGACGACACAATGAAAATGCACATAAAGGAACAATTACGAAAAATTGCATTTCCGGAGACCACCGATTTGAAACCTCTATCTCAACCGGTTAAAACGAAAGGTGTACCGAAAAAGTCCAAAAATACACAAGAAGACACATCAAAAAAAAGATCTCCTTCCTACTTTGAACATGTTGATGCATCGTTCCTGGATTCACCGACACCAAAGTCCAAGTGTAGTGGTAACAAAGGAGCCTGTATTTCGAAGCCACCTCACACACTGCCGATCAAAAAATCACCCATTATCTACATTGATGAGATGCCATTTTTTATGCACAAATATATCGAGAACATAGTTGATGTTGGAGGCGACGGCAATTGTGGATATCAGACCGTTGCGGGTTTGCTCGGTAGAGGGGAAGATAATCACACTTTAATTCGACGGGAACTTATTTCGGAGTTGACTTCGCATCGGGACATCTACGCCCGACTATATGAAAATCAAGAAAACTTTGAGAAAGTTCATGATTCACTTGTTCCATCACTTACCGGTATCGCTCCGGTTTCGAAGTGGATGTCATTCCCCAATATGGGCCATCTAATAGCAAGTGCATATGATCGGGTGTGTGTCGATTTGACGAGATTTGGACTATGTGAGACATTCTTTCCACTTCATAGTCGACCGCTATTGGACGCGTCGAGCCGCATCATATGCATCGGGTATCTATGATCGCGGCACTTCGTGCAAGTCTTTTTGAAACCGGGGTGTCCTATACCGGCTACTTCTTGTCAATGGATGACACATCATTCAAATGAGGCGGGGACTTGGCCGGATCCCTTCGTTTCAAGAATGGCGGAGTTTGAAGAAATGATGAGCCAAGAGCATGCGCAAAATAGAGAGCGTTCAAAGAACATACCTATTTTAGATTTAGGCGCCACCGATTGGTTCGGCGAATTTTATTTTTTACCGGGCCGTTTTTTGTTTGTAATGACCGGTGCGTGTCTTTTTTGTATGTATTGTCGTTTACCATGTAAAATCGTACTGATTCAATACATATATAATATAAGTATGTTTTATGTTGTCATTGTCTATTTTATGCCTATTTTGAATGCTTTTGGTATTGTTAACACAAAACAGAATGCAATGCACAAAATGTGATTTTTCACCTCTGTTTCTGCATAATTCGGAAATGAACTTTCAAAATATACATGTTTTCCGACCAGTTTCGGAAGTTCATTTCCGAAACTTCCACTGAATGCAGGATAAGGTTTGTTGGGCCATTATTGCTCAAATAAGTCTATAAATACAACACACTCTTCTTCATACTCTTCACACCACAAAACACAAATGACACAAACCTACCCCCACCTAGCATTCGTCTACTTCACCAGCGGCTACCCGATGCCGTTTCAATTCCGCTTCTGCGACACGCCGTTTGCAGACTTGATAACGTCGCTCAACACGCTATTGCAATATCCAGAAAATCGAAAGGTTGTCAAGCTCGAGTACCGTTCGCCATCGCTTAACGACGATGGAGACGTTGAGTTCACACCTTTTGAGATCAAGAACGACGAAGATTTAGCAGTTTTGTGGACAACTTTCGACCGGTTTTCTTCGAAGGGTCCGATCGAGTTGGATGCGAAACTTCAAAGATTGGGGGCCGACGTTATCAAAATGTTGACTCATCCTCACCTACCCGTGTTTAACAATATGTAACTTTAATCTTATGTAACGTAATCGATATAATCTTCAACCGTTAAATAAATCGAATTGTTGTTGTTTGTTATTTTTCTTCTGTCCAGACCTTATTTCGGAAGTACATTTCCAAATTCTTCCAAGGGGGGTGAATTCGGAGATGCACTTCCGAATTCACCCATTTTCTGGAAAAAAAAACATTATTTCGGATGTACATTTCCGAAATCAGTTTTTTTCATAAAAAAAAACACATTTTCGAAAATACATTTCCGAAACCATCTTTTTTTTCAAAAAAAAGGTGGTTTCGGAAATGCATTTCTGAAACCGGGAGTATTTTGGAGATTTCACCAGGGGTGACCAAAAAAGTAAGGAGGTGGGTAAAGAATTTCTCTTAATAATTTCCACTATTTAATGTAATTGATTTTCTTGCTACTAATATTATATTTAATGTAGGGACACAATTTCACAACTACTAAGAGATTGTAAAAAATACTTTAGCTTTCTGGTGATTCTTTGGTTAATAATATTTTAATTTTTGTTCGTCATTTTTAATTATTAAAATTGTACTTTTTTTATAAAAAAAATGGGTTCATTTTTAAAATTAGAGCATGGCCTCTAAATTGATTGGGTCGGCCGTGCGTGTGAGAAGAATACACCACAATGTGTTGGTATTCCCTTTAAGGGAAGTTTTATGAAGGCCTCTTAATAATTGAGGTAGTACACTATTTTAAAGTTAAAATGATCAAAAAAACTCTGATTAATCCTTTAATATAGTGGATTTAATTTTGCTCATCTCAATAAATTATGTTTACTAACCAAAAAGATGAGTTTTTAAGCTTTTTATAGAAAGGAGGTGCAAAATAATCTAAACAAGGGTGCAGATAAGCAATATGATTCATCACAAGGCCTAAAAAGCACAAAGGAGGATGATTGGTGTAAGCCAGTCGATTGGCTTTTATGGAAATTGTTTAGCCAAGCTTGGCGCGCATCTTTAGAGAAAAAGTAAGCACCAAGGAGTATGTTAATCTGATCACAAATATCATATAACACACTGGATTCATTTTTGAAGATTACACAAAAGATATAACATAAATAGGAAAATCAATTTTAGCAACCATGAAATATGAAACCATCGAAGGAAAAGTGACTAAAAAGCTCTCTTCAAATGAGAAGAAGAGAAAATCGAATGATCAAGAAGCACCCATAAAGTTAGACGATTTCGACTACATTATTCCACAACTACCATCAACTAAAGACCTACTCAAAATCATAATTTGAAATGTTTATGTGATTAATGACAAAAACGATTTCAGAACCCGATACTTTATCCTAGTCCCGATGAAACTACCACGAGATATGTTCTTAAATGATGAATTTGATGTAGAATAATCTCAGTTATGTGTCCTATTTCAGCGTGTTTGCTTTCGTTACTTTTTATTCAGCCATTTTCCCTTGTACTTTAAATTTTAACAATTTGAATTAATAAAAAAGTGATGTTTTCACTTTCATAAATTGTATTTGTCAATATGTTTTCATATTTAACTTTCACAATGCATCTTTTAACCGCCTTTTTAATTTTGACAAAGGGAGAGAAGTACACTCTCAGGGGGAGTAGAGTATACTCTCTACTTAGTTGAGGGGGAGTTTAATTACTTGAAACATATATCTTTTACCTCTCTGAGAGATGTATTGTCTTCAGCAAAAAGGGGGAGAATGTGGAACCATATTTTACAGGTTAGTGATCTAATAAGATATTTTAAAGATGAATATGCTTTTGATAATGACAACTAATAAGAGTCAATGATAATATAACTTGTATGATCAACAAACGGTTAAAGATGCAAGAAGACAAAACTAGGGTTTAATGATAACTACAAAGATCCTATGATGATGGCACTTACTTGGAATGAAGTTCAAGCCTCATCTTCAGGAAAAACTTAAGCAAGTGTATGTATGACTGAATTATCTGACAATTTTAAAGCTTTAAAGTGTGAAAGAGAGGAAGTGTGAAAGCTCGCCCTAATGCATTTGAGTGATTCAAGTGTTGTAAAAAACACAAGGACTTTTTCCTAAAGTTATAAGCTAACCACACACTCACACTAAAACAAGTTTTAAAACTTATTTCTCTTATGAAAATATTTCTAAAGAATATTAAAACTTACACAATTTTTTTAAAGTTTTCTTCTTTAGAACTTATTTCTCTTATGAAAATATTTTGCAAGTACATATCTGTAATACGGTGAACTGACTTTAAAGAAATGTCGCGGTAAGCAAGAGTCGCCACCGACTTTTATTTTATCCAATTAGGAAAGGCAAAAAAAACAGGAAAGACCTTTGAAAGATTTTGAGTTCGGGGGGTAAGTTATACAAAGGGAAGGTGTAAGGCACCCTTTGTATCCATGGTTATCCATGGGCTCTTAATTGCTTAGCTCACTCGTTTGTTTGAAAAGTTTGAAGTGTCGTGTGTGAATAGTAAAAAGATTTGAATAAGGACTTTAGCTTGTAAATAAGCGTAGCCTTGTTTTGAAAGTATTTGAAAAGAGAGGTGTGAAAAGTAATTTGAAAGTTTTGAAGGTGAGCAAGCATTTAAGAACACCTACCCTAGGATTGTCTTTCTTGTTCTTTAAGTCTTTCGGGCGAAAGGGTCTATCCATACCATAAGAGGGCAGGAAGTCTTTCAATTGGATATTTTAAGGGTCATCGAGAATAATCGTTCGCCATAAGACTGTCCCTACCATAAAGAGGGCAGGTAGTCTCGGGGAAGGATATAATAGTCATTAAGGCAACAGTAAGGATACCTTAGCATTCGAAGGGACTATCACCATTTTATCGAGGGACGAGATCATATTTATCGTAGGCAACTCGAAGGGACTATGATTTTTTATCGGAGGGACATAGTGATTTTGAATCGAAGGCAGCAAGCTAAGGTATCCCTATATCCGAGGGACTTGACTATTTAGTATATTTAGAGGCAACAGGCAACATAAGGCAACAAGGCAACCAGAGGGATTACCTAAAAAGGTGTGTGGGTGCACAATCACGTGGTTAACTTCGATTACATTTATCTTGTAAAGTTTAATCATTCTAGATCCAGTTCATGGTTTGCACTCCCTAATTTACTAACTACAACAGTTATGATAAACAGTTTAAAAAAATCTACGCTATTACAATAAACACCTGTTAATGCAGAAAAATAAAGGCGGAATTTAAAAGGCAGAAAATAAAAGGCCCTAATTACTATTACATCAAAATTGAATAGGCAACCTATACACCTTCTAATATTTCAATAACAGAAATTAAATAAAAAATAGCATAAAATAAAGGCATAAATAAAAGCAGAAATTAAATAAAGGCGGAGATTAAAGAAAGGCAAAAAATTGAATAAAAGCTAAATAAAGGCAAAAAAATTAAATAAAAGTATTCGACAATCATTGGAGCATGAGGTGAGAAGAGAATCGCGGTAATGAAGAAATTCAATGTTTGATTACAAAGGCAAACCTAAACCTTGAAGGTTAATGGCTAAAAAACTTAAGGGCAAAATCCTAGTTGACGGACAACACCTACCTAACGTGTCATTTTTAAAGGTTTAAGGTTAGTGATAAAACCTAAAATTAATTATTACTATTAAAACCTAAATTAATTAAAATCAGTAAACCTAAAATTAATTAAAATTATTAAACCTAAAATTAATTAAAACCTAAAATTTATTAATATTATTAAACCTAAAATTAATTAAATACCCTAATTAACCTAATTATTCTAATTATTTTAATTATTTAATTAAACCTAATTTCTAATTAATTAAATCCTAAAATGAAAATCTAATCCTAATGATATAAATTAATGGGTTAATGTAGGGAAAAAAAAACAAAAATAAAAGGGATAATAAACAAGAAAAACTAAAAAAAAAGGTAAAAAGAAACCTGGCTGGGGCGTTGGTTCCTGTGTGATGCGTCCTGGAGAGTCTATGGTACACCTCGCATGCTGGAGCGTTGGATTGGAAAGTTGAAAGATCTGATGACTGGAAGCTGAGGATGTATGATGCGCGCGCATTGGCGTGTGGCGCTAGATCCGTAGCAAACAAGTGTGATAAACAATGTTGAAAAAAACATTAGAAATTGGGTCTCCAGAAAGGATCGAACCCAGGTTCAAACGATAGAAAGCCTCCCTCAATTTGCAACTCAGCCAGAAAGTTAATTCGTTATTAGAGTAAACAAGAAATAATATATATTATAAATATAAAGATCAAAGTCAAACGCAATCAGAGGTGGGTCCCATTTGTGTTCGAGTGGCCAATTGGAAGAGGAGGGAGGAGTTGACCGACCAATGATCGCATGTGGAGAGAGAAATGAGACTCCTTGACTGGCCATTAAATTCGCGCCACGCGTGGTCCATCATTCAACATCATCTTCTTCAACTTTGTTGGACTTTTTGGCAACGTTTTTTTACTATAGAATAGGCAACGCTTTTTACAACAATTCTGCAAGAATAAGAACTCAGAAAAACAACGTTAATCAAAACAAAACAAGTGCCCAGATCCCCTTAAAATCGTCTTCTGAATGCGATGGTGATATCTGTTTTCCCTAAAAATGCCTGGAAGCGATGATGCAAACAGGTTGAAGCTTAAGCTTCAACAATGGCAAATACGAGTTCCCGCACCAAACTTCAACACCAATAGTTCTAACCTGCTCTACACGTCATTGTGAACTCACATACACCATTAGATTTCGTTTGAATCAATTACAGCATTGAATATTAAAGTTCAAAAGGAACGTGAATATGGAGAAAGTGGTATACACATTGTGAGCATCATGAGAGCTTAGTAATCGAGCGAACCTATCATTATTTACCTCAGGAGGAAGATTCAATGCTTAGGATCGATTGAGGGGAGCTTCCACAGAACTTCTCTCTTGCCCTAGTTTCCTTGAAATTTTGTGAGCTTTAGGGTTCTTGCGCTGCCCAAAAAACCTCTCTCTCTCTCATCTGCCCTTGTAGTATATATAGTGAGGATTTAGGTTAAGAATTGTGAGGAAATATATTGCCTTAAAACGAGGAAATTTGATTGAATTTGTTTTGTATAAATATCTTCCAAATTTGGATCATTCTTGCTTGCAATATTTTCCACGTTTTTCTTGGCCTCTATGATTGTTTGGATTGATGAAAATATTTAGAGAATCCATCATAAAAATTTATTTCATTTAAGTGTGATTTATTTTGATTTAATTTGAATTTAAATGAGTAAAATCAAATATAAATAAAATAAAATCATGAAATAAAACTTATATGACTAATGGGCCTTCCTTGATCTCTTTGTCACGTTCATAATTCATAAATATAAGCCCATTACTCAAAATCTTCAATTTCATCAATTAGAGTTTTATGGTTTTCATGAAATTTAGCCGACTTCTGAACCTCGTATCTCCTTCAATTTTTATCATATGAACATGTTCTAGGACTTTTTGGAAAGCCCAAGATGTCCTCTACAGTACACTTTGGAAGCGTTTTTGCATTTGGAGATTTTATCTTGATGATATGGCTCCTGACAAAAAACTGTTTTTTGCGAGCTTCTCGAGGAACCTGTAATGTTTTCATCCATATCTCTCAAATAAAGCATTTTTAGACTTGGCTTGTGAGAGACAAAATTGTAGAGAATTCAATTTCCTCCAAAATGAGCTTTGGATGGGAAATTTCTGATGTTCCATGTGAAAGTTATGGTTGGTCAAAGTTCAGTTGACTTTCTCTTATGAAAACCCTAATTTAGAAACTTTAGGTTTTGTTGATTTTTGAACTTTCCTTGATGAATCATGATCAATAATTGATCCAATGATGAATGATACTTCAAAATGAGGATGTTGACCAAAAATCAGGAATTTTAACTGTACTTTGACCACAGTTGACTTTTAGATCAAACTAGTCGACTGTTGACCTTCTGAGCAATTGACTGAGCAAACTTGTACTGTGAGACTTGAAACTTGGTATGGGAATTCTTTGGGACATATGGGAAGCCATGAAGTCCATTTGAGGCATCAGTAGTTGATTTCTCCTTGAGAAGGCCAAAACCCTAGCTAGAAGGCGGTTGCTTAGGAGAGTGTACACTCAGTCAAGTCTTGAGCTTTAATCATTCAAATGAGCTTGAATATGAAAATATGATGGGCAAATTTTGGGGTATGACAATATCCAAATTATTTGTTTTCATATACACAAGGTGGTTTCGGATGTGCATATAAGAAACTACCTCTGACATTTTAAATCCAACGTTTAAATAATAAAATGTTGAAAAAAGGTGATTTTGGATGTGCATATCCGAAACATCTTAAAAATGTGAAAAAAGTGTGTTCAGATATGCACTTTCGAAAGGTATTTTAGAGTTTTCATAGGTGTTTTTCACCATATAGGGGTGACTTAAAAAATTCCCGTTGCTTTTTCATCTTCCATATCGTTCGACAGGCCATACTTGCATTGTTTCTAGGCAAGTCCTCCACCTGACTATTCATTATCCATATTCATACACACAAAATCTATTATTAATTTCAAAAAAAATATTATTTTCTCTTGGTTAAAACTTGCATACTTGGATTATTATGTGAATAATTGATTAAATAGAATATATGTATGTGTATTATATATTATTTGGGTATGTGAGTGTGAGAATGGAAATAATTAGTTAGGCCTAATAATGAGAATAAGTAAGTAAAATGGGAGTATGTATTACTAAGCCCATTAGTGGATTTAAGTTAGTAAGGGTTATACAAAACAAGAGAGATATAAAATTAGAAAGAAGAGAAGTGAAGAAACAAGGGAAGAGAAGAAAAGAGGAGAAGATAAGGAAGAACCCTATAAGTGTCTTCATCTAATGTAAGGGTAGACATTCTTTGAATCATGGGTTTATATAATGATGGATGATGGGTATAAGTATGAAAATAGGGATTTTGTTCTTGAAATTGCTAGATTTGAAAGGTTAGGGTTTAGTTTTGGATTCAAAACTTTTGTGTTAGAAATCATGTTTTAAGGTTCCTAATTGTTGATACATGTTAGATATAGGTTTCTATGTATTTAACTTGTATCATGGTGATGTTTAAATGAGATTTTGAGGGGATTTGAGTGGGAATCTGAGAGCTGCTCGCAGTAAAAATGCAGGATTTTTGTAAGACTTCATAAATTCTTAACTTGAGTTTCGGGTGTCCGTTTGACTCGCCATTTGAACTTGGAGAAACCTAATATAGTTTACTTTCTTATAAAAATGGTTTCATATTATGTAAATAAATCTATTTGGTGTGTAATGAGGTTTTGTGATGTCAATGCATGATGTGAGTGTTTGCATTTTCTTTGAAACTGTAACAATTTATATCTTTTGAGCTGTAACTCGTTTGAGTCCCTGTTTGAAGTGTTAGGAATCTAATTCCATATTATTTTTAGTAAAAAAATGGTCTTGTTGGCTATAAATGATTGAATAATAATGTGATTAGGTAAATGACTTGTAATTGTGTTGTTTGGTTTGAGAATGAGTGTTGGATGTGAATAACATTGTTTGGCTTTGTATGCTATATGTTTTTTGGGATTTGTTGAGATGTTTAATGTTGTGAGAATGCATTGTTGGTGATGATAACATGATACATGTATGTTTGTGCAAATGGTGGGATAATTCATATGTGATGGATTATTGTAATATGCTTGTAAGATTAAGATTGAATGGGTAATCTTAATTGCATATGTTTGTTGGTATTTGTGTTAGAATCCAAATTGTGGATAGTTTGGTAATTACTTGTGTGGTATTTTGATAACTCTTTTTCTTACTTTTGATTCAATTGCATTTATAATCGTGTAAATAAATAAAATCGAGTTTTAGTAGTAAATATGTAATTTACTAGTTTTTCTTATATGTTTTGAACGTATTTTGCATTTTGGAAAAGATTTGGAGGATAGTTGTGAAAGATGGCACTTTGGAGTAAGTTTGAAGGCCTTTTGAAGAAGTGACGTTGAGCAAGGTCCGCTAAGCGGCGATCTAGCGCGCTTTCCAGTGGCAACGGAGAATTTTTGTTCAGCAAGGTCCGCTAAGCGGCCTTCTAGCGGGCTTTCCAGAGGTGAATCATGTTTCTAGTTCCGCTTAGCGGACCCTTGCGTGGAAGAAGATATTTTTTCTAGTCCGCTTAGCGGCCCTCTGTGCGCTAAGCGGGATTACTTTTTGAAGAACACTACTTTTAGGCACTTGAAGATATTTTAAGGGTAATCTTTATCTTTTTCTCACAACTACCAACCAAGAACATTCTAAGGCAAGAGAAGAAGAGAAAAACTCATAAAGAACTCAAGATTTCTCAAGCATATTTCTTCATCATCTTTGGATTTTTATGCTAGAAGATCTTGTATTGATGTTTGTTGTTAAGCCATGGAGAGCTAAACTTCTCATGTGTCAAGATTAGAGGTAGTTAGCTTGTATAGTATGTATTTAGTTTGATCTTTTGTATATGAACCTTGTTGATGATTAATATATGGTGAATATCTTTGTTATTCATGTTTATATGTTGTTTTGATACACTATTGAGATATATGTTTCAAATCTTAACCTAAAGGATATTCATCTATCAATAAACAAACTCTAGAGATAGATTTGTGAGTTGATAATCACTTGTATCAAGTTTTAAAGATTATTATGTTAATTGTCGGCATGAGAGATCATCTGACGGTTAATATGATAATATTCACGATATTGCTTTAGAGATAAACGGTATCGAGAGGATACGTGGTTGTATTAATCATTAATATGTTCATATACATGATCATCAAAGTATATACAAAGCAAGCTAATGAAAACTAATCTTGACACAGTTTTACCAAATCGTTTTTAAACCCTAGTTTACTATCTTTAACTACCTTTCATGTTTTTTACATCTTATGACACTAAAACCTTTCAAAACCTTAACTCAAAATACATTAATTTGTAGAACGGCGGTAGTATCGCATAAATCCCTGAGGAAACGATAAAGAAAATACTTACCCTTTTAACAAAATGGTTTCGTTGTCGGGGATTGGCGTTTAGATATTACAAGCATTGCAATAGTTTTTTGTTTTGAGTATAATAATTATTATTATTAAATTTAACAATTATTACCTAGTCTTGGCTCACTTGTTTGGTTAGTGTTTCAGCTTTGGTTTATGCGAGGAAGTATACCTGCCGACCAACTTCTTTTTGATCCAGAGATTGAAAGAACGCACGTAGACTGAACAGCAAAACAAGGAGAAGAAGGAAGCTAGCCAAAGAACGAAGGTTAGGACAAGAAGCAACTACTTCATCAACTCCACAAGTTATTGAAGAAGAGATGGCGGGAAATGGTGATCCACCACCACCACCAGATCCAAGACCACCATGTGCAAATAGTCCAAGGAGAACATCTCAATTTGCAAGAAATGACAACAATGCAAGAAACTCGGAGATCAAGACTGGCATTCTTCAGTTGTTATATGCTAGTCCCTTTGCAGGCCTTGATCATGAGGATCCATACACTCGCTTGACAAAGTTCTATGAGATTGCTGGTGCGGTTGGATCTCTTGAAAGAGAGGAAGAGCAGGTGTTTAAGAGATTATTCCCTCATTCGTTGATTGGCAAAGCTAAGGATTGGTATCTTGACCAACCCACTCAAACTATGACAAATTGGAATGAGTTGGAAGAAACGTTTCTTGACAGGTTTTTCCCTCAATCAAGGTTGCTTGAAGCAAAAACATCTATTTCAGTGTTCTCACAGGGTGTTAATGAATCTCTCAATGAATCATGGGAAAGGTATAAGTCAATGTTGAGAAAGTGTCCTAGTCATGGCTTTGATGAGCTCACTCATATTCATATTTTTCGTAATGGCTTACAACCGCAACCCAAGCTTTTGCTAGATGCTAATGCTGGAGGTTCTTTGATGGCGAAGACAATAGAGGAAGCAATTGAGATTATTAAGAAGATGGCGTAGAATGATCATCAAGTTCAACATAACTGAGGAGTTGTTCAAAAGAAACCGGGACTTATTGAATTGGGGACCAATGATGCAATTCTTGCTCAAAATAAGTTACTCTCTCAACAAGTGGAGGAACTTACCAAGCAAATGGCAAGGCTCCCTCAACAATTGAAAGAAATGCAAGATCCTAACAAGAACAAACAAGTTGCTTTGTGTGAGCTTTGTAGTGGAGACCACCCTACCGGATATTGTCCACCGGTGAGTGAAGTGAATTATATGGCGAATCAAAATCAAGGAGGCTATCAACAAAGACAAGCTCCTTACCAAAATCAAGGTGGATACCAACAAAGGCAAAATGCACAACCATATGGTCTAGGGTGGAGACAAGACAATTATCAACAAAGACAAAATCCTTATCAACAATCGCAACCTCAATACAAGCCTTCAAAGTTGGAGGAGACTCTAAATCAATTTAAGCAAGCATCAATGGCGAATCAAAAGAGTAATGAAACGACAATAAAGAATTTAGAGACTCAAGTTGGTCAACTAGCTAAGCAATTGGCCAAGAAACAAACTGGACCATCATTCGTGGCAAATACTTAAACTAATCCTAAGGAGCATTGCAAGGCGGTTGTAACTAGGAGCGGAAGAGTACTTGAAAGTGAAGTTAGGAAGGAGGTTGATAAGGAGGAAGTTAGGATAGAGAAGGAAAAAGAAGTAGAGAGTGAAGTAGGACCAAATAAAAATGAGTGAGTTTTTGTTGAAAATGAGAGTGAAGAAAAAGAGGAGGTAGAAAAAGAAAAAGATGAAGTGAAAAAGAAAAAGATTCAAGAAGGAAAGAAGAAACCTATGAGCCCTCCCATTCGTAATCTACCTTACCCTCATGCTCCCATGAAGAAAGATAATGAGAGGCATTATGCTCGATTTATGGACATATTTCGACAATTGCAAATTAATATCCCTTTTGCGGAAGCTTTGGAGCAAATTCCAAAATATGCCAAGTTTATGAAGGACATCCTCACTAAGAAGAGAAGTTACACTAAGCTTGAAACGGTTACTCTTGACGTAACATATCATTTCCAGGGGACTAACATGATGAGAATGGATTTTGGTTACTGCCAGGGGACGAACGTACCAAAGCGGTGTAGATTCCTACCACCACCAGGGGACTAACATGGTAGGAAGATAACTTACTACTGCTCGGGGACCAATGCAATAATTTGTAGTTGTATATCATTTCCAGGGGACTAACATGATAGGAATAGGCATTGGTTACTGCCATGGGACTAACGTACCAACGAGATGTAGCTTCATACCACTATCAGGGGACTAATGTGATAATGAGATAACTTAGTAATGCTCGGGGACCAATGTAATAAGTTGTAGATTGGTGTACATCACTGCCGAGAGACTAACGTGATGGGAATTTGGTGGGAGCGCTTATCAGAATGAATCTTCGTCTGGATTGTATCTGAATGATCTGTTGATAATGTTTATAAGTTGCCCTGAAAAACAGAGTTCACTTTTATGCAATGTCATGATGTATGAATTGCATGATGACATTTTTTTTAAATGAATGAGAATGTTATGCATATGCCATGAGGTATATGATGTATGAATGCAAAATGTTGTTAATGATGACAACAAATTGTAGTAGTGTTTTACGGGGAAAATAAATCCCTGGCTGTTCAGCGCCTTTGAGAGATTATTTGAATCTTGACTTGACTGCCCCAGATGAATTGGACAATAACATGTCATGCCCCTTATACATATTGGCGTTTTAGCCAACTGAGTCGGTCGTAGGAAATATTTCTGCTTTTCGGAGCACTTCTGAAGCATGCCTGTCGGGAGGGCTTCCTGAGATTTGTGTTGTTATAAGCAACATGCCCCAGTATCATGAACTTAGGAACAATGCCCCTGATTGATCCGGGTCGGAGGTAGTTTCAACTATGCTTGGGTGAATGCTCTTAATTATTCAGCAGTTTTGAGAGATCCCTTGAATCTTGACCTGATTGCCCCAGATATCTGAACACTCACTCGATGGAGTATTTCGACTGCTTTTGTACCCCTGAGGGTGATCCGAATTTAAGATATTCTTGCTCGAACTCAACGGAGTTCGGAAGACAACTTGCCCCTTGAGAGGATTAAACCTTTCATCTGCAGTTCATGATGGAAGCTTTCCTGGTGCCAAGTACTTGTTCATATGCAAAGAATGTTTATTATGAGAAACATAATTCTAATTCAAAGTTCATGTTTGTCTTAAAGTTTTTTAAAAAGGACATTTTTGAAAGGATGTCAAAACATCGATTTTTGTAAAAGGTGGTGTGATACCAACTCAAGCGTTTTAGCAAAACTCCTAGGAGCCAGTTTACCGTATTCTCGTTACAGTATGCTTTCGAATTAACCCTGCTTCAATTAGGACTTTTAAGGGTTGTAACGTGGCCAGGTTCACGGTTTTTTAGAAAAAAGGATTTTTAGGCTCAAAATTTTGTTGGTGCCCACCCCCTTTGTGATGTTCTCCAACCTAAGTTCAGTTAACTCGATGCGAGCATTCATCCTTCAAGATGAGTTTGAGACAATTGAGGAATCGATGAGGCGTTTGGACATGGCAGTCACTTACCTTTTATTCTTTGTGTCTGATCACACGATCTTTAATTTATAGTCGCACGACTTTGGCCTTTTGTTGAGGATCTTTTTTGTTTCCCTAACTTTTTCGTGGACAAATTCTTTTGAATTTCGGGTTTGAAGTCCAGCGGGATGCCCTAACTTTTGCCTAAGTCATTTGTTTTCAAGTTGTTGACTTAGTAGGCTTTCTTTTCTTTTCTTTTTTTATTCATTCTTTTTTTTAAACAAGTCGTATGAGACGTCTTTGATTTGTTGGAAAGATTGTGACTACCTCATTTCTTAGTTGACGAGAGATAGCCGTTGTGGTATCGTCATATTTTGACCTCCTAATGTGAGGGATAACCATTGTGGTATCTACTTTCCTCAACCTTTCGAAAGATAACCATTGTAGTATCCTCAAATGCGTGCCCCTGATGAATTTTGAACGCTCAATCAGGTTAACTAAAGACTACCCTGCCCCTGAGTTAAATGTGAGGGTTTTTTCGTGTAGAAAAGAAACTCCTACTTCAAGGCTCAAAGGGGTTGACAAGGGATTAACTTCCTTATATCTCCAGTGTTTGGGGATTTAAAACAATGTCTATACATCATCAACAGGGTTTTACTCAAAAGCACATCATTTGAGATTATGGGTATTATATGTTCGTCATTCTCCCTTCAGAGTTATCATGCTTTATCACCGAGAGTTTGGTATCACACGCAAATAAAACATGTTAGAGCGAGAGCGAATGAATTTTTTCACGACAAACATATCCAATGCATCATTATCATAGTTCAAAAACAAACAAGTATTGCATATAAACAGTATTGAATCAAAACAGGAAAGACTACGCATGAACATGCATGATGATATAGAGATTGTCAATGTTGAGGAGATTTTCTCCGTATGGACTTATTGCTTCAGAAGATCCGTTGAGTCGAAGGAGATCTTCAAATCTGGCTTGCAGGTATGAATGTGATGACCTTTGCATCAATCAGGTTTTGAACCTTGTTTCTAAATGGCTGACAATCATCGATCGACTGACCAAGTGCCCCAAAATGGAAAACAAACCGAGCGTTAGTGTCTGAACCTGCAGGACACTTTAGATTACTTCTAGAAAGAAGATTATGACAAAGTCACACAAGAGTTGTAAGTATCCAGCTTCAGGGATAGTAAGAATAAAATAGTAAGAAGATGAGAAGCTTTTCCTTTGGAAACTTTGGTTGCAGCTTCGTCTGAAGAACTTTGACTTTTCATCTTTGAACGTCCTTCTATAAGAATTAAGCTCACCATATCAAGTGGGTCATAGCCTCTAATTCTGGGTACGGTACTTTTGAGTTTAAAGGCATATGGATAAAGGAAAATAAATCCTCTTGCCCCTTGTTAGGAATCTGGCTCTTGATGATGGCACCTGAAATTGCGCGCCCTAAATACTTGTGTAGCAACCTGCCCTAAAATTAAAGATTTAGAGTCACCACCTATTCTACCAGGGCGAATAGGAAACCCTACGAAGTTATAGAGATCGGGGTAAGATACTATATTCAGGTCGAGGGAAGGTGTTAGGCACCCTAAGCCCTTTCCTAAGGTTTGCATTATAAAGTCAAGGTTTATGACTAAAACAATAAAAAAAAGGTAACAGACAGTTAATAGAATTAAAGGCTAATTATTTGAACATGATTAGAGTTTGGAGGAGGGGGACTCGCCTTGTTGCCAAGTGCCTACATATTGTTAGAACAAGATTTGTTCTGATCAATTATCTTAGTTTTGATGATAACAATAATATGAATTTTGCTTAAGATAACATGGTACTCTAATCCAATGCAATTTCCCTTTCAGGAAATATATATAGAGTACGCATAATTCAGCACTCAGAAGCTTTGTCTCAAGGGTTCAGCATGCAACATCAGAACATGGTCTGGCAAGACATCAGAAGATGGTCGAAGCAGAATCAGAACATGGGTCTATGGAAGCATCAGAAGAACATGAGATCAGAAGCACTGAAGCTCAGAAGATGGTATCACGCTCAGAAGCACTTCAAGGTCAGAAGATCAGAAGATGCTATGCACCAAGCTGTTTGACTCTGATGATATTCAAACGTTGTATTCACAAACATCAGATCAGAAGGAAGTACAAGTGGCAAGCTACGCTGACTGACAAAAGGAACGTTAAAAGCTATTAAAGGCTACGTCAGTAGACACAGCGTGAACAAGGCTCGAGGTAGTTGACAAAAGCGTATAACATTAAATGCGATGCTGTACGGAACACGCAAAGCATTAAATGCATTCAACGGTCATCTTCTCAACGCCTATAAATATGAAGTTCTGATGAGAAGCAAGGTTAACGATTCTGAACAATATAATTCAAATTAACTTGCTGAAACTCTGTTCAAATCCAAAGCTCAGAATCTTCATCTTCATCAAAGCTCACTACATTGCTTTTGTAATATATTAGTGAGATTAAGCTTAAACGTTAAGAGAAATATCACAGTTGCGATTATCGCTTTTAAGAAGCATTTGTAAACTCTTAGAATTGATTACATTAAGTTGTAAGGAACTAGAGTGATCGTGTTGATCAGAATACTCTAGGAAGTCTTAGGAGTGAACTAAGCAGATTGTAACTAGAGTGATCGTGTTGATCAGTAGACTCTAGAAAAGTCTTAGAGGGTATCTAAGCAGTTGTTCCTGGAGTGATCAGTGTGTGATCAGAAGACTCTGGAAGACTTAGTTGCGGACTAAGTGGAAAACCATTGTAATCCGTGCGATTAGTGGATTAAATCCTCAGTTGAGGTAAATCATCTCTGCGGGGGTGGACTGGAGTAGTTTAGTTAACAACGAACCAGGATAAAAATAACTGTGCAATTTATTTTTATCTGTCAAGTTTTTAAAGCTACACTTATTCAAACCCCCCCTTTCTAAGTGTTTTTCTATCCTTCAATTGGCATCAGAGCGCCGGTTCTAAGGTGCAAGCACTTAACCGTGTTTAGAAAAGATTCAGGAAGAGAAAAACGCTTCAGTAAAAGATGGTTGATGAAATTGAAAAGTCTACACCTACACCTGCATCTACATCTGGCTCTGCTGAGCAATACAACGGTAACAATGGTTATACTAGACCGCCGGTATTTGATGGTGAAAACTTTGAATACTGGAAAGATAAACTGGAAAGTTACTTTCTTGGTCTAGATGGTGATCTATGGGATCTTCTGATGGATGGTTACAAACATCCAGTAAATACCAGTGGCGTAAAGCTGTCTAGGCAAGAAATGAATGATGATCAGAAGAAGCTTTTCAGGAATCATCATAAATGCAGAACTGTTTTGCTGAATGCTATCTCTCATGCTGAGTATGAGAAGATATCTAACAGGGAAACGGCCTATGACATATATGAGTCCTTGAAAATGACTCATGAAGGAAACGCTCAAGTCAAGGAGACCAAAGCTCTAGCTTTAATCCAGAAGTATGAAGCCTTCAAGATGGAGGATGATGAAGACATTGAAAAGATGTTTTCAAGATTTCAAACTCTTACTGCTGGATTGAGAGTTCTTGACAAGGGATACACCAAGGCTGATCATGTAAAGAAGATCATCAGAAGCTTACCCAGAAGATGGGGTCCTATGGTAACAGCATTCAAAATTGCGAAGAATCTGAATGAAGTTTCTCTGGAAGAGCTTATCAGTGCCTTGAGAAGTCATGAAATAGAGCTGGACGCAAATGAGCCTCAAAAGAAAGGTAAGTCTATTGCATTAAAATCAAATATCAAGAAATGCACTAACGCTTTTCAGGCTAGAGAAGAAGATCCTGAAGAATCAGAATCTGAAGAAGAAGATGAACTGTCCTTAATCTCCAGAAGGCTAAATCAACTCTGGAAGACCAAGCAGAGGAAGTTCAGAGGCTTCAGAAGTTCAAAGAAATTTGAACGTGGAGAATCTTCTGATGACAGAAGATTTGACAAGAAGAAAGTCATGTGCTATGAATGCAATGAGCCTGGACACTACAAGAATGAATGTCCAAATCTTCAGAAGGAAAATCCCAAGAAGAAGTTTCATAAGAAGAAAAGTCTTATGGCAACCTGGGATGAGTCAGAAGATGATTCTGAAGACGAGCAGGCCAACTGTGCGCTGATGGCGACAGAAGATGACGGATCAGAATCTACATCAGAATCAGATTCTGAAGAGGTATTTTCTGAACTTACTAGAGATGAGTTAGTTTCCGGTCTAACTGAACTACTGGAACTCAAGTCTCAGATTAGTCTCAAATACAAAAAGCTGAAAAAGCAATTTGAATTTGAAACAAAGAAGCTTGAGTTGGAAAATTCTGAATTAAAAGAAAAACTTTTAAAATTATCCAATAATGTTGGATCTCCTTCTGATTCAGAAAAATCCACTCCTAGTCTAAACCATATTCTGAAAGAATATGATTTAAGTTTCAGGAAGTTCTTATCTAGAAGTATTGGCAGAAGTCAGCTAGCTTCTATGATATATGCTGTGTCTGGAAACAAAAGAGTAGGCATTGGTTTTGAGGGTGAAACCCCATACAAACTTGAACCTGTTGATGAAATGAAAATCACATACAAGCCATTGTATGATCAGTTCAAGTATGGCCACTCTCATGATATTAGGCACACTTTACATGCTCAAAGCTTTCACATAACACACACCAAAAAGCATGTGACACAACCTAGGAAATATCATGAAACTCACATTAAAAATTATCATGCTGTTCCTCCTATTGCTTACAATGTTAAACCCAAGTTCAATCAGAACTTGAGAAAATCTAACAAGAAAGGACCCAAGAAAATGTGGGTACCTAAGGATAAGATTATTCCTATTGCAGATATCCTTGACTGCAAAAAGGACAAAGCACAACATGTCATGGTACCTGGACTCTGGATGCTCGCGACACATGACAGGAAGAAGGTCTATGTTCCAAGACCTGGTGCTTAAGTCTGGAGGAGAAGTCAAGTTTGGAGGAGATCAGAAGGGCAAAATAATTGGCTCTGGAACTATAAAGTCTGGTAACTCTCCTTCCATTTCTAATGTACTTCTTGTAGAAGGATTAACATATAACCTCTTATCTATCAGTCAATTAAGTGACAATGGTTATGATATAATCTTTAATCAAGAGTCTTGCAAGGCTGTAAATCAGAAGGATGGCTCAATCCTATTTACAGGCAAGAGGAAGAACAACATTTATAAGACAGATCTGCAAGATCTTATGAGTCAGAAGGTGACTTGTCTTATGTCTGTTTCTGAAGAGCAGTGGGTCTGGCACAGAAGATTAGGTCATGCTAGTTTGAGAAAGATTTCTCAGATTAACAAACTGAATCTGGTCAGAGGACTCCCTAATCTGAAATTCAAATCAGACGCTCTTTGTGAAGCATGTCAGAAGGGCAAGTTCTCCAAACCTGCATTCAAGTCCAAGAATGTTGTTTCTACCTCAAGGCCATTAGAACTCTTGCACATTGATCTGTTTGGCCCAGTCAAAACAGCATCTGTCAGAGGGAAGAAATATGGATTAGTCATCGTAGATGATTATAGCCGCTGGACATGGGTAAAATTCTTGAAACACAAGGATGAGACTCATTCAGTGTTCTTTGATTTCTGCATTCAGATTCAATCTGAAAAAGAGTGTAAAATCATAAAGGTCAGAAGTGATCATGGTGGTGAATTTGAGAACAGATCCTTTGAAGAGTTCTTCAAAGAAAATGGTATTGCCCATGATTTCTCTTGTCCTAGAACTCCACAGCAAAATGGGGTTGTAGAACGAAAGAATAGGACTCTGCAAGAAATGGCCAGAACCATGATCAATGAAACCAATATGGCTAAGCATTTCTGGGCAGAAGCAATAAACACTGCATGCTATATTCAGAATAGAATCTCTATCAGACCTATTCTAAATAAGACTCCCTATGAATTGTGGAAGAATAGAAAGCCCAACATTTCATATTTCCATCCTTTTGGATGTGTATGCTTTATTCTGAACACTAAAGATTATCTTGGTAAGTTTGATTCCAAAGCACAGAAATGTTTCCTTCTTGGATATTCTGAACGCTCAAAAGGCTACAGAGTATACAATACTGAAACATTGATTGTAGAAGAATCAATCAATATCAGGTTTGATGATAAGCTTGGTTCTGAAAAACCAAAGCAGTTTGATAATTTTGCAGATTGTGATATTGATATATCAGAAGTTGTTGAGCCAAGAAGCAACGCATCAGAAGCAGAGCTTCTCAGAAGCAAAGAATCTGAAGATCAAGTATCAGCTTCTCTGGAGGATCTAAGTATTTCTGAAGAACCATCTGTCAGAAGATCATCCAGACTCATCTCTGGTCATTCAGAAGATGTCATTCTTGGAAAGAAGGATGATCCAATCAGAACAAGAGCATTCCTTAAGAACAATGCAGACTGTCAATTAGGTCTTGTATCTTTGATCGAGCCAACTTCTGTTGATCATGCTCTAGAAGATCCAGACTGGATAATTGCTATGCAAGAAGAACTGAATCAATTTACAAGGAATGATGTTTTGAAGACTCTATGTCTCCTAATCATGTTTTTAAACTTAAGAAATCATTGTATGGATTGAAACAGGCTCCCAGAGCTTGGTATGAACGCTTAAGTTCTTTCCTTCTGGATAATGGTTTCACTAGAGGAAAAGTGGACACTACTCTCTTTTGTAAAACCTTTAAAAGGGATATTTTAATTTGTCAAATATATGTAGATGATATTATTTTTGGAACATCTAATGCTACACTTGGAAAGGAGTTTGCTAAGTCTATGCAGGCTGAGTTTGAAATGAGCATGATGGGAGAACTCAAGTATTTCCTTGGAATACAAATAAATCAAACATCAGAAGGAACGTATGTTCATCAAACCAAGTATGTGAAGGAACTTCTGAAGAAGTTTAATCTTCTAGACTGCAAAGAAGCCAAAACTCCTATGCATCCAACATGCATCCTAGGTAAGGATGAGGTAAGTAAGAAGGTAGATCAGAAGTTATACAGAGGTATGATTGGATCTCTTCTATATCTGACTGCTTCTAGACCTGACATTCTGTTCAGTGTTTGTTTGTGTGCTAGATTCCAATCAGATCCTAGAGAATCTCATTTAACTGATGTTAAGAGAATTCTAAGGTATCTGAAAGGTACTACTAATGTTGGCTTAGTTTACAGAAAATCTAAAGAATACAACTTAGTAGGATTCTGCGATGCTGATTATGCTGGAGACAGAATTGAAAGAAAAAGTACTTCAGGAAGTTGCCAGTTTCTTGGAAGTCATTTGATCTCTTGGTATAGCAAGAAGCAAGCAACTATTGCTCTATCAACAACAGAAGCAGAATATGTCGCTGCTGCTGGTTGTAGTACACAGATGCTCTGGATGAAAAGTCAGTTAGAAGATTATCAGATATTTGAGAGTAACATTCCTATATTCTGTGATAATACTTCTGCTATATGTTTATCTAAGAATCCTATTCTTCATTCAAAAGCTAAACATATTGAGATTAAACATCATTTCATAAGGGACTATGTTCAGAAGGGTGTTATATCTTTAAACTTTGTTGATACAGACCATCAATGGGCTGATATCTTTACAAAACCCCTGGCTGAAGATAGGTTTAAGTTCATTCTGAAGAACATCAGTATGGATTTATGCCCAGAATGAGAAGATGAGAAGTTCTCATGTATGAGTATCTTCTGAAATGAAAATGGATTATTTTTTATATCAGAAGTTCTGATTGAAATCGTTTAGAAATTATGATTCGGTTATTACTAACGTTTCAGTGTCTAAGTTGACTCAGAACCTCTTTTAAAGCAAAACAGCTGTTACGTTTTATCTCGGGATGGTAAACCTGTCGTTACTATTCATGGATAAACGTGCGTGCAGTTGAAGGGACACCGACCATAGGTAACTGTGCTAGTCACCTCATTTGTCTTTATTATCTCTCCTCACGACACGTAACATTAAATGCTATTCATCATGCGTTTCATTTTATTTTCTTTTAAATACTCTTCAAACTCTTCTCTTTCCCTCTCATCTCTCTCTATCTCTTTGCATTTCTTCATCAAGTTTTTTTTTTCTCTCTCTCTCTTCCATATCAAACCCTACCTGTTCATTTTCTGCAAACCCATCATGAACTCTTCATCAAGCCCAGGAAATAATGAAAATGATCAAAACAACAAAAGAAAAGCTGTTGAAACATCACCTTCCAAACCCAAAAAGATCAAAATCACCTATGATCCTCTCAAGGTGAATCCATTCGAAGCAATGTTGTCTGGAAATTATTCTAGACGAGTGTTTCATCCTCCTGGTGAAAGCCCTCCATCATCTCCATCTTCTTCCTCATCTTTCGACCTTCAAGACTCAGCTTCCTCTTCATCTAACCCTTCCTCTCCCTTAATCGATTCCGAAGAAATCTCTTCATCTTCACCTGCTGGGAATGCTGTCTCTGGTAAAGATGGTGGAAGATCTGCATCAGAACCAAGTCTCCCTAACTCCTCGCCTGAAAGCCCGAGAAGCAGTCAATGAAGCGTTTCACTCCTTCATGGCATGCTGGCACAGACGTTGTCTTAGCTAGGGTCCTAGGATTTGGTCTTTGTAGTTTTCTTTTCCTTGTTGCATCATCTTGTTAAACATAGGAACTTCTTGTAATATCTTTTGATTATCAATGAAAAAGTTTCTTTGATTTACATTCCAGTGATTTTATTTGTCGTTTTATGCATCTAAATCTTTTGAAATATTCTTTTTGATGTTATGACAAAAAGGGGGAGAAGATAAATGATAAATGATTTGATTAATCTATCAGTTGCTGGGTAAAGCTCCCACACATTCACTAACAAGAACTGCAAGTTCTACATGCTCCCACACATTCACTAACAAGAACTGCAAGTTCTACATGGTTTAAGTGTTTTGCAGGTATAAAGAAGTGAAGAAAATCTTCAAAGCAAAAAGCAAACACAGAAGCAAAACCATGGAAACTGAAGCAAGCCGAGTGCTGTCAAGCTTCAGATATCAGAAGCAAGAAAGAAGAATGAATCAGAAGCACTATCAGAAGCACTGATGATAGAATTTGATCCATATTTGTCTATTTGATCTGACAAAATTCTATTTGCTCTGATACATATAATGTTATGGCTCTGATACATTATTTGCTCTGATACATTATTTCAGCCTATATGGCTCTGATACATATAATGTGTTCAAACATACATCTTATGTTCTAACTCGTTCATGCTGACTTTTGTCGTTTAGTTTTTGTTCTGTAAAATTTCAGGATGTAGAGATGCTCAGATGATGCTCTGGTACATTCAACAATGTTCTGATACAAATCTAGCATGAAGTGATGTTGGTAGAAATTCAAAGCTCTGAAGCTATCCGAGGGAAGCAGAAATCAGAAGCTGCGAATGTTCTAAAGATCCAGAAAACTCAAGTTCTGAAGCTGTCCTGAATGGAAGCAGAAATCAGAAGCTGTGAATGTTCAGAAGATCAAAGAAATTCAAGTTCTGAAGCTGTCCTAGATGGAAGCAGGAATCAGAAGCTGTGAGTGTTCTACGAATCTAAGGAAATTCTAGTTCTGAAGCTGTCCTATGGAAGCAGAAGTCAGAAGCTATGAATTCTCTGAAGACAAGAAGCTTATATGATCGTCTCTACCGAAATAATCAGGGAAGTCTTTTATTAAAGTTCTTCGAGTATTTATTTCAGGGGGAGATTATTTATCTCAGGGGGAGATTGTTAATCTCAGGGGGAGACATATTCATATGCTTATGCTATAGCTGTGTAATTTGTCTTTTGCCAACTGTTCTTTCTGATCGCAAATTCATATCATTTATATATGTTTTTGTCATCATCAAAAAGGGGGAGATTGTTAGAACAAGATTTGTTCTGATCAATTATCTTAGTTTTGATGATAACAATAATATGAATTTTGCTTAAGATAACATGGTACTCTAATCCAATGCAATTTCCCTTTCAGGAAATATATATATAGAGTACGCATAATTCAGCGCTCAGAAGCTTTGTCTCAAGGGTTCAGCATGCAACATCAGAACATGGTCTGGCAAGACATCAGAAGATGGTCGAAGCAGAATCAGAACATGGGTCTATGGAAGCATCAGAAGAACATGAGATCAGAAGCACTGAAGCTCAGAAGATGGTATCACGCTCAGAAGCACTTCAAGGTCAGAAGATTAGAAGATGCTATGCACCAAGCTGTTTGACTCTGATGATATTCAAACGTTGTATTCACAAACATCAGATCAGAAGGAAGTACAAGTGGCAAGCTACGCTGACTGACAAAAGGAACGTTAAAAGCTATTAAAGGCTACGTCAGTAGACACAGCGTGAACAAGGCTCGAGGTAGTTGACAAAAGCGTATAACATTAAATGCGATGCTGTACGGAACACGCAAAGCATTAAATGCATTCAACGGTCATCTTCTCAACGCCTATAAATATGAAGTTCTGATGAGAAGCAAGGTTAACGATTCTGAACAATATAATTCAAATTAACTTGCTGAAACTCTGTTCAAATCCAAAGCTCAGAATCTTCATCTTCATCAAAGCTCACTACATTGCTTTTGTAATATATTAGTGAGATTAAGCTTAAACGTTAAGAGAAATATCACAGTTGTGATTATCGCTTTTAAGAAGCATTTGTAAACTCTTAGAATTGATTACATTAAGTTGTAAGGAACTAGAGTGATCGTGTTGATCAGAATACTCTAGGAAGTCTTAGGAGTGAACTAAGCAGATTGTAACTAGAGTGATCGTGTTGATCAGTAGACTCTAGAAAAGTCTTAGAGGGTATCTAAGCAGTTGTTCCTGGAGTGATCAGTGTGTGATCAGAAGACTCTGGAAGACTTAGTTGCGGACTAAGTGGAAAATCATTGTAATCCGTGCGATTAGTGGATTAAATCCTCAGTTGAGGTAAATCATCTCTGCGGGGGTGGACTGGAGTAGTTTAGTTAACAACGAACCAGGATAAAAATAACTGTGCAATTTATTTTTATCTGTCAAGTTTTTAAAGCTACACTTATTCAAACCCCCCCTTTCTAAGTGTTTTTCTATCCTTCACATATCTCCTTAGGGAGAATCAGAGTCAACGTGGTTCGGGCTAAGGGTTGTACGCCCTTTGAATTTGATCTGATATGGTTTGAAGGCTTTTTGAGTTGCCTTATCGTAGTTATGATAAATCGTAGTTTTGAAAGTGTTTTAGGATTGGGCGTACAACCCTGATTCAATATGTTATCGTTAGGTGCGATGATCAATAGATTTGATCATTATAATTAACGAACTGAAGAATGTATTGCTGGTTATTCTGACCAATAGATTTGGTCGTCACGAACAGCAAATGAAGTGTATTTTAATAAATTTATATTTTTTACCACCACCTCTCATAACCAATAGATTCAGTTATTACACGATGATGAATTCCATTATTTTATATTTTTATTATCTTTATCTCTTGCCAAAACTACTAATAGATTTAGTCGGATCGAGAAGAGAATTAAACAAGGATTAACTCAATTAATATTAATAAATTAACTCATATATTTATCTCTCGCCAATGCGACTAATAGTTATAGTCGGATCGAGGAGAAAATGATATAAACAAACAATTAACAGTTTTTGAAATTATAAGATTAATTCTTTTTTTGTTTTTTGTATTTGGCAAGGGGGGTGTATATTGTTTATAATAGAAAAATCCAAGGGGATTAATAGCAAAAGCCTGGCCCATTAAGTGAGGCCGAGTGATTCAGTGTGGCAGCCTTGAGGGCTCATAGTATGGGGAAACAAGATCTGGGACATTGGATCTAAGTGAGTGGATATCCCAAGGTTCAGATTTGGAGGTACATGATAGGCTACCCAGACACGCGCGCATTGAATCAAGAAACCAGTCCTTCATAAAAAAAAATAATGTTGGAGGGAGGGCTCGAACCTGCGACCCTCCACTCACATATGCGCTTTTGACCAACCCAACCAAATAATCCATTCGTTTATTACACGCACGAGATATATTATATACAAAATCTGAAACAGACAATGAAGCAAGCGCGCGAAATTCAAACAACCCAGTAGTATGACGCCACCTCATCGTCTTCCCCATAGTATTCACAAAAACCCTGCAAACGTTTGCTACGATTTTGCTAGGGATTCATCTCCTAGCAAATCAACCTGTTTAATAGCGAATAGCACAGACACACCCATAAATCTTTCGCGACCTATTCAATCTCTTTGTTTTCATCATACGAACCCAATCATACCATTATTTTAACCTAATTTTACCCTTAAAAGAAAACCCCAAATCGAACCCTAAAAACCTAACTCGGCCTTCAATGGCCGATAACACATAGGATGCCTGATCGGAAAATAGCAAGTGTACTACTTTTTTTTTTTTACCGATGTAGTTATTAAAGTGGAGATTTATCCAAGTATCGATCACAAGGACTGCGGATAAATTATAAGCCAGGACTGAATTTCAATTGAACAAAAAGCTATGGTTGGGTTTTTGGTTTGTTTGATAAAAGCTAACTAACTGTTTATAATTAAGAACGATTAGTAAATGATAACTTAGTACAAGTATGAGAAGACATGCTAAGGTTGATGTATAAATCTTATGTAACTCCTTGAGAATACCGTTGTTAACGAAACAATGTGATTATGATTGAGTATCAATTCTATAAAATAGTTTTCCCTAATTCCTTAGTGGAGAACTTCTTAATACTTAAAAGTCAATTTTAATTCCTCAATAATTGAATTTAGTATTAAGACATTATGCAGCATAATCTAGAATGGATGATCACCATCGTGAAACCCTTATTCCTAAGCGATTTACCGGTAGTGTTTTGATTCAAAATGCATTAGAGTGGTGTGTCACGCCTAACCCTAATCGTAGATCAATAAAATATTTTCCAATATGATAAAGCATGAAAAACTTTGAATCATAAACTCAATTTATAAAAACATCAAAATCATCAACAACGGTTTTAACAATTCATTACATGACAAGATTTAGGGACATCACCCTAGCATAGTATAGTTTAGCTACTCATAGTGTTTAAGAGAATAACAAGAGTAAATGAAGTCATTACAAGAAATTATCGGTCGATATGATCTCCAATCGCGAATGCTCTTGAAGATCCCTTCCAAATCCCTTGATTGCTCTTTCTCTGTAATTCTCTATTCTCAATGATCCAAGATGCCTCCACCCTTCTTCCCGTTAGGTTTTAGTAGTGTTGGCTCACTTCCTCCGTATCCGAAAGGTCCGAAATACCCTTAATGAGACCCAAGCTTTCAAAATTACAAAACTTGAATATCTGCCCGCGCCTAACAACACGGTCCGTGTGCAGGAACACGGGTGCCCGTGTTGTTCCTCTGGTCAGCTCTCCAAAATTGCCTTTCCACGCATCTTTCCACACGGGCCGTGTGCAGGAACACGGGTGCCCGTGTGAAACCTCTGTTTTGCTTCCCAAAAACAACTTTCCAGCCACCTTTTGACACGGCCGTGTACACACACACGGGTGCCCGTGTTGACCTCAGTTTTGGCTTTTTTGGCTTCTTTTCTCGCTTGTGCTCGCCATAACTTCGACCTTTCCCGTGCAATAACCTGACCACACACAAACTAACAACCAACACATAAAACGACACTTGAATAATACTCAGAACATACTAATCATGCAACAACATCACACAAACAACAAAACAAGAAACTTACTAACAAAACCTATAACAATGCCACATAGTATTACCAAGATTATGATTTTTAGTCGGAAAAGGTGCGGAAACTTACTAGAAATGGTGACCGATCACAACCCCACACTTATCTCATTGCTTGTCCTCAAGTGATGTATCGAGTCAAAACAAAGGTCACCGACGCGACTCTTTTCTCCACAACACAACCAGGTTTTTCGCTAGATTCCTACACTTAGCAATCGAGTGTAAAGTTTCCTTCTTCAGACTATCAATGGCATTCCCACTTTCGAACACCCTTTTCACCTGCAAGCTTTTCACATTCTCACAAAATCTCTCCGGGTTAAAGTGTCTACACTCATAGAATCAAGGCATGCATATTACTTTCAACTTTGAATAAATTCTCAAATCACTACACACAGAGATTACACACACTTTATGAGGTCTTAGGGATGTAACGTGGCTTGGGTTTGGTGGGAAAACAAAGAACGGGGTAACAAATGGTTTAGGTGCTCGGCATTACATAGGATTCACTTCTCTACTCATTTTGATTTGAATCATAAGAATGGGGTGTGAACCTTTTTCAGATTAAAAGCGGACCGAGGCAAATATCTTTTTTTTCCTTTGAAATTTAAACCTCTTTTTGTTGTTTTCACAAGATCATCTTCATCTTTTTCTCTTCTTCTTTTTTTTTTTTTTTTTATGATATCCTTTTTTTATATTCTTGCCTCCCTTTTAAATGGTTCACAACCCCACACTTAGATCCTTTTAGTGTCTTACCAGTGATTAATCATGAATACCGAGCGATGACATGCACAATGAGATAACGGGTGATAAACAGACTAACACAATGAACAAAACAACTATTATGGCTCAAAGGGGGTTAACGATGGATAACATGAATACAGGATGGTTAGAAAGGCTCGGGATTACGGAGAAAGAACTTGCCTCAGTGTGTGCTTTCATAGTGTGCTTGTGTTATGAGAAAATACGCAAAATCAAAGTGAATAGTGCCATACCTGACTGAGCTCTCATAATGATGTTATAAATTTGGCTCTGACATCTCACCGGGTAGGTTAAGCTTGCATGCTTCACAGTGCTCTAAGTGTTCTGCAATTTCCTTTCCTCCAAAGTTCACCATACTCTCTCTTGGTTCAGTGTTTTCCTCATTGCGTCCAACCTTCTTTTCTATGATTGTGTCAACTTCCGTGGTGCCTGTAGAGATAAAGTGTGAGATGTGTTGTTCAACCACTATCTAATCATTCGCCCCCTTCCGACTTGTATCCAACCAGGTAACACAATGGCAGCACTGCAAACTTGAAATAAACATAAAAACAGAAGACAAAAAGAAAAATTTCAAATTAAACAAACTAAACTATGAATTCAAAAAGAAACAGAAAGCAAAGCAAAATAAATCCTCCCCCACACTTGAACTAAACATTGTCTCAATGTTTTAATTCCAGTGTGACGGAGATTACCAATCTCACTGATAAGGCGGTGGAGGAGGAGGATTCTGAGGAAATTGCAACATGAGGCGTCGCATCATCTCCTGGACATCATCCACCACAGCTCCTTGCCTGAACAACTCAACACCCTGTCGCGTTTGCTCGGTGCGGAGAGCGCCAATCTCCGTTTGTACCCATCCCCATTGATCCTGAGTCATGGAAGATGATCCAACAGTGTGCTGGAAAAACTGTCTAGGAGGCGGTACAGGGCGATCTTGAGCAAGGAGGTCATCCTCCATGTCGTCACCTGCAAAATCATGGTCATGTGGAGGGCTTTCACCCATAAACTCACCTGTTGCTACATATAACCAGTTAGCACGATTTGCAATAGAAACAGAATCAGGTGCAGGTAATGCCATAACATGCTGTCCATGGACAGTTAGTGAGTAATACCCAGGTTTTACTATAATCATCCTCTGATTTACAAGAGTTTGCAAATCAATTTTCTTACCCGGTAATGAAGGCTCATCATTCAACAAGTGACCATAATCCAAGTGCTCAGCTAATTGAGAGATCATTCCCCCAACTGAAATCTCTCCACAAGAAGCATTACCAACTTGCTTCAGGTGGTTAGCAGCAAAAGCAGCGACATTCACCCGACTTACCTCAATCATGTTATGCAACAAAAATAGCTCTCTTTTCGCACAGACCCCTGTACTATCCCCCCTCCCAAACAAGGTAAAAGCCAAACCTTTCTGAGCATAACGGAAACAGGGGTTATGAATCCCCGAGGCCTTAGCCTTGCTTGGATTGTACCCAGCTGCACCAGTAATGGCTTCCCAGAATTCACAAGCAGGAAAAGTTTCAGGGGCAGCCCCTGGTCCAGAGGATGGTAATTTCAGTGCCTCCCCTACCTCTTCCACAGACAACACATGCTTATGCCCAAACATATAAAACTCTAGATCACCAAAGTACTCCATTTCGGAGCCATTCCATTTGTGTCTCAATTTGAAATCTACAGTGCTCAGGAATTCCAAAGTTAGGCCCTCATAAGTCGGTGCCTCAAACAGCATAAAAGGCAACATACCGATGTTGTGAAACATCCGGTAGACTTCATCTTTGAGGCCTAACTTGGTAAGAGTATCATCACAAATATATCTAGTCGGTAGCAATTTACGTTGCACTAAAATATCATACCTGGCTTTGTGTTCAGGAAGTGCAAACGTAATGCCATGGGCATTCTCTTCTTGGTCCCCTCTACGCACGGTTGCCCGACTTGGAGCGCGACGGACCCGCTGCCTCGGTTGGGAGGGTTCGGCAAAATCATCCCGAACATTACGGCGTGAGGTTGTCTTTCGGGGAGGCATTGTAATAGCTCTGCAAGAAAAAGTTAACAAAAGCACACAAATACACAAGGAAAAATTCGGAAAAATAAAAGTGCACTAAAGAAAAATCTGAACCGATAGAAGTGAAGAGGATGGAGAGTAGAACGATTTTTGTGAAAGCACTATGGTGTTTTGATGGGTGGTTGATGGTGGTTTGATGAGTTTAGTGAAGGTGGAGGCTAGGGTTTAATGGAGGTTGAGAAGGAAAAGTGAAAGAATGAATGGAAAGAAGAAGAAGATTGGTTATAAGTGAGATGGGTCCCACATGGGGTTTGAAAAAAATTTGAAAAATTCTGGCCCGCACTGCTCACACGGTCCGTGTCCCTGCACACGGGCGGCCGTGTGAACAAACTGGTTTGAAAATTTTTTTGGGTCGCTGAGGGCAACACGGGCCGTGTTTCTGCACACGGGCGCCCGTGTTGCAAGTGCTGAAGCCAATTTTAAAATTTTTTATTTCTTCTTTTCAGGCAGTTTTCAACACGGGCCGTGTTTCTGCACACGGGTGCCCGTGTTGCTAGCTTTCAATGCACCAAAAATGGACACTCTCCGTGCCTTTTTACTCGAGTTGCGACTACCGGTCCAAACTCTACCACCTACAAAAGAAACGAAATAAAACAAAGAAAATGAAAGTTAACGGAAACAAACGTGGGTTGCCTCCCACAGAGCGCTGCGTTTAACGTCGCATGGCTCGACGGTCCATCGTCCTACTAAGCAAGACGAATGACATCAACCTGTCCCACTGGTTGACCTTGGAAATATGGCTTTAATCTCTGCCCATTAACTTTAAAGATGTCTCCATTAGCTTGATTTTTTATTTCAACTGCACCGTAAGGAAACACCTTATGAACCATAAATGGTCCCGACCATTTGGATCTCAATTTTCCCGGAAAAAGCTTCAAACGGGAATTGTACAGAAGGACCAGCTGTCCTTCCCAAAACTCTTTTTTCTGAATCCTCCTATCGTGCCACTTCTTGGTTTGTTCCTTGTAAACCTTGGCATTTTCGTACGCACGATTCCGGAACTCTTCTAATTCATGCAACTGTAAGATCCTAGAAGTTCCTGCTAGAGACAAGTCCATGTTCAAAAATTTAGTTGCCCAAAATGCCTTGTGTTCAAGCTCTAAAGGCAAGTGACATGCTTTTCCATAAACAAGTTGGTATGGTGACATCCCGATGGGTGTTTTGAACGCCGTTCGGTAAGCCCATAACGCATCATCTAGCTTTGTTGCCCAATCCTTTCTCGATGAACTCACCGTCTTCTCGAGAATTTGTTTGATCTGTCTATTAGACACCTCTACCTGACCACTTGTTTGAGGGTGATAAGGGGTGGCTATCCGATGCTTCACATTGTATTTCTGCAGGAGTTTCTCCATGAGGTGATTTAGGAAGTGCGTTCCTTCATCACTAATAAGTGCTCTCGGTACTCCAAACCTAGCAAATATGTTCTCCCTCAAGAACTTGACTACCACCTTTGCATCATTAGTTGGTAAAGCTACCGCCTCCACCCATTTTGAGACATAGTCCACTGCAACTAAGATGTAATTCTTCCCGAATGATGGTGGAAACGGACCCATGAAGTCAATTCCCCAAACATCGAATAGCTCCACCTCTAACATGAAATTCTGGGGCATTTGATTTCTTTTTGAAATGTTCCCAGTACGCTGACACTTATCACATTCTTTTACCATTTCCTGGGAATCTTTGAACAATGATGGCCAGTACAATCCTGACTGCAAGACTTTGGAGGCAGTGCGATCCCCACTAAAATGCCCTCCATATTCCGAGTCATGACATGCTCTCAACACATCCTTTTGCTCCTCCTCAGGCACACATCGTCTTATCAGCCCATCTACTCCTCTCTTGTATAGGTATGGGTCATCCCATAGATAGAACCTGCAATCATGAACAAACTTTTTCTTGCGGTTAGAATCAAATTCGTCAGGTATTATACCGCCAACAAGGTAGTTTGCGTAATCAGCAAACCAAGGCACTCCAATAACAGCTAGGATGTGTTCATCAGCAAACTCATCCTTTATTGGACGCCACTCTTCTGTCTCCTCAATGGGTGACATTCGCGAAAGGTGATCTGCAACAGTGTTTTCACACCCTTTCTTGTCGCGAATCTCTACATCGAACTCTTGGAGAAGTAAAATCCACCTCAGAAGTCTGGGTTTCGAATCCTGCTTGGCAAAGAGATATTTTAAAGCAGCATGGTCAGTGTAAACAATCACTTTTGAACCCAACAGATATTGCCTGAATTTATCAAAGGCATACACAACAGCTAGCAACTCCTTCTCGGTGGTTGCATAATTGATCTGTGCAGGGTTCAAAACGTGACTAGCATAATAAATAACATGAAGCAATTTTTCTCTCCGCTGTCCAAGTACAGCCCCCACTGCAATGTCGCTAGCATCGCACATGATCTCAAAGGGTAGAGACCAATCAGGGGCAATCACAATGGGTGCCGACACTAGTTTATTTTTCAGTGTCTCAAATGCATCGGCACACTCTTTATCGAATACAAAAGTCCTGTCTTTAACCAACAAAGTGGTGAGTGGTTTGGCTATCTTTGAAAAATCCCTTATGAACCTGCGGTAGAATCCCGCATGGCCAAGGAAACTTCGAATACCTTTCTCATTCACAGGTGGTGGTAATTTTGAGATAACCTCCACCTTAGCTTGATCAACTTCGATTCCCCTGTGGGAGATCTTGTGACCAAGCACAATACCTTCTCGCACCATGAAATGACACTTCTCCCAGTTCAGGATCAGATTACTTTCTTGACATCGCTGCAAAACAAGTGAAAGGTTAGCCAAACAATTATCAAAGGAGGAACCAAAAACCGAGAAGTCATCCATGAAGACTTCCATATGCTTTTCAAGCATATCAGCAAAAATGGAAGTCATGCATCTTTGGAAAGTCGCTGGAGCATTACACAACCCGAACGGCATCCTTCTATAAGCGAAGATACCGTATGGGCAAGTAAAGGTCGTCTTCTCTTGATCCTCCGGTGCAACCGCAATTTGGTTGTATCCAGAGTACCCATCCAGAAAACAATAATAGTCATGCCCAGCCAATCTTTCTAACATTTGGTCAATGAATGGCAATGGAAAGTGATCTTTTCTTGTGGCCAGATTTAGTCTTCTGTAGTCTATGCACACTCGCCACCCAGTGACCGTTCTGGTAGGAATCAACTCATTCTTTTCATTAGCTATCACCGTTGTACCTCCTTTTTTAGGTACCACATGAACAGGGCTCACCCATGAACTGTCCGATATCGGGTAAATAAGACCTGCATCTAACAGCTTCACAACTTCCTTTCTCACTACCTCCTTCATAACTGGGTTCAATCTCCTTTGAGGCTGCACCACCGGTTTGTGATCTTCTTCCATGAGAATTTTGTGCATGCACATCGTAGGACTTATTCCCTTGAGGTCTTCAATCTTCCAACCCATAGCCCCCTTGAACTTCTTCAGAACTTCAATTAACTTGTCTTCTTGTATATTTTTCAAGCTCGAGCTAATGATGGCAGGACATTTTTCTTCAGAATCGAGGAAAACATATTTAAGATTCTCCGGAAGCTGTTTCAATTCTGAACTTTTTGGTTTTTCTTCATTGCAACCCAATGCTATTGGTTGCCTTAGATCTTCCCACCGATGAGTTCGAGAACCTTTAAAGATAGGTTGAGTTTCCAACATTGATATCACCTCCAAGTCATTATCATCCGCTTCTTCATTTTCTCCAAAAATTGACATGCTCAAAACTTTTTCGAGAGGTAATTGCAATACACTCTCCACATGATCACTTTCTACCACTTGTTGGAGCACCTGTATATTGCTACTAGTGCCAATATCCTCTTTATGCTTCATGGTATTATGAACATTGATTTTTAACTCTTCATCATAAACTTTCAAAGTCAGAGTGCCCCCATCCATATCTATCATGACTCTCCCCGTTTCCAAGAATGGTCGTCCCAAAATTATCGGCATCTCTTCGTCTTCTGGCATCTCCAGAATTACAAAATCTACCGGAAACACAAACTTATCCACTTTCACAAGGACGTCTTGGACTACTCCGTACGGTCGCTTGACCGAATGATCTGCAAATTGGAGAGTCATCCGAGTGTCTTGGATTGCACCAATTCCCAACTTTTTGTAGATGGATAGAGGCATGAGACTGATACTTGCCCCCAGATCAATTAGAGCTCTCTTGAAAGATCTATCTCCAATAGTGCAAGGGATAGTAACTGCTCCTCTATCCTTCTTCTTCACTGGTATCTTCATGCCCTGCAAAATAGCACTACAAGTTTCTGTTAGAATAATGGGGTGGTCTGCAATGGTTCGCTTTTTAGCGATGATGTCCTTCATGAATTTGGCATAGGTGGGCATTTGCTCAAGTGCCTCCAACAACGGAATGTTCAGCTCGAGCTTTTTGAATAATTCCAGGAACTTCTCAAAATTCTTTTCCTGCTGCCCCTTTTTCTTGTTTCTTTGAGGGTAAGGCAGCTTGACTTCTGGTGTTGGTGTTAATACTTTGTCTTTCGTAACGGGTGCTGGTGTTACCACTTCTTCTTCCACTTGCTCATTCTCTCTTATGTCCAGCTCCACCTCAAGCAATTGATCCTCACTCTCCAAATCCTTTTCCACCACTTCACGTGGTTTCCCTCTCCGTGTAGTGACGGCATTGATTTTTTGATTGTCTTTAGGATTAGTAACAGTTGCGCTTGGGAGGGCTCCTGGTGCTTGCGGGATTGCAAGGTGTTGAGCAATTTGACTCATTTGTACTTCGAGGTTCTTGATTGAGGCTCCGGTGTTCCTTAAATTGCTACGTGTCTCTTCTTGGAATTGGGAGCTTTGAGCGGCCATCTTTTCAATGGCAATTTCCCACTCCGCCTTTCTTGGACCCTGTGGTTGGTATTGTTGTTGAGGTTGCTGGTATGGTTGTTGTTGCGGACGATATTGCTGTCCCTGTGGTTGGTATTGTTGAGTCTGGGGCTGATATGGTTGTTGTCCTTGAACCGGCTTCTGGATGTTTCCTTGCTGGTCTTTCCATGAGAAATTCGGATGATTTTTCCACCCCGGATTATATGTGTTGGCATAAGGATTGTTTTGCCTCAACATATGAATCTGCTCAACCTGTTCTTGAGTTGCCACGCAATGCATAGCAAAGTGCGGCCCACCACATATTTCACAAAGAACCGCTTTAACCGGTTCCACCTGTGCTACTGTCTGAGTTCCAATATTCATCTTTTTTAACCTTCTCTCTACCTCTGCAGCAATCTGATCCTCCATCTTAACAACCTGCTCTGGCAATTTCAAATCAATTTTGCCCTCCGGTTGGTTCATGGTTCGATCATACAACTCAAGATGCTCGTTAGCAGCAATTGCCTCTATGATTCTTTTCATAACTGTGGCTGTAGCAAAATTTGTTGAACCACCAGCAGCGGTATCAATAAGCTGCTTTGTCTTTAGACGCAACCCATTCACGAAATTCTGCATTTGCTCGGTAGCGTCCATGTTATGCGTAGGACATGCAGTCAAACACCTTTTGAACCTCTTGTATGCATCCCCTAATGATTCCCCCTCTTTTTGTTTGAAATTGACAATATCGTATCTTTTTCGGATAAACACCGACGCAGGAAAGTATTCGTTGAGGAATGCCGTTTCCATCTCTTGCCATGTCGTGATACTTGCAGCCGGAAGTGAGTAAAACCACTCCTCTGCGTCATCAGTAAGTGTAAACGGGAACATAACAAGTCTCTTAGCCTCCTCTGAATGACCTTCGATCTTCAACGAAGTTGTCGTAGTGAGAAATCTCTGAAGATGCTTATTTGCATCCTCGTTAATTCTTCCGGAGAACGGCTTGCTCTCTAACTGGCGAATGGTGGACGGATGCAATTGAAAATGTGCCACATTCACGGGTTGATTAACAATAGTCATCCGGTTGGGGTGAGCATTTGCCCCTCCATAGTCCCCTAACAATCTTTCTGCAGGAGGTTGATTTCCAGCCATGTTAACTGGTTCCTGAACTACCTCCCTGTCAAAGTCAGAGTCGCTGTGCCCCGAGTGCACGGACACTTCGTCGTCGCTTTCCTGATGTGGAACACTAAGACTTGCACTTGGTGCTGCCAGTCTTTCAAGTCTTGCCTTGCGGCGTCTCTCGTGCAGAGCTCTTTCTGGTTCTGTGTCAAAGGAAAATTTAGCTGAGGTCTGACCTCGCATAAACAGTTAGACAACAGTTAGAACAGATACAAGACTGCAACGAAATTAAAATTAACAGATAAAGATAAAATTTTGGTCGCAGAGCAACAAAATTTCAATTGACTTAAAGTTCGGCTTATAGTTTGGCAGTCCCCGGCAACGGCGCCAAAAACTTGATCGGAAAATAGCAAGTGTACTACTTTTTTTTTTTTTACCGATGTAGTTATTAAAGTGGAGATTTATCCAAGTATCGATCACAAGGACTGCGGATAAATTATAAGCCAGGACTGAATTTCAATTGAACAAAAAGCTATGGTTGGGTTTTTGGTTTGTTTGATAAAAGCTAACTAACTGTTTATAATTAAGAACGATTAGTAAATGATAACTTAGTACAAGTATGAGAAGACATGCTAAGGTTGATGTATAAATCTTATGTAACTCCTTGAGAATACCGTTGTTAACGAAACAATGTGATTATGATTGAGTATCAATTCTATAAAATAGTTTTCCCTAATTCCTTAGTGGAGAACTTCTTAATACTTAAAAGTCAATTTTAATTCCTCAATAATTGAATTTAGTATTAAGACATTATGCAGCATAATCTAGAATGGATGATCACCATCGTGAAACCCTTATTCCTAAGCGATTTACCGGTAGTGTTTTGATTCAAAATGCATTAGAGTGGTGTGTCACGCCTAACCCTAATCGTAGATCAATAAAATATTTTCCAATATGATAAAGCATGAAAAACTTTGAATCATAAACTCAATTTATAAAAACATCAAAATCATCAACAACGGTTTTAACAATTCATTACATGACAAGATTTAGGGACATCACCCTAGCATAGTATAGTTTAGCTACTCATAGTGTTTAAGAGAATAACAAGAGTAAATGAAGTCATTACAAGAAATTATCGGTCGATATGATCTCCAATCGCGAATGCTCTTGAAGATCCCTTCCAAATCCCTTGATTGCTCTTTCTCTGTAATTCTCTATTCTCAATGATCCAAGATGCCTCCACCCTTCTTCCCGTTAGGTTTTAGTAGTGTTGGCTCACTTCCTCCGTATCCGAAAGGTCCGAAATACCCTTAATGAGACCCAAGCTTTCAAAATTACAAAACTTGAATATCTGCCCGCGCCTAACAACACGGTCCGTGTGCAGGAACACGGGTGCCCGTGTTGTTCCTCTGGTCAGCTCTCCAAAATTGCCTTTCCACGCATCTTTCCACACGGGCCGTGTGCAGGAACACGGGTGCCCGTGTGAAACCTCTGTTTTGCTTCCCAAAAACAACTTTCCAGCCACCTTTTGACACGGCTGTGTACACACACACGGGTGCCCGTGTTGACCTCAGTTTTGGCTTTTTTGGCTTCTTTTCTCGCTTGTGCTCGCCATAACTTCGACCTTTCCCGTGCAATAACCTGACCACACACAAACTAACAACCAACACATAAAACGGCACTTGAATAATACTCAGAACATACTAATCATGCAACAACATCACACAAACAACAAAACAAGAAACTTACTAACAAAACCTATAACAATGCCACATAGTATTACCAAGATTATGATTTTTAGTCGGAAAAGGTGCGGAAACTTACTAGAAATGGTGACCGATCAATGCCCAGGAATCCAATTAGCATTCAGAAAGCGTTCATGGCAATCAGGCAAAGCAATGTATACAATCAAAATACAACGAAGATGCACATATCATGCTAATCGACTCAAGATTCAGAGCGACCTACCTTGGCTTATTGGAGGTCGTTCTGGGGGTGTTGTTGCAGAGCAGATATCCAGGTAGCTTCAGAATACTTTGAGGAAGCTTTTGCAATCCTTAAAACCTCTTCAGAGTCATGAATTCTCCAAAACCAAATTCAAGTTCTTGGTGAAATTTTGAGTTCTTGAATATGTGCCTCTGCAGAATGTTCAACCCCTAATGCGTTGGCCTATGCTCTCTACTTATAGAGGCATGATTTAGGTTAAAACAATAGTCCAAATATCTCTTAAATCCAATCTTGCTAAATTTTGGAAAATTGATTTAGAACTTGAATATAAACCTTCTATTTTTGTCAAATTTTATACCAATCTTTTCCCAATCAATATACCACGAAATTACATTGCAATTTTGTCATAAATGGGATTGGAATTGGTCAATATAATTTCCTTAATCCAATCTTTTATTTTTCTTTCAAATATGTCACTTTAAATCATTTTTTAAATGAAATAAAAATCATATAAAATCCAATAAAAGGCTAAAATTCGTGGCACATGGTTTGGATAACATAGGTAGCTTGTGGACCAAGATTAAGTCTTAAAAATATGGGTCCATTTGCAAAAAATTCCAATTTGAACCTCTTTTATTTCACATTTTACCTCCAAAATTACTCAACTTTGATAAGGCATATCTCTCTCAATTTTTAAGCTATGAAGGAGTTCTAGGACTTTTTGGAAACCTCAAGAGGTTCTCTATAAGCCACTTTGGAACATATTTTTCATTTGGGGATTTTATCTTGATGATATGCCCTTTGACAAAAAACTGTCTTTGGTTGACTTTTGAAAAGGACCTATAATCTTTTGCACCATATCTCCCAAATGAAGCATTTCTGGCCTTGGCTTGTGAGACACAAAGTTGTAGAGAATCCAATTTCCTTCCAAATAGGCTTTGAGTGAGGAATTTCTGATGTTCCATGTGAAAGTTATGGCCAGTCAAAGTTGAGTTGACTTTCTCCTATAAAAAACCCTAATTTGAACCATTTGAATTTGTTCATTTCTGAGTTTTTATTGATGGATCATGATCAACCCTTGATCAAATGATGGATATAATCTCCCATACTTTATGTTGACCAAAAGTCAGGAGCTTTGACTGAATTTTGACCATGGTTGACTTTTAGGTCAATCTGGTCGACTGTGGATCATCTGAGCCATTGAATGAGTAAACTTTGGAATTGGGCTTTGGCTTTTGACATAGGGGTGTCTTGAAACATAATGGACCATGAGGAACTTCATTGAAGACCCTATTTTGTTATTTTCCTCAAGAAGGTACCAAACCCTAGCTTTAGGAGATTCCTGCTTAGGAGAATGTCTTGGTGAAACTTTTGAACTTTGAATCATTGAGAATGAAATGTGGAAGGCAAATTTTGGGGTATGACAACTTGAGATCCTTGAAAAAGCTTAGTTAGGTGATGAGGACGAGTAGTCCTATAAAGAGTTCAAGTTGTTAGCGTACACACAAATCCTACAAGTAATTCAAGCTGTTAGCGTACACACAAATCCTGCAAGGAAGCCAAACGGTTAGGGTATAAACAAATCCTGCGAGGAAACCAAACGGTTAGGGTATAAGCAAATCCTGCAAGGTAACCAAACGGTTAGATAATGAATACGAACAAGTCACACAAGTAGCCTTAGGTTTAAAGGCATGCATGAAGTTCATAGGTAAGTACCCTCCCCACCGAAGTTTAGTCGGCTCAACCTGTCTTAGATAAAGATTGGGTTCTAGGGAGCTCATATCATTGACCTTTCTCGAAGGCACTATTTCAGTTCAGCAATCGAATCACCGACCGAAAACATCCTGAAAGTCCAGTCCATATGAGTGTAGCTTCGAGTATCAACCAACTTCGATCAGAACCAAAGCCAGCCATCTCGCTACTTCCTATTGGCCAAAGTTTAGTTTAACTAGGGTTCTAGGGGAAAATTAGTGCTTAATGACACCACGCGGAAGCCAAATGTTTTCCCAGGCCAGATCCCGAGGAACATAAGGACAAACCAAAGTGTCACACTAACGATGGCTACCATATCAACCAAAGTGTCACACTAACGATGGCTACCATATCAACCATAGCGGTATACGCCGTACAGTCTCCTTAGTCTCTTGCCATATACCTAGGGTACACTAGATCCGGGTATAGGATCTTTCACACAAGTAACACCCAAGACAACCTTTAAAATTAAAGCATTAAATCAAACAATTTACAAGAAAGTAAGAGTGAACTAAACTCTAAGGTAACCCTTCTTTTTATTTATCCCCAGCAGAGTCTCCAGTTCTGTTATACGGTGGGAGAACTGACTTTATTATTTCGCAAACAACGTTGCGGTGAGCAAGAGTCGCCACCGACTTTTATTTTGTCCAATTTCAGGAAAGGTAAAAAGAACAGAAAAAGACCTTTTTTAGAAGAAACGGGCTCGGGGGTAAGTTATGAAAAGGGAAGGTGTAAGCACCCTTTTCATCCACAGTTCTCTGTGGGTTCTTAGTTTGCTTAGCTCATGTTTGTTTTGAAAAGAGATTTTTGAAGAGAAAAGGACTTTAGCTTAAAAGCGTAGCCTTTGTTTTTGAAAGAGATGTGAAAATTTCTTTGTTTTGAGTAAGCAAACTAGGAGCACTACCCTATACTTTGTCTTTTCTATGCTTTTTAAATTTCCTAGGACTAACCATACCATTTATGGGTAGGTAGTTCCTTTTTATTGGACGTGCAGGACAATCCAAGGGTCATCGGAGGTCGTTGAAGGCAACAAGTAAAGGTACCTTTAGCAAATTTGAAGGGACAATCATCGTTTCGTAAGCAACCATTCGAGGGACTAAATCATATATTTGTAGGCAACATTGAGGGTCATCGAGGGACTTATGATCTTTTGCGATGATTTTTAATCATCGGGGCTTTTGCTAATGGGTACCTCTATATTCGAGGGACACGACCTTATATTCGAAGGCAACCATGAGGGGCGTACCTTAGGGGTGAGTGCGTGCAAGTGGGTTGTATTCAGATATTTATCTTGAAGTTAGTGAGCTACGTTTAGTTATTAATCTTTCCATGCAATCCTATTAACATACATCTAACAGTTAATAATAGCAGTTATAAGGTGCAGAAAATAAAATATCCTACGCTATTACAAGGCTTTGGGATGAGGGATTACAAATTGCCAAACGGGAATAAAAAAATATTACAAACCTAAAAATGAAAATTAAAACGGAAATAATATATACAAAATGAAATTGTAAGTGTCCACCAAATAGTCCAATGCTCGAAATGGTAGTACCTCACAAAAATAAAAATAAAAAGTGTTAGTATACGTGTATAAAATGATAATAAAAAAATACAAACAATTATTGATTAAAAGAGAAATTAAAATAGCCATATTAAACGCTAAAAGAGAAATTAAATTAAACAAATTATTATCTATTTTTTAGTATTTTTTATAGAAAAAAATAAAATTTTAATTCTAAAATATACATAGAAAAACTAGTGAATTAAAATAAAGTATTATATATTTTTTGTGTTTTTGTCTTAAATATAAAAAACTAACGATAAAAATAACAATAAGAAAAAAAATTAAAATTATACAAGAAGAATAAGACAAGTCACGTGTTTTTTTTTATATATTTTATATTTGTATTAACAAAACTTAAGTGACTAAATCAATAATCAAGTTCAACTAAATGAATTCTAAATCAATTTGAATATATACATCATGTCTTGATTATTAAATTAATAAATAAAAACAAAGTTATTGGAAAGAATCATGTTAAGATAGAGGAACCACATTATAGTTACGATACTACTCCATGCATACAATCCACCTAACTGCTTTTCAGTTTTTCTGTTAGTTAGGTGGTTACATTCAGTTATGGCATAGTGTTGTATATATAGAATGTAAACTCAGTTTGTAGAGTTCATGATGATGAGTAATAAACAATCTATTCTATCTTCTATCTCTCTTCTTCTTCTTTGTACTCCTCTCTATAGAGAAAGCTTGAAGCTTAACATGGTATCATCGACATTTTCTTGATTCCGCTGCTTCTGTTTACTCATCTCATCATTGTGCTCTTCTTCTTTTTCTTCATTCTTTTTTCTCCATTACTGCGACATGTCTGAAGCAAGCTCTGCAGATTCTACTCCTAGAATCCATGGCGTTCACATTCACGGAACTGCTTCATCCAAAGCTACGAATAAAGGTTATCAAACTGATACCCTTAACCCCTATTTCATGCATCCGAACGAAAATCCTGCCTTAATCCTAGTCACTCCATTGTTATCACCCAACAATTATCATTCTTGGTCAAGATCCATGACCATGGCTTTGCGTTCCAAGAACAAGCTTCATTTTATCAATGGTGTTTTGCCCCGGCCAATGGATGAAGATGTCAACTCTCTTGCATGGGATAGATGCAACACAATGATCATGTCTTGGCTTCATAATTCAGTTGAATCTGAAATTGCACAGAGTATCTTATGGATGGAAACTGCAGAAGAGATATGGAATGAACTCAAAGCACGATTTTATCAAGGCGATGTATTTCGCATTTCTGACATTCAAGAAGAGATCTACAATTTGAAGCAAGGTGATGCTTCCATCTCCTCTTATTTTACTAAGCTCAAGAAACTATGGCAAGAATTGGACAATTTTCGTCCAATTCCGGAGTGTTTGTGTGATTCCACTTGCCTAGCCATTACCAAGATTCGAGCTTACCATGATGGTGACCAAGTAATTCGGTTTCTTAAGGGTTTAAATGAACAATACTCAGCTGTTAGATCTCAGATTATGCTCATGGAGCCTCTTCCAAACTTATGCAGAGTTTACTCGTTACTTGTTCAGCAAGAAAGACAGGCTGCCATCTCCATTGATGAGTCCAAACTCCTTGCTTACCCTAATGCCAATTCCACTGCTAACAACACACACCAACATTCATCTACCAGCACCAGTTCTAGAGGCAGAGGTAGAGGTGGTAGATCTTATGGTGGTAGAGGAAGAGGATCCAGAATTTGCACTCACTGTGGCATGACTAACCACACAGTTGATACATGCTTCAAAAAGCATGGTTACCCACCTCATTGGAAACAAGAGAGCTCCATCAATATGGCACAGTCTGAACCTCATGATACAAGTCAGCTTGAGCCTCATGGAGACAAAGATTCAACTCAGACTAGTTTATCCTTCACCCCTGCTCAACACAAAGCTTTGCTGGCTTTATTACAAGGAGCATCCATGCCTCAAGTCAATCACTTGACAACTGAGTCATCCATCAGTGCAGGTATCACTGGAAACATTCTTAGTCCTGACTTATTCATTCTTGATACAGGGGCTACAGATCATGTTTGCCATAATAGAGAGTTTTTCCAATGCCTCAAAAGAATAGAGCCAATTACAGTCAAACTGCCTAATGGAGCCTTAGTTACAACATCTTATTCTGGCACTATTGTATTTGATCAATTTCTTCAGCTCATTGATGTTCTTTACATGCCTGATTTTTCATTCAACTTGATATCAGTACCAAAACTTACAAAATTCTCTCATTGTCAATTGATGTTTAATGATAATGACTGCTTGATACAGGATATACTTTCCAAGAGGAGGATTGGCACAGCTAGCATGAGTGGTGGATTGTACATCTTGGAGTCCCCCACAGTCTCTTTACATAAAACACCATCCATCCCCTCTATCAATTCAATACAGCATAGAAATCAAGACAAAGACTCTCAACTTTGGCATTTAAGACTTGGTCATCCCTCCAACATTACACTGATGCATCTTAACAAGTCATTCCCTTTTATACAACCTATCCACAAATCTATCCCTTGTGATGTATGTTTCTTTGCCAAACAAAGAAGACTGCCCTTCACTCATAGCTCTCACAGTTCAGAGTCCAATTTTGATTTAGTCCATATGGACATTTGGGGACCACTGTCCACACCATCAATGATGGGTTATAGATACTTTCTCACTATAGTTGATGATAGAAGTAGGTTTACTTGGCTGTTTCTTATGAAGCTTAAGTCTGAAGCTTCCTCTCTTGTAAAATCCTTTGTATCAATGATCAAAACACAGTTTAATTCATCCATAAAATGCATTAGATCTGATAATGGCTGTGAATTTCTTTTGCATGATTTTTACAAACAAACAGGCATATTGCATCAGACTTCATGTGTTGGTACCCCTCAACAAAATGGCATTGTTGAGAGGAAACACCAACACATCCTTGGCATAACTCGTGCCCTCTTATTTCAGTCCCAGCTAGATCACATATTTTGGGCACATGCTGTTGGTCATGCAGTTCATATCATAAATCGGCTACCTTCTGCTTACTTACATCACAAGTCACCCTACCAATTGCTGTATGACTCTTTACCTGATTTTACCACACTCAAAGTATTTGGTTCTTTGTGTTTTGCATCTACTCTATCTGCCAATAGAAAGAAACTGGATCCTAGGTCTAGGAAATGCCTCTATTTAGGGTACAGATCTGGAATTAAGGGTCATACCCTATTTGATCTACAAAACAAAGAAATATTTGTGTCCAGAGATGTTGCTTTCTTTGAACACATATTTCCCTATCAATCTGCATCATATTCCACATGCATTGATGACTTCAACAAATTGTTTGATCAACCTTCTTCTTCAAGTCAAAGCCTACCACCCTCAAATATCCCTGATCCAAACACCTCCCATAATGCTGACTCTACCTCTTTACCCAAATCCACAACCCTTGCTCATCCCAGCTCAGATTCTTTACTACCTAAACAAGCCAAAAGACAACCAAAACCTCCCTCTTATCTCCAGGATTATCACTGCCATCTCCTAAGTACAATCCCCACTTCTGAAGGTACTGCTGCCAATTCTCCTAAGCAATGTAAGTATCCTCTTTCTTCAGTCTTATCATATGCTGATCTATCATTGACACACAAAAATTATGCTGTTCTTTTATCTGCCATCACTGAGCCTAACTCTTATGAATCTGCCATCACTGACCCTAATTGGAAAGAGGCAATTGAAACTGAGCTGCATGCTTTATCTTCAACCAATACTTGGACTCTTGTACCCTTACCACCTCACAAGAAATCTATTGGTTGCAAGTGGATTTTCAAGCTCAAACTACATGCAAATGGCACAGTTGAGAGGTACAAAGCCCGTTTAGTGGCAAAGGGCTTCACACAAACTGAAGGCCTGGATTACATGGACACTTTTAGCCCTGTGGTAAAGATGACTACCATAAGAATGCTCATGGCTATTGCTGCTATTAACAACTGGCCCTTGTTTCAACTAGATGTCAATACAGCATTCCTCCATGGTGATCTCAATGAAGAGGTTTATATGAAGCCTCCCCCAGGTCTTTCCATCCCTTCTCCTGATTTGGTATGCAAACTTCAAAGATCTTTATATGGTTTAAAGCAAGCCAGTCGCCAATGGAACACTAAGCTTACTGATACTCTACTTGCAAGCAAATTCATTCAATCCAAAGCTGACTATTCACTCTTCACCAAGATTTCACCATTTGGTTTCACTGTGGTCTTAGTGTATGTAGATGATTTAGTACTTGGTGGCACTGACCTTGCAGAAATCACACAACTCAAAAACTTGCTGCACAAGAAATTTAGCATCAATGATCTAGGAGACCTCAAATATTTTTTAGGCTTTGAGGTTGCCAGAACTGTTCAAGGCATCTCTCTATGCCAGAGGAAATATACCCTAGATTTAATTAATGATGCAGGATTACTTGGTGCCAAACCTTGCAATACCCCTATGCAGCCTCACTTGCAACTTCACTCAACATTGGGAGTACCTATTTCTAATCCTACTGCATACAGAAGACTCATAGGCCGACTCCTATACCTCACTCATTTTAGGCCCGATATTGCTTATGCAGTAAGCAAACTCAGCCAATTCCTGAATGCTCCTACTGACCAACATATGCTAGCAGGATTACATATTCTACGTTTCCTCAAAAATAACCCTGGTCAAGGTTTATTCTTCAGTGCCTCTAGCACTCTATGTCTCATAGGTTTTTCTGACTCTGACTGGGGAGCTTGCCCGGATTCAAGAAGATCGACTACAGGATTCTGCTTCTTCCTGGGAAAATCTCTCATTAGTTGGAAGAGTAAGAAGCAATTGGTGGTGTCTCGATCCTCCTCAGAGGCTGAGTATCGTGCCCTAGCTCAAGCCACTTGCGAAGGCATTTGGCTCGTTTCTCTCCTTGCTGACTTCAATATTACATATCAACTTCCTTTCACCCTTTATTGTGACAACAAGTCAGCTATGCATATCGCCGCTAATCCAGTGTTCCATGAAAGGACAAAACATATTGAGATTGATTGCCATGTCGTGCGTGACAAGGTTCTTGCGGGAACAGTTCACCTCATGCCAATATCTTCAAAAGAACAAGTAGCTGATATTCTCACTAAATCTTTGCATCCGGGTCCCTTCATCAATCTGCAGTCCAAGCTTGGAATGATTGACATTCACTCCAGCTTGAGGGGGGCTGTTAAGATAGAGGAACCACGTGATAGTTACGATACTACTCCATGCATACAATCCACCTAACTGCTTTTCAGTTTTTTTGTTAGTTAGGTGGTTACATTCAGTTATGGCATAGTGTTGTATATATAGAATGTAAACTCAGTTTGTAGAGTTCATGATGATGAGTAATAAACAATCTATTCTATCTTCTATCTCTCTTCTTCTTCTTTGTACTCCTCTCTATAGAGAAAGCTTGAAGCTTAACAAATCATGTTAACTTAACAAACAAAAATAAAAGCAGGGATTTAGTAAACTCAGAAGAAGCATCATTTTCATTCGATGGAAACAGCAATTTGTTTTGACTTCTTTTTTTCTAATTTCAAAAGGTAACTAATCATGCATGGCCACGTGGCTGTTTTAATGACTAAAGATTAAAGAAACAAATGAACCATAACACCACATATATGTATACATACACGATATCAGTATAGTAAAAAAACAAATCAATAAAACCCATCTGCTTCTCTATTCATTTTCTTCTCAATTAAGTTCCCAAACAAAAGTCATAATACAAGTCAGAATCGAAGCACAAAACGAAAAGAACTGACTCGGTTCAAACGCAGTGCAGAGCACCTTTTAAAGGTGTGGTCCGTGATTCACCGACAGTCGCATACGGAGGCGCTGCCCGAATCGGAGGGGTGTGCGGTTGTCGGTGCTCACGGTTGTGCGTGGAAGTGGTGGATTTGCAGTTGTCTCCGTCACCTGCGTGTTGCTGTTGGTGTCGATGTCGGCGTCGTAAATGTTCGCTTTCGGATTCCTCAACGGGATGGTTGTCCTGATAAAAGAAAAGAAAAAAAACAAACACAAAATGCTATATTATTTTGTTACAGATTATTGTGAGTTTGTGATGTTATGGTATTGACATGGAGATTATTTGGTGATGATTTTGTACAGGTTATTGTTGTTAATGATGAGAAAGCATGTTAATGGTATGAAATATATTGTGTAATATTTGTATGTGAGGATGGCAAAGGTGGTGTAAAAAGTAGTAGAGTTTAGTATTGGTGGTAATGAATTTATTTGTACAAAAAGTGTGTATTTGGTTTTTTCACGTGATGAGTAAGTAGGATTGTGGTGAAGAAGAAGGTTGCAGAGGTTTGAGAATTAGAAAATAAGGGTTGGTGGGATTAATGATAAAAGGTGGTGTACGTGTATTATTGTGTATGAGAGGGCAGTATAAGGGTTAATCGTTAGTCTATTTATATATAAAAAATTTAGGTTAACAAATAAGGAAAAAAATTAATATTAATCACAAAATTAATTAAATAATATCATGTTTTACTTGGTGATCAAGTTGACACTATTTGGACTAATCAAAGGCTAATTATGACACTGATGAACCAGTGAGAAACAATGACGACAAGAAAGGAAAAGATTTGATTTTTATGGACATTTTTTACTCTATTTATAAAAGTGCATGAAACAAATTAAAAATTATTATTTAAATATGCCTAAAATTAGAAAACGAAAATTAAATTTAAATACTAAAACAACATATTTTTTTATGATTTTTGTTGACTAAATGAAAATAAAATTAGAATTGAAATTAGAAACAAATAAAATGGAGAAAAAAGTAGAAGTGGGAGAGACCTCTCGCTCTTGTGCCTTTTGCGCTCAAATTCTTACCAACTATGTCAATTCATTTATTCGAAATAAAATGGCATTCGTAAATATATGAGGGCAAATTTTTGAGTATGACAACCCCATTCTCAAACATCAAAACCTCACTTTAAGTCATGATTTTCCAGGTCTAACATTGGCATTCCATAGCAAATCAAAAACACATATCAATTTCATCAAACACTCAACAAATTACTCATCAATTTCAACATTCATCAACAATATCAAGATTTCAATTCTCACACAAACATAATTATTAAAGCATAGAATCAAATCCCCGCTATAACCTATCATCATACAAACCCTTATAATGAAAGAATCCCACTCTTACCTTGTTTTGGATTGAAGACAACTCTAAATCTTCAATGGGTATGCCCTAGCTTCTTCTCCTCTTCTCTTCTTTCTTTCACCAAATGACACCTCTAACTTTCCTTTCCCTAATTCCGCTTGTTTTGGTTATTCTTACTAACTTCTTAACATTACTAATGGGCTTAAATTAACACCTTTCAATTGCTACTACTACTAAATCTAATTTATGCCCAATACTAATAATCTCATCATGTCATTACTACTAATTACCTAATAAAATAACATAATACCAAATAATCCCATAATTATCAAATAATTCACAAATAAGATGCGTATTAATTAATTTAGCAAATAAATAAAAATAAGATGCGTATAAAAACCAAAACATGTATTTGGCTTTTGAATGCTTAAGAGATACATATCCACGCCGTTTGATCCATAATTTTCTCCTCTCTTTATACAACTCATACACCTTCCTAAGTTTAGATAATAACCAACCTCATGTCACATAAACAAAAAAGAAAAAAAACATAATTTTCTTCAACTTACACGAGAGTAAACTTTTTGAGAGTAACACAAAAATAAAACCTCATGCCAGCACGAAATCACTAATGGCATCCTTATGTCCGCAGTGCAATTCTTGGGTTTTGTTCGTGCAATCAGATCATAAAGTCTCTTAGAGTATTGTTGTTACAATGAGAAACACTCAAAGGTAATGATTATCCCTCATGCAACTCTAAGTTATATTTGATTTATGAATAGTTAGACCTTGTATACATGTTTTAATGTTTCATAGATTTAAAATATCGGTAATATTTACTTTTCAACAATATGACTTTTACATCACACTACAATGTTTTGCAATATGGATCTGTTCAATGAAACTCTTCTTACCAAGCAATTGTGAAGAATTAATGAGGATTCTTTAATCCACAAGTGTCTAAAAGCAAAATATTTTCCTAATAATACTCCCTCCGGTCATTTTTACAAGAGACACTTCACCATTTTAGGTTTATTGAATAATTAATGTATTTGGTCTATAATACTGACTAACTACATTAATTTTTTAATGAATTTAGAAATGTTAAGTGTCTCTTATAAAAAGGACTGAAGGTAGTACTATTTTAGATTTCAGATGTATCCAAAAGGGTAACTATGTTTGGAAAAGCATCATCCAAACAAAAGGAAATCTGCTCAAAGGCAACGGTTTATTAAGGCTGGGCGGATCCATAGATCCCCTACCAAGGATGACTTAAATTACTAACTTGGAAACCATTAGATTCCAATGTGTTTTGGTTAGGGACCTCATTGAATAAGGGAACTAAAAAAACGAACATCCTCACTTATTGAAAAAATCTTCAACTCTCTATGATACAGAGAGGATTCTTCGATTCCCATTTAAAGAAAGGGAGGAGAACATTATTATGTGTAAGGCTATTAAGAAAGGTACATATTCAATGAAAAATGAATACCATTGGATTATAGACCATGATAATCAGTGTACCTCGTATGTTTCTAATTATTAGAAGCAAAGAAAGTTTGGAAGAAGTTATGGAGCATAACATGTCATCCTAGAATCCTAACCCTAACTTGGAAAATTCTTAACCAAATCCTCCCAGTCAAAAGTGAACTCTTGAAAAGAGGAGTTCAATCTGCCCAATTTTCCTTGAAATATAGGAGACATTTGATCATATCTTCATGGACTGCTCTTGGACTAGAGAAGTCTGGTTTGGCATCATATTGAATATCAATTTGGCTAATAGTAACAAGGATACCATAAACTCTTGGCTTTGGGAGACTACGAGAGGGAAAGATAAAGATATTGTCAAGCAAGTGTTGCATATTCTTTACAACATTTGATGGTCTATAGCAATGTCATATTCAAAGAACAAAAGATATCTATTGGAGAAGCCTTAACATACTCTGACTACCGGGCCAACAACAATAGGGTGACCTAAAAGTATGAAAATACTAACACTAATCAAAGAGGTATAAACCATAATCAAAACAACAACAATATTCCCGCCATCATTAGGAATATCCAGGGCCGTCCCTGGGCCCGAGCAAGCAGGCCTACAACCCAGAGCCTAAAAAATGGGGCCTCAATTTTGGGAGTATAATTAAGAAATTATAATACTACAATAATAAAATATATATTTTTAGTGAAATTAATTAACAATTCGTTGTTTCCAGCCTAAAGCTTAAGATGATGCGTTGGAAGCTTATTGTCTTCAGTTTGAAACTCTGTTCCTCCCATATTTTACTTGCCATTTCCCATATTTTTACTTACCATTTTTTGAGGTAAGGAGGCTGGCTGGCTGCTAGTGCCAAGTAATTACATAGGCTAGGCTGTGACAGGGTGGCTTTAGTTTAAGGTAAGGTGGAAGGATGACTTCAGTTTGAAACTCTGCTCCTCTCATATTTTACTTACCATTTCCCATATCTCATTTATTATCAATTTTTTTGGATGAAATCAAATTCATTATCATATGTGCTTTGATTTATCATTTTTTTAATATAGAAATAAATTTCTTACCAGTCAGGTAAACCTGCGTATTAGGACCTAGACATGATTAGGCTTACTCTTACATTTCTTAGTCGTATGATTGGGTTTTTCGTAACTGAAGTAAAAGAAAACACCACTTTCATTTCTTTGAGATGATGTTTGTTGTCTAGAAATTGAAGCAATTAAGGCCCTTAAAAGATTCACATTTTTAATTCAGTTAATCATATTGTGATTTTGAATTCTTTACAGATTTGCAAATGACTTCTTATCTGCATTTAAATTAGTTTTGTTGTTAAAAACAACTAAGACTTCATATTTTTGATCTTGTCTTCTAAATTCTTTTTCATTTTGGAGGCGAGTAAAAAATCTTTTTTTTTGTTAAAGGTCTATTTTTTTGTTTGCCTTGGGCCTCTAAAAAGTCGGGACAGACCCTGGGAATATCCAAGAGCCTAAATATACAAACACTAATAAAATGTATACTAACCCCACTCAGAACAACAACAAAATCGAGTATATTCAAAAGGACTAAGATCAACAAATCATGGCTAATTAAGATACCATTCAAGACATTCACAAGCAGAACAACAATGCACATCAGACTACGTACTCAGAAGGATAACTACTAGGAGAAAGAGACGTACCAGGATAATACCAAGTTGCATATTAGAAACCTCTACACCAAGGGCAACAATACTAAAGAAGATAATATTAGTCATTGCAACCTCTACAAATGGAGGGCAGAAATTAGAAGAGGGTTAGTTGTAAAACCTTTAAGCCTCAAAGCAAGTATAATAGGAGATATACACATAATACATGTTGTAAGGATATATGCATTAGCAGGAGTCACAACCAAGGTATTCTTATCCGAGATTATATTTGGAACAAAGATATAAAACAAATTAACATAGAGGATAAAGGTAAGAATATTAAGGACATCATTAAAGGAAAATGGTTACTTTTGTAACACCCCTTTCTAAACCCCGCGGTAATTAATAAGTTTATTCCGAGTACATGAAAATAAGGGTGCCAAAATTCATAATAAAATAAATATCGTTCAGTTATGTCATGCATTCACTGAGGCATTCATCATCAATTAAAAATATTTCATGTTAACACAGCGGAAATCAAATCATACGGATTAAGTTTAACATCTATAAAACTTATCCTTCAAAACATCAAAACATAACCAGAGTTATAAACCATAAACTCTAAACATCGCGTCCCGATTGTTACAATATCAGAGCATGACACCTGACGCTAACTAAATAACTGACTCATGAGCTAATCCTCGCCGAGTCGAACAGCCGCTATCCTCAATCTGAAAATGACAACATGTAAGGGTGAGTCTCATCATAATTAACAAATTTTATAAGGCTATAAAGCAATAACACAACATAGATGCATCGTTCACCCAATTGTTTCATACACAGACGTTCATACGCGGAGTCACAACCAAGGTATTCTTATCCGAGATTATATTTGGAACAAAGATATAAAACAAATTAACATAGAGGATAAAGGTAAGAATATTAAGGACATCATTAAAGGAAAATGGTTACTTTTGTAACACCCCTTTCTAAACCCCACGGTAATTAATAAGTTTATTCCGAGTACATGAAAATAAGGGTGCCAAAATTCATAATAAAATAAATATCGTTCAGTTATGTCATGCATTCACTGAGGCATTCATCATCAATTAAAAATATTTCATGTTAACACAGCGGAAATCAAATCATACGGCTTAAGTTTAACATCTATAAAACTTATCCTTCAAAACATCAAAACATAACAAGAGTTATAAACCATAAACTCTAAACATCGCGTCCCGATTGTTACAATATCAGAGCATGACACCTGACGCTAACTAAATAACTGACTCATGAGCTAATCCTCGCCGAGTCGAACAGCCGCTATCCTCAATCTGAAAATGATAACATGTAAGGGTGAGTCTCATCATAATTAACAAATTTTATAAGGCTATAAAGCAATAACACAACATAAATGCATCGTTCACCCAATTGTTTCATACGCAGACGTTCATACAAGTTTTATCATCACAAAACAATCAACTAACACATCATTAATAATTATAACACTGGAATACATCCAATCATGTTATAAAAGTGGGCATATGTATGAACTGACACTATGCATGTGGTACCAACATCATCAAATGGGAATAACCCATGACCGATCCAACATCATCAAGATACGGCCCTGCCAGCACAGATTCCACACAATGGGAATCATGCCCTTTACTGATCCAACACATCATCATGGATACAACATCATCAATGAATATGAATGAATGCAAACATACGTGAACATACTTATACCATCGTCAAGTCTAATGAGTAACATCATCAAATACTCATTTCATCATAATCATCATCATCATCACCAAGCATGTTTACATATATATATATATATATATATATGCATCATTCAATCATAATCACATCATTAATCATCAAATAGATTATTTTATAAGGTTCGTTTAGCTCAGAACGGCACACCAAACGGACTAACGGTTCAAAAGTTATGCATCTTTAAACTTTTCAAAAATGGTCTGTCACTAACAGCACGCGGCGCCAACGTAGGTTCGCGGCGCGAACTGAGCGTCTCAAAAATCCATGGACCTCTTCCAAGCACTTCGCGGCGCAAACATGTGCTCGCGGCACGAAACGAGAAAGGGAGTACGCCTTCGCGGCGCAAACACGTGCTCGCGACGCGTACTGAGTACATCAATCCTCCCTGCCACTTCTGCCAAGCAGTTCGCGGCGCCAACCCTGGGACGCGGCGCGAACTAGAGATTTTCAGAAACCCCCAATCGCAGAAAAATGCATTCTACACATTCCAAACTCGCTCAATTCATACCAGTACGGACTTAAGGAAATTGAATGCACATACAGCACGAAATACACATCATAATACACCAATTACGCATCAATTGAGACCATAACAACACAAACATCATGGATTCAAACATAGGAAATCAAACACCATACAATTTGACTCAATCCCTAAATCTATCATATGACTCAATCGACCTGAATTCTACATCTATTCAGTATTATCAACCCCTAACCCGATAATAGATGTTAATCAGATAAGTCCCCCCTTACTAGGGGTGGAAAAACGGGCCGTGGCCCGCCAGGCCGCCCGCTCGCCCGCCAAAAAATGGCGGGTAGGGTTGGGATTTTAGGCTCGCCACCGCCCGCCCCGCCAAAACCCGCCGCCCGCCATAGCCCGCCCAGCCAATGCCCGCCGCCCGCCAAAGCCCGCCCATTCTCCAAAATTCTCTCTTTTTTAGTTAATTTTTATAATTTCAATTCTTGATGGTTTATTTTATATATTTATTTGTAAATATATTTAATTTTTTTTAAGTAAAATTTGTTAAAAAGTTGCTTTTATAAAAAATTGTTTTAAAAAATAAGTGAAAAATTTAATTAAAAGGTAAAAATGATTTATTAATCTATTAAAAAATAAAAAAAAATATAAATAAAAATAGGCGGGTAAGCCCGCCGCCCACCAACCCGCCATCTTGGCGGGGCGGGCATGATTTTTATGCCCATTTCACTTGGCGGGCATGCCCGCCCCGCTCGTTTTTTAGCGGGCTTGAGGCGGGGCGGGCGGAGGGCGGGCCGTTTTGCCACCCCTACCCCTTACCTTAGCCAATTTCTTAAATGGGTCTTCTTCCTCTTTGGTTCTCCTTCACGTTCTTCAGCTCTCCTTCTTCTCACAACTTCTTGTTTTCACGTTCTAATTTCTTTCTCCTCTTGTTTTCCTTATTTTATGAAAAATACAAAATTAGAAATGAGCTCCTTCACAATTGCACCCCTACCTTACTAATTCCATCACATGGCCCAATAACTTAACATTTTATAATTTCTCCACGTAATTCGATAAAATGCTAATTTCCAATAATTAATTTAAAACTTAATTAAATTAATTAAATAAGAATTTTCGGGATGTTACAACTTTAAGCATCATAGGCATTGCGAGTAACCGGAAAATGTCAACCAGAGGATGTGGGAGATGAAGTTGATAAGGAAAATGAGAAATAACCCTCATTAGCATCAAGAGGAGAGCTCATACAATAGCATACACAGTAAAAAAGGAAAGGGGAATCAGATTAAGAATCAAAGGTCAAAGAAGGCGAACAATATGAATAAATTTTTCTGTAGACATCTGGAAAAAGAGAACGAGGATGAGATTATCTTTAAAGGTGTTAATAATTGCAACATGAGGAACTTGAAAGACCATACTCCAGATGATCAACGACAAAATGTTTCTAAAAGGCATAATTATACTTGTGATCCTTTAAGTTATTTTATTGTAACAAGTTGGTCCCTTAAGTTTTTTTTTTGTAAAATCTTGGTCCGGTAAGTTAACAAATGTGTGCATAGTTATCGTTCTTATCCTTTTTTTCTTCAAACTTTGATTAAACCAATCAACCAAAATACATAAAGTTGCAACAAAATGCATATATTAGCATCCTATACACATTAAGTAGCATCCAAAAATATAAATCAATAAAAAAACTTAAAAGATCAAGTTGTTACAAAAAAAAAAAACTTAAAGGACTATCCTGTTACAATAAAATAATTTAAAGATCCCCTGATGTAATTATGCCTTTCTAAAAACAACACAAGAAATAGTAAGTATCAGAATATGAAGGAATGTGAAAAAGACCTTATAAATGGTGACTCCATGATGAACTTGAAAGCTCAATTGAATTTTTTTGGAAATTAAAAGCCTTCAAAGACATCAACTATTGCATAAACACACGCGTGTGAGGAAGTTAGCAAAGAGAAGATGCAGATAAAAAACCTAAATCAAAGAGTAATAGAGATTTTATGGAAGAGATTACCTAGAACCCATATCATCATCAACATGAATGCAATAAGGGGATCCCGTGCAAGTGTAACACGAGTGTTTGGTTCCAAAAAAACAAAGGAAAGACTCTAGGTGCGACAACATGAAACCAAAAAGGATTCATGGATGCTCTCACAGCAGAGTGCTAAGCCATCCTCGATGCAATTTGTATCTTTTGGAAGATTTAGGCAATTGTAATACGGTGAACTGATTTTTATCCGAAGTGTCGCGGTTAAGCAAGAGTCGCCACCGACTTTTATTTTATCCAAATATCAGAAAGGCTAAAAGAAAAAGAAAAACCTTTTAAATAAAAACTGAGTCCGGGGGGTAATTTATGCAAAGGGAAGGTGTTAGGCACCCTTTGCATCCATGGTTATCCATGGGCTCTTAATTGCTTTGCTCTTTTGAAAGAAAAAATGTAGAAAAGAAATAAGACTTTAGCTTGTAAATAAGCGTAGCCTTTTGAAAGATTTTTGAGAAAAGGGTAGAAAAAGATTTTAAACCAGAGCATGCAATTAAGGGCAAATTACCTGGTTAGATGAAAAATGTTCTTTAGCCTTTCAGGGTTATCCCTACCATAAGAGGATAAGGAAGTCCTTTGATTTGGAGGTTGAAGGGTCGTCGAGTTATCGTTCGCCATAAGACTGTCCCATGCCATAGAGGGGCAGGTAGTCTAAGGGAAGGATCAGAATAGCCATCTTCGTTAGGCAACCAGAGGATACCTCAGCACTTCTTAGGCAACTTCGAGGGACGAGGTCATATTTGACGAATCGAAGGAAGCATCATTAGGGACTTATGACCTTTGAATGAACCGAGGGCAACATTGCTGAGGTATCCTCGTATTCGAGGGACAAGGCTATTCTGCAAAAAACACAAGGCAACAGGCAACATGCAACAAGAGGGGTACAATAAAAGGTGCGTGGGTGCAACAATCATGTGATTAATTCAAAATAATTTATCTTGTAAGTAAGCGATTCTAATTCAATTCAGGGTTACCACTCCCTAAATTACTAACCATGCAATAATATGAACAATATTAAGTGCCTTCAAGGCCAAACAATACAGCCTCGAAGCAGTTACAAAAATACAAGGGGAAGGGGAAAAAGAAACCAGCGGACCAGCAGTGCAAGAGGTTTGACATAAATAATAATTTAAAGAAAGTAAATCAGATAGGTTTTAGGGTTACCGACTATCGAGCTTTGGTGGTTGGCAAACCCTTAAAATTGGAAAAGGGAGAAATAAACAGAAAGTAGTGAGTGTATGGCTAATTCATCGACAGTTAAAGCTAACCCTAATTTAAAAAAGGAAAAAGAAAATTAAAAACAAATATGAAATAAGACTTAGCTTTTGATCTGATATGGTTCGTAGTCGGGGGTAGCCTCGGGGTTAACCTTGAAAAATTGACAAAGCAAAGGCAGACAGAAAAAAAGAAGTGAGTGTAGGCGGAGTTCATTATATTTGAAGGCAAATCCTAATTTTAAATAAAATAAAAAATATTAAATAAGGGTTAAATCGGGACTTAGCTTCGTAATAGGCGTGGCGCACAGTCGGGAGAAACCCTATTGCTAAACCTGAAAAACGCACAAAGAAATATTTTTCTTAGTGTAGGTGTGATCTTCGTAAACCCTAATTAGGGTACGAATTAAATAAAATTAACAGAATAAATAATCAATTTAATTAATTATTGGTTTTTCAACCTAATTAATTAAATCGATGGAAAAAATAGATTTTGATTAAATGTATGACCTTACCATAATTTTTATTAATTAAAAGGAATTAATTAGGATTTATAAAATTATTTGAATAAATAAAATCAATAAGTAAATTAATTAAAATAAAGATTTTATTTTTTTGAAAAAAAAAAGAATTTAGTGAAAAAAACAAGTTTATTAGAAAAATTATTATGGGAAAAGAAATAAAAAAATATAAACATATATATATATATATATATATATATATATATATATATATATATATATATATAATAAGATAAATACTAGGTTATATAATTAAAAATAAAAAATTTGCAAAACTTTTAACTTATGATCTGGTGTGGCTGGCGCTGAGGGTCCACCATGCGCCGGCGAATCCAGAGACATCAGATCTGATTGGCAGAGGATCAGACGGCTGGGAAGCAAAGGATGCATCATACGCGTGCACGTGAGAAGCAGCGAAGCCACCTGGGTTTAAAATTCCAAACCGCGCGCGAATGGCCCAATGGGAGGAAGACGCGTCATCGTCTTCTTCCTTGAGAAACATGGAACGCTTTTTTACAACGCTTCTCACAGAAGCGCTTTAAAAGCTCGGACTTTCCACACCTGTTAATTGCTAAAAACCACCAAACACGCATAAAAATTGCCAAGGAGACCATGGTTCGATTCAGTTTGTTATTGTGAACTCAACCATGGCCTTATCTTAACCTAATTCCACCTGTAACAAAAAACCCTAAAAAAGAGACCTAACATCCAATAATGGCAATTCACGATAGGTGCATGAAAACGAACAATTAAACAACCAGAAACACTCTACACACCACAATAAACAAGATTATGCCATTGAAAAATGCTTATGCATTGTGAATTAAAGCAATCGAAGAGTTTTGGGATTGTACAAACCGTGACTTATTGAGGACAAATCTGAGAGGTTCAAGGCCTGGTGATGATCGGTACAGCTCCAGAAAGACTCCAAGAATGTATTAGAATCCTAAAAAGTCTTTGAATCTCCTCCAAATTCCAAAACCGAATTCCAAAATTCTTTGAACTTTTGAGCTTTTGTGCAAACGCTTCTGGACTGTAATCCTCTCCTCTAGGGGTTTGGAATAGTTGTGTATATATATTGGAAGGTTTTAGGTCAACTAAATTAGACAAGATCCAATCCAATCATTGATTTGTAAATTTGAGAAAATTGATTCATAAATGTTTCTATTTTAGACCAATTTCAATCTCTCTCAATCCAATTCTTTTGTCACTGATTTTGCACTAAATATTTGACATTTATGAGATCATATTTGATTGGAATCAAAGCAAATAAAAATCTCCTATTAATTTTAGGGTTTAATATACTTCACCCCCCTGCCAATATAGCGAGTTCTGGTTTAACCCCTTATTTGCTGACTGGGCTTTGACTTAATTGATGATGTGGCAAAAGCTACTTGATGACATGAAATTTATTTAATTTTTTTCTTTTTTGTACATTTTAATAAATTATTTTTAACAAAATATTAAGTTTGAGCCTCAATAGTTGCTAGCTTCCCATTTCCCTCAAGTTATTTTTAACTCATATATTAACATATTTAATTGGTATATAAAGACTAATTATGGTTTTATAACAAACGATGTGGGACTAAGCTACATACCAGAAAGTTCAGTTTCTTGGCTTTTCATGCTGTTTATCTTCAATATATTCATAATTCTCATCCCGCATTGAATCAATGTGTTTGGACCTCGAGATATCAACTAGATAAATTGATTTTGCTATACCAGAAGCACATTTATTATTGATAGAAGTCAAATCTCCATAGTTTATCCATGGTACTTGAGTGCTATTAACAAGTAAAATCTCCACATTTATTATTGCCTCTCAGCCATGTCTTTCAACTAAGGAATGCAAGAAAAAAATGTTGAATCAGTAAGCCGCGAATACATTCATCACAAAACTAGAAAAGACTAAAAGACATGAGCTTGAAAATTAAAAGTTTCATTATTTTGGCTTATAAGTTAAAACAGATATAGGACCCGACTGTATGGTATAATACTTTCATGACTTCACAGTCTCTTGAGATAACAGTTTATTTACAGCAAGAAAAAGGCAAGGTTCCCCATTCCCACCCATATATGTAAAAAATTGTTCTCTTTTCTTTGTTTACTGTGCGAGTGTGTAAGAGTTTTTGGCTGCAATAATTGTCTAATTGTTAGAGTGGTTTAAGGGATTAAAGCTTCTACCTGGGCTGTAAGCAGAAAAAAAACAATCATCATGATCACTAAATAGACAACGGAGTGAATTTAACATCCTTGTTCCAGGTTCAAAAAAAACAAAGGGAGAAAGGAAGGAGACAAATTTTTCCAGCCTATAAAAGTAAATTATAGATATCAGTTATCCTATGTATCACAAACATTTATCCAAATAAAAAAGTAAATTATAGAGCTGAAAGACAAATAAGATGTTACTAAAAATCTGTATAGGAACATATCAACTCTCTTTCATATCAACTAGAATTGTTTGGATGGATAGGAACATAACAACATAATGTATGCATGGTATTTATTCGGGTTCAAATCATTAACCAATTTTTTTAAATCCTCAGTATGAAATATCTGAACATGCAATTGAAAAAAAAATCAATGAAACTTGAAACTATTCCTTGCGGTCAAGATTAAAATTTTATACAGACAATAGAAATGAACATAAGAAAGTGAAAGTGGAGGTTAATTGTTAACCAGTCATAGTTGGAGTGAAAATCCCATCACCAATAACCATGGGAGTTACTAGTATCTATATTGAAACTTTGATCAATGGCATGCAAAAATTCTCTTCTGTAAAAAATCAGAGATATATGATAAATTAAATTGGTACAGAAATGGTGGAACAAAATCTTGGACATTGGAACCGGTGTGCCGTTATGGTGAAGGTGATGGTGTTGGTTATGGTGAAGGTGGTGGTGGTGGTGGTTATGGTCAAGGTGGTGGTGGTGGCGGTGTTGGTGTTGGTTATGGTGAAGGTGGTGGTGGTGGTGGTGGAAACTATTTTATATTAGTGGTTTAATATAATTCAATTAATTATTTATACAACATTTTGCCACATCATCCAAAGTCAAAGCCTAGTCAGCAAATGTGGTAAAAGGGTTTGGTAAATCCAGGTTTTGGGTTTTATAAGGGGCGTTTGCTAAAAAAAACATTCAAGGGGGCCAAACCGAAACTCGCTATATTGGCAGGGGGGTGAAGTATATTAAACCCTTAATTTTATTGTTTTATATAATTAATTTAATGATAAAAACCATAAAAATAAATAATAAAACAATAAAATAAGAGGGGACTTGTCTTGGGGCGTGCATGGGCTCAATATGAAGGTATGATAAAGGGAATATAGGCCCATTTGGAAGTTTTTGAAGTTTTGGACCCTTTTCTTTTCACACATGTCCTTGGAAATAGGTGAACTTGTACACCTTGCCATTTCCTCATACTTCAACATTTTTTCAAGTTATTGGATTTTTTAGAAACCTTAAAGAGTCCTATAACCAATGTTTTTGGTCCCATATCAAAATATTTTTCCATGCTCCTTGTGTGCCCTTTTGAAAAAGATGACTTTTGGTTGACTTTTGAAAAGGACCTATAATGTTTTGATCCATATCTCTCAAATGAAGCATTTTTAGACTTGGCATGTGAGAGACAAAATTGTAGAGAATCCAATTTACTTCAAAATGAGCTTTGGATGGAAAATTTCTGATGTTCCATGTAGGAGTTATGGCTGGTCAAAATTCAGTTGACTTTCTCCTATGAAAAGCCTAATTTAGAAACTTTTGGAATTGTTGATTTCTGATCTTCCCTTGATGAACCATGATCAATTCTTGATCAAATGGTGAATGATACTTCATAATAAGGATTTTGGAAAAAAAATCAGGAGTTTTGACTATACTTTGACCCAAGTTGACTTTTAGGTCAACTTAGTCGACTGTTGATTTTCTGGGCAATTGAGTGATCAATCTTTTGAATTGAGACCTGAAATTTGTCATGGAGGTAGTGTGGAGTATCATAGACCATATGGGATTCCTTGGAGCTTTTTACCCATTGATTTCTTCTCATAACAACAAAACCCTAGTTCTTTGAACCTTGTTTAGGAGAGGGTGTCTTTGAATATTGTACCTTGATTTGAATTTGAACAAGAGAAATAGTATGGGCAAATTTTGGGGTATGACAGCAATTCATATCACTATCAACTCGGATGGCAAAAGTCTTATGGAAAGCACCGATAAAGGGAAGTATCATTGCGAGTCAGAAGAGAAATGGGTTCAAAAGGTGGAACAAAAGATTGGGGAGATAATGAGGTTGCAACTAACATGCAGAGTGAGATAGACAGAGAGAGGAACATTGCGTCGCATAAAAAGAAAATGGAAAAAGATAGAACACACATGAAGTTCGATTGAAGAAAATTTGGGAAACCCTAAGAGGCTTCAAGTATTGGAACATTAACCATATCCTGAGACCTATAATAGCGAATACCATATGTTGGCAAAAAAAGCCATTAGAAAAAAAGTTTTGTTTAAATAGTGGGCCAAAGCCCAGCCAGGATTGCCATTTTGAATAATAAATTGGGTCTTTTTGTTTAAAAAAATTGAAATTCCTCTCATACTCCAAAACATGTGAATGTCAAATTGGTAATTATTATATTTCAAAATTTTCTAATTGGTCCTTATATTTATAAAAAAATCAATCCTATTTTTTTAAAATTTGCAAATTAACCCTTATTAATTTTCAAAATTAACCTTGATTCCGAAATCTTCTAATCCTTTGGGTTTAGACGATTATAGACCGATATGTTTGGTGGGGTGCGTTTACAAAGCCATTTCCAAATTGTTGGCTTCAAGGTTGAAGAAGGTGTTGGGGTCCATTGTGTCGAAGTGTCAAAATGCCTTTGTTCCGGGAAGGCAACTTCTTAACGGTGTTTTGGTGGCTAATGAGGTGGTGGATTTGGCGAAAAGAGAAGGGATTGGGTGTCTTCTTTTAAGGTGGATTTTGAAAAGGCTTACGATAAGGTGTCTTGGAATTTTCTTAGATACTTGTTGAAGAGAATGGGTTTTGGGATTACTTGGATGAAGTGGATGGAGGCGTTGATTTTCTCTAGTAAGATGTCGGTTCTTGTGAATGGTAGTCCTACGGAGGAGTTCGAGGTTGAAAAAGGATTAAGGCAAGGCGACCCGCTATCTCCTTTCCTTTTTGTCATTGTAGCGGAGGGTTTGAGGCGTTTGGTGGCTAAGGCAGTGGAGATGGGAGACTATGTTGGTTTTAAAATGAGGAGGTCTTGCTCGGTGGATATCCTTCAATTTGCCGATGATACTTTACTTTTTGGGGAAGGGAGTTGGAAACAAGTTTGGACTATCAAGGCTTTATTAAGAGGTTTTGAATTAGTTTCCGGGCTTGGGATTAATTATCATAAAAGAAAGCTAATTGGTATTAATATTGAAAACCATTTCTTGGATTGTGCTTCTCATTTTTTGTCTTGTAGGAGGGAAGATAGCTCTTTTGTTTTTCTTGGAATTCCTATAGGTATCAATCCTAGAAGTATTTCGTCGTGGAATACCATCCTTGGCAAAATCCAGTCGAGGATTTTTGATTGGAAGGCTTGGTTTTTATCCTTTGGAGGAAGAATAACTCTTCTCAAGTCCGTCCTTAGTAGTCTAGCCATCTTTATGTTGTCGTTTTACAAGGCGCCTAAGAAAATCGTAAAGGAAATAACGAAGGTGCAAAGTAACTTTCTTTGGGGAGGAGGAGAAGAAAGGAAGAAAATTCATTGGGTTAGTTGGAGGAATAGTTGCTTTCCAACCGATAGAGGAGGTCTCGGTTTAAGAAGAATTAGGGATTTCAATTTAGCTCTCCTTCAAAAATGGAGATGGAGGATTCTTGGAGGTTCGGAAGCGCTTTGGTATGAAGTTTTGAAAGCGAGATACGGAGACATAAATCTTCTAGTTGTGGGAGCGACCGATTTTGATCATAACAAGGTTATGAAATCTTTTTGGTGGAGGGATATTTTGTCGTTGGATCAAGATTACAAAGAGAGTGTGTTTGTTAAAAATTGTAAGTTCAAGGTTAGAGATGGTTTTCACATTTCTTTTTGGCATTCTTGTTGGATAAAAGACTTCATTTTAAAGGATGATTTTCCGGTGGCTTATTCTTTATCAGAGATGAAACTTATATCAATTGCTTGTATGGGCAGGTGGGTTAATAATGATTGGAAGTGGGACGATTTCAGGATTAGGAGTAATGGAGATCCGGGGGTGGAGACAGAAGTGTAGCGGCTGCACATTCTGTTGTCGGCTGAGCGGCTGCAGCAGGGGCAGCAAGGGGAGAGGGACACCGTGAGGTGGGCCGGTGAGGCGGAGGGGTTTTTTTCGGTCCGGAGCTGTTATAGTTTGTATAATAATTTCCATATCCCATTCGGTCCTTTTTTGGAGTTTTCGGAAGCTTTTTCTTTTCTTTGGAAAGTTTTGGTTCCTCAAAAAATAAAATGTTTTGGTTGAAGATGTTTCATCAATAGGTTGCCTACCATGGATCTCCTTGCATCTAGAGGTATTTCTTTCCCTAATTCTACTTTGTGCATTTTTTGCGAGAATGTGCATGAATCTCTGTTTCATATCCTTCTATCTTGTCAGGCATCCAAGTTAGTTTGGAGGGATATTGCCGCTTGGATTGGTTATGTTGATTGTGGGGAGGTTTCTTTCCTTGAGAGCTTTATGAAATGGTTTGTTTTTTGTAAATTCAAGGGGGTGAAAAAAGGTAGAGAAGGCATGGTGTGGTTGGCTATTTGTTGGTCCATATGGAATGTTAGGAATAGTATCATTTTTAGAAGAGAGGAATGGAATATCCTAGACATGGTTTGGAGCATTAAGATTCTTGTTTGGCGTTGGTCTTTCATCGGGAATATTAATCGAACCAAATACAACTTTTATGAGTTCAACAAAAATCCTTTGTTGTATCTTTCTTAAGTGTATTTGGTGTTTATTCTCCTCCGACCCGGGCTTTAATCACCTTTTGTAATGTTTGTAAGAACTATTGGTTCTTAATTATATATATTTCTTGATTATTAAAAAAAAATCAAAATTAACAAACTGCTCCTTTAAAATTTCAAGAAATGCAAATCAATATCTATTTTTCAAATTTTAAATTTGGTCAAAAAAATATTAAATTTTATAAAAATGGTCCAACAAATTTAACAAGAAAAAAATTTCATATTGAAACAAAAGAATTTGAAAATAAATTAGTTCCAACTAAATTATTTGAATTATTTAAAATTTTAAATTTTTTAAATTTTTTAATTATTTCATCCAAACACACCTTAAAAATAAAAATATTTATATATTCTATTTTAAAATAGACATATTATCATTTTGTGCTTAAATATATGATGTAGAACATAATCATTTGAATTTAAAATACAATATTAATTATATGAATGAGGTTAGATTGATGGCTCAAAATATACTCTCTTAAAAAAATTAATTGTTGTATAAAAATGAGAAATTATGAAGGTTTTTATAAAATTATCTTTCATTAATGATATGTGGAAGATAAATTAATATAATTGAAAGGAGAGAGAATAATAAATATTTAAGGATATAATAGAAAAAATAACATTAATTATTCATTGGAATGGTAAAGCGACTTATATTTAAATACAATTTTTTTTCAAAACGATTTATAATAAAAAACAGAGGGAGTAGTATGTTTTTAATATTTTAATATTGTATAAAAAAAGTCAATATGTTTTTAATTTTATAAAATAAAGAGAAGAGAGAAAGATAAAATGATTCTCTATTATTTTATCGATATAATTTTATAATGAGATTGATCATATTTATAGGACAATATCCAAACAATATAGTCAATACAAATTGTTATAAATAAGGATTAAAATTATTATAAAACAATTATCCCATTATTCATAATAAAAATCATGATTTTTTTATTGTAGGTTAATATTGACAATCCAATATTATAATAAACAAAGTTGAAAAAAAAATCAATTAACGTCTATAACATTATTAATGATAATTGTCAATCTAACTTAAAAAAAAAATCAAATAGTCGGTTAAAAATCACTATTAATAATTTAAAAAATCATAAATTTATGAAATTAAATATATTTAGCCGTTTTTTGGTCGTTAAAAAATTCGATTTGATTTGAACCCACCCTTGATTCGATTTGATTTGAACCCTTGATTCGTTACAATTTGAGTAGTTTATAAACCCTCAAACCCTTTTTTCTAAAACCCTAACGCTCCTCTCTGCTCTCATTCTCCTCTTCCTTGCATTGCGTAGCATTCTCTTCATTCGGTAACCTTCTTCTCTTTCGTTTCTTATCTCTCGTCGATTCATTGTTTATTCATTGCGTGTTACACATGTGATTCATTGCATATGATAATTACTGCTGATTTGTTTTTGTTACTGCTGATTTGTTATTCTATTGAAATCTATCTCTAATTTATGAATACCTAGTTTTTATTTAGGGTTTTGTATTGGGATCATACTTATGTATTGTTTTCTTTCTTGAATTGGGAATTTGTGAATAACTAGTTTTCATCTAGGGTTTTGTATTGGGGTCATACTTATGTATTGTTTTCTGATTTGTTATTCTATTTCAATCTAGGTGTTACTATTTGTGAATAACTAGTTTTCATCTAGGGTTTTGTATTGTCATACCTATCTCGTCCATTCGTAGTTTACTGTGTTAGACATGTGGTTGCATATGATATGATCATTAGATGTTGCTTTGTTTTTGTTTCTGGTGATTTCTTATTCTATTTCAATGTAGCTAGAATTTGTGAATAACTAGTTTTCATCTAGGGTTTTGTATTGTTTTCTTTGTTAATCCTATACTGTTTGGTCATTGTGTAGTTAAAAGTACTGTTTCCTGGGATCATACTTATTGTTTTCTTTGTTGAATTGGCAGATCTTTTTGTTGGTTTTAAGCTTTGAAGGACAAATGGGAAAAGAAAAAGTTCATATTAACATTGTTGTCATTGGCCATGTCGACTCTGGGAAGTCAACTACCACCGGTCACTTGATCTACAAGCTTGGTGGAATTGACAAGCGTGTGATTGAGAGGTTTGAGAAAGAAGCTGCTGAGATGAACAAGCGTTCATTCAAGTATGCTTGGGTGCTTGACAAGCTCAAGGCTGAAAGGGAAAGAGGTATCACTATTGATATTGCTTTGTGGAAGTTTGAGACTACTAAGTACTACTGCACTGTCATTGATGCTCCCGGCCATAGGGATTTCATTAAGAATATGATCACCGGGACATCTCAAGCTGATTGTGCTGTTCTCATCATTGATTCCACTACTGGTGGTTTTGAGGCTGGTATTTCAAAGGATGGACAGACCCGTGAGCACGCTCTCCTTGCTTTCACTCTTGGTGTCAAGCAAATGATTTGTTGCTGCAATAAGGTATTTGCCTTTTGAAGGTCCATATGGTATTATTTTTATAATTTTATAATTATTTTATGTGAGTAGTGCTCATGTTGCTATCTTTGAACAGATGGATGCCACTACACCCAAGTACTCCAAGGGTAGGTATGATGAAATTGTCAAGGAAGTTGCATCCTATTTGAAGAAGGTTGGCTACAACCCCGACAAGATCCCATTTGTTCCCATCTCTGGTTTTGAGGGAGATAACATGATTGAGCGTTCTACAAATCTTGACTGGTACAAGGGTCCAACCCTTCTCGAGGCACTTGACAATGTCAACGAGCCTAAGAGGCCATCAGACAAGCCCCTTCGATTGCCACTTCAGGATGTCTACAAGATTGGAGGAATTGGAACTGTGCCCGTGGGACGTGTTGAAACCGGTACTATAAAACCTGGAATGGTGGTCACTTTTGGGCCAACTGGACTGCAAACTGAAGTCAAGTCTGTGGAGATGCACCATGAAGCTCTCGCAGAAGCCCTTCCCGGTGACAATGTCGGATTTAATGTTAAGAATGTTGCTGTCAAGGATCTCAAGCGTGGGTACGTTGCCTCAAACTCCAAGGATGACCCAGCTAAGGAGGCCGCCAATTTTACATCTCAAGTGATCATCATGAATCACCCTGGTCAGATTGGAAATGGCTATGCCCCTGTTCTTGACTGCCACACCTCCCACATTGCTGTCAAGTTTGCTGAGCTGGTTACCAAGATTGACAGACGTTCTGGCAAAGAGATTGAGAAGGAGCCCAAGTTCTTAAAGAATGGTGATGCTGGTATTATTAAGATGGTTCCAACCAAGCCCATGGTGGTTGAGACTTTCTCTCAATATCCACCACTTGGCCGTTTTGCTGTCAGAGACATGCGCCAAACTGTGGCTGTTGGGGTCATCAAGGCTGTGGAGAAGAAGGAACCCACCGGAGCAGCTAATAAGATAAAGAAGAAATGAACTGGGGTGTTTTACTGTCATGATTATAAATGGTCTATCCTTAGTACTTTTTTTAGTTTCTGTCTTGTTAATTTGCTTTCTAGATTAAGTGTGAAGTCTGCACCGTCATCTCGCAGCTGTTGTTCTCAGAACTGGGTTCTAGATCGCCGGTGGCAGGGCTATTTCTTGTGTTTTTGCTTTCATTTCATTACGTCTCTTGTGTGAACAATTGGAATTTGTAAGCAGCTAATTTCCGTACCTGCTAATTTTGTTTTGGAATTTATATGTTTGTTTCTTGGTGTTATTTTCTTGCAGGAGAATGTGTGAATGTTTTATGGAAATGCTTCATGATTATGTTGTTACATTGCATATTAATTATCTTTGCCAGATGCAAATGTTATGTTTGTATCTGTTCTAATATAATCATGTTCATATTGAATAAGGTTGGAAGTCACTTGCATTGGCACTGGATTTTGGTCTAAATAGTTGAAGTGGTAAATTCCAGTTGATTTTGATTACCTTAAATAATAGAACAAAATAAAATATACATACACTACACAGTTTAAAATAAAACAGAAAGTTATCTTAGTGTTCTCCTTTGAACTCAATTCATTTGAAACTTTCAATATTCAATTTTTTTTGAAGTCTATTTAGGTTATGAGGATCGTGAAAATGTTAGATTCAACTAAAACTCATTAAAATTGAATAATTTGGTATTTTACTTGTTTCTCACTTGTAGTGCCAATAGTTGAAGTTGTTATTGATGCAAAATCACGTTTTAAAAAAATGGTGTACGTGTGAATTGACTCATCCATGACAACAATGTAAAACTTGAGTGGTGCAATAGGTCATCCCAACTTGTACTAAATCAATTCCAAAATCTCTACCAAAGATGCTCAACGGATAATTCAACATACAAAGAAGTAGGACAAAACTCATAGCAAGTGTATCAATAACCATACCTCTACGTATACAGATAAAGCAAGATCCAAACTCGTAGCATAATCCAAAGAAATGAAAGAATGCATCGCATCATTATCAATAATAAAGCACGTACCTCGGATTAGCTCATCCTTAGCAATGGTCTCAGCACCAGACAACACAATCACTTTCCCTTCTGCTCGCTCCTTCTTTGGCTTGTCACACATGGCACAATTGTGTCCTTGCTCACTACAACTGTAGCAAATCCTACTCGAACCAACTCCACAATCAACAGTTTTGTGACCCGTATCGTCACACTTGTAGCACTTAATCGAAGTAGAATCCCCTCCCCCACTTGGCTTCTTGCTAAAACCAGATTGTTTCCTCACGTCATCATACGGTTTCCCACGGAATTGTTCTCTTCCTCGCTTCAATTCCATAACTCTCACTTCTTTCTTTCCACGCACATCTTTTGGAAAATAGTTTTCCAAAAATGCATCACGGAAAAGATTCCAAGTAACTTCAATACCTTCCTTATCAAACCTCCGCACAATATTACTCCACCAATCCTCAGCTCCTTCCGTCAGCATGTGAGTACCAAACCGTACCTTTTGTACATCAGTACAACTCATGACTTGAAAGATCTTCTCCATTTCTCTCATCCATGCATGTGCTTTGTCCGGTCCATACTTTCCTTCAAAGATCGGCGGATTGCACCTTCGAAAATCCCCAAAAGCACGAAACTCATCCTTTCCTCCATAATCGGCACTCTCGTGTGGCGCTTGTCCAATCGCACCAGTCAACCTCATCACTGCCTCAACATTAATATTACCATTCCTTCCTGCACCCATTGTCCTAAGACATCCAACAACCAAACAAACAAAACAGTATCGATCGTGTCAGATACGCAAATCAAATACAACATGATTAGATAACATTAACAACTATTGACCAACTGGTCGACCATGCTCTGATACCACTAATGTAACACCCCTTTTATACCCCAAAATAAATAAGCATATAATCAGAGAATAAGCATGCATATAATTCAAAAGGGCGTCACATCGACGTTTTCAAAAACTAAAAGCTTTTAAAAACCGACAACATTTATCTACAATATACGATACACCTGGTCATTTCAAATAACACCTAAACATTTAATTACAACTCACACAGAATATGCATTCACATCGGAGAATACTAAAATACTCATGCATTTCATAAAATGAATCATGTCCCATACCATGATCATATCGGAATAATCATCTCAACATAAAATAAATCATAATCAGAATATTTGTCTTGAAAGTCTCTCAAACAACAAGTAGCCAAATAATAAGTTCTCAAGTCATAAACATAATACATAGCCAAATAGAAACATGAGTCCAACACGACTAGTCTACCCAGTGTTACATGACCAGAGCATCTACTCACTACCTAATCTCCAACAAACACGGAAGAAAACTCCGGCTAGATCGCGCACGAGCTACTGAACTCTAGAACCTGCATGTCGCCAAACGAGGACAACATTAAAACATAAGGGTGAGAATACGAATCATTATGAAGAAAGTATAATAAGATACAATGGTTAAATCAACAATTCAAGTAATTAATCACACTAGGTATAACCATGTAGATAATAATCGGTCTATATTTCACATGTTATCAAGTATACAACAAGTATAAAGAGTATAATATTTCAATTCCAATATTATATTCTCAATTATGCACACAACCATAATTATCACATATTCACATATTTAATCAAATATGTATTCAAACATCACTCTTTTCGATTATCAAGCTCATACACATATCACAACTATTTCAACTTCGCATATTCAATTATCGCATAATTCTAATGTGACTCAATGTAAGATATGTGACACTATGCATGTGGTACCGCAATGTGAACCCAATGTTTCACCTCTTTCCTATTCAATATCTAGAATCCAAGCCACGCTTCCGATCCGGACAAGATCAAAACCACCCACCATGTGAACCCACAGTTTCACCGCTTCCACAATAAAGCCGACTATGCCATGACTGAATGTACAATTACCAACCAACTTTGCAATTAAGATTATCTCATCAATCTAAACTTACCGCATACCAATAATACTTCAACTCTATGAATTATATATCAAATTGTACACAACATTCACAACGCATTGATATCAATCTACATAATAGAAACAATATTCAATTATGATTCACAAAACACAATTAACACTAGTAAACCATACTATCTCATGTTAATTCATATTGCCAACAAAATATAAGAATATACTTCCAAACCAAGTATTAATTCATTAGTATTTGGCCAAAAATACAATTACGGTTAAATTCTCAAGATACCGTAATTTACCGATAAACCGAATAATTGATTCAATTCCAAGTATATATATTCAATCAATTAGACTCATTGAAATTAATTCAACTATTTATTAAATTAACCAATTAATAATTACACTACATTAGTTCCAAGTTTCTAATTCATTTTCTATTCCAAAACCAATATTTAATATAAAAGATATTCAAATTCAAACTATTTTGGTCGATCCGTAAATATCACATTTTCAACAAAATAACACTACCACGTTAATATACTAATTAAACTTAGCTACCACGTAAATTTTCATTAAAATTCGAACAACTAATTATACCGTTTAATTCATCTATTTCGGTCAAACAGGACTGTTTTAAATTACATTTTGTTCTATAGTTGATACTACTCACAATTTATTTTCCTACCTATACTAGTATATTAGTTTAAAGCTTATATCTACAATATGCTACAAAATGTAAGATTATAAGATATGGACATTATTGTTCATATTATCATATATCAGGTACATACATGTTATAATTTGAAACGTGTAGCTAGATTTACCAATCCCATAAAAACGTGATTCTAGCAATTGGCTTAGTTTGTTTGGTTCCGAAACATATGCTAGTGATACAGCATAATACATTAACGATTAGCATATATATATATAGCGATGAGAAAGTGATAACCAGTATTGATTTCTAAACATATATGCCCCTCACTTAGAGTATCCCTCTATTGATTTCTAAACATAAATCTCAGGCTATAGTATACGTATATGTTAATAGGTGATTATCAATCATCTCTCAATTTCCATCAATGTATCAATTACTATCATTAAAACATGTTTCTAACAACAATTTCATGAATTCTCAACAAAACCTAACATGTCAAAAACCTAAATTAGAAGAACAAAATCCCTAAATCATGTTAATCTATTCATTGACCCAATCATACTAACTCATAATAACAAGGATTCTCCCCCTTACCTCTTCAATGTGCTTCAAACCCTAGCTTTTTCCCTTGTTGTTCTTCTCCTAGCTTTTTCTCCTTTCTCCTCTCTTTTGCAAATGAACAAAGTTATGATACCTCTACTCTTCCAACCCTTACTATATTATTCATATTGGGCTTAACCCATATAATTCCACTTCTTAACTAATTAGGCCCAATTGATGAAATAGAGTAGTTCAAATAAATAATTATTCTCCAACAAATAATATTATTACCCTTAATATTATTTTCCAATTAATTCAATTAAATCCGATTTTATCTCAATTAAATAAAAATCCAATAATAATATTATTTCTAATATTATTTCTCTATATATTCCACTTTATTAATTCTTCGATTAACCGAATAAATTCCAACTTCACTTAATAATCCGAACATGTTTCTCAATAACACTGACGATTCAATTAATTATCAAACTTCGTCCAAATTAAGTAAATAAATCCTTATTTAATTTAATTAGTCAGTTAATTAAATTCGGGCTGTTACAACAACAAATCTTATTGAATCAATGGAAGGTGTCTTCAAAGACATACAAAACCTCTTTGTAACCGCTTTGGTGAAAGGTGGCTTTGTTGTTTGCACAAAGAGGTGAAATGTGGGACGCGGTGTTACGATCAGGACAATTGTGGAATGAATGTTGCATAAGATTTATCAAGGCAGAAAGTACGAAGGCCAACACACATATGGTTACAATGTTTGACTGACATAACCATAATTTCATGGTCAGAGAGACAACCGACCATAGCGAGGGGCTACCATGACAAAAGTATAGGGTTCTACTAGAAGAATGTTGGTGCGATTGCAGAAAGTTTCAAGCATTTCATATGCCTTGTTCCCATGTCATTGCAGCATGTGCGCATTATCACATAGATGCATTAACATCCCATTTACAAGTCCAAGACCTCGCTCCACGTATACCACAATGGCTTCGTAGTGGTAGGAAAAGAGGATTATTAGCCTGCGTACGAGGGGGAAATTGTTTGGCACAACGGCCAATGCGAGGAAGTAAAAAGGGTCATGCCAAAAGCAAGCGTATCACATCGGAAATGGACGAGCTTGACAAGCTGGAAAGAAAGTGTGGTTTATGCCGTCAAGTCGGACACAGTAAAAATAATTGGCCCACTCGTGCTAGTGGCTCAACCAATTAAAATTTGTATGCACACTTCTTTTAAGATCTAAACATGGTTTTTTTCATTAAGAACATTTGTTACAACACATACGCTTGCTAAAAATAAAATGACATAACGACTAAAAAAATAACACATACAGCGAATACAAAAAAGTCAACAACACGACAAAATATCTAAGAAATTACAAGCACTGAAAAAATGTCATCAGAACCATGCATCATCGTCATCATTATTATGTCTCTGTCTCTTTCAACTTCCTCCAACCAAGTGCGAGACATTCCAGTTGCAAGTGAGGTGGCGGTTCTTCTTCTCTGGATTCTTCTAATTTCTTCGCCCTTTGGGATGTCCCGTCTAACCATCGTTTCAACTCTCTCTTAAGATGCTCCATGGAATGGATGTGCCAAAATTTCATTTTTATCGCCGGTTTCAGGGGCGAGAAAAATACATAGTCATCTCTTATGAAAATCTCAGAGCCCATTATGGTAAAAATTGGGAGGAAATGTCTAGGTGTAGTGAGAAAGTGTGAAGAATGATGGAGAAATGGGGTAATATTTATCTAAAACATATGCAAGGAGGAGCCATATGAGATGGATCCTCCTTTGTCTAAAAATATAGTGGAGGCGCCATCCCACATGACTTAGTTGTACAGCAGGAGCCATGTCAGATAGCGCCTAAGCAAAATAAAACAAAGGAAGCCATTTCCGATGACACCTTAGTGTTATCCATTTCTAAAACATGATTATTTGCATAATTTTCTCCAAAACGTGGTCATTTGCGTAATTTTTTTTAATACCTGATTATTTTAAAAAAAATTCTAGTAATGTAATAATTAATGGAACATTAACTACCTAACTAATAATAAGACATGTCACTAAACACTCTAAAATACCCTTAATGCAAAATAAAATTGCCCTTAACAATGCCCTTTTTGTAATTTGCTAAATCAAAGCTTTAGACCAACCAATCGTATTTATCCATTCGTCCAAGTGGCACTCCATTTTCATATTTCTATTGGGTGCTTCTTAATATCCATTGGATTTTACAATTTTGTCTTTTAACCAGATAAACAATTTCTTTCATTCATTTTATTCAAATTTCATTTACCCACTCTCTCCACACTTTCCCCAACTCTCTCTCTCTCTCTCTCTCTCTCTCTCTCACTCTCTCTCCCGTTCTCTTTCTTCCATCTCTTTCCACCCTCAAACCCTAACACCTTCTTCACCCTCTTTCTCCATCATATCTATGGCCACCACCATCTCCAATAAAAAACCAATTCCATATACGTGTTCCACATCTCACAGGCTTTCTAATGAACCTGTTAGATTTTTTGTTTTGTATTATTCTTTTGTTTTATAGATTGAAACGTTAAGGCGCTGGAGCAGGAATAAAACAATTGAAAAAAAGGCTTCTAAGGATCCTAACAAGCCCCCATGCCTTCTTTGTTTTCATGTATGATTTGCCTTCTTCTCTGATTCTGGTTTCCGAAGAATGTCCATAAAGCTACTTTAGCAATGGATTCATCTGAGGTCCTCACGCTGCTTTCTTGTCTACTTTGCAAGAGTATAAGATGATGTTTGCTTTTGCACTCTATGTTTGATATAATCCTTATTTTGAACACCAAGTGTTTGTATAAAGTTATGTATTACGTTACGATTATTTTCCATGTTTGCTTACATTATCTTATTTTACATGGTTGTATTTTCTATTTGAGTAGTTGCTTTCATCTCCGGCCATTACAAAGTGAAGGTATCTTCTTTGATTTACAAACTTTTTTTATTTAACCCCCTTTTCCTGATTTATCGTTTTTTTACCTAAGTATGAAGTTGTTTATGATTTCTAAATTTAGGTTTAGACCATCTGAAAGTTAGTTTTACATGTCAAAGGAGGTTTTTTTTCACCTGGAAGTAAGTGATTTTGAATAGGGGTGGCAACATGGGTCGTGGTCCGCCGGACCGACCCGCGCACCCGCTAAAAAATAGCGGGGTTGGGTTGAGATTTTAGGCCCTTCGCCCGCCTAAGCCCGCCCCACCAAAACCCGTCGCCCGCCCCGCCAAAGACCGCCACCAGCCAAAGCCCGCCGCTCCATCAAAATCCGCTATTTTTTTGGTTAACTCTAGTATTTCTAATTCTTGATAATTTTATTTTATACATTTATTTGTGAATATATGTAATATTTTGTAAGTAAAATTTGTTTAAAAGATACTTTATAAAAAATTGTTCTAAAACTATGTGAAAAATCTAATTAAAATGTAAAAAAGTATAATAATCTATTGAAAAAAATATAAATAAATAAATTGGCGGGCAAGTCCGCCGTTCGCCAATCCGCCACCTTGGTGGAGCGGGTTAGGTTTTTATGCCCATTCTAACTTGGCGGGCATGCTCGCCCCGCTCTTTTTTTGGCGGACATATGGCGGGGCAGGCCACCCGCTTTGCCACCCCTAATTTTAAAGGTGTTTTTTTTTTTATAGAATCATGTAAGTGATTTTGTTTGATTATGCAGAATCATGAATATTTTTATTTTATGTTGATACAATATGTAATATGAATTGTAGAATCGGAAAATGTTATTAAGTTGTTTGATGAAGTTATTCAATAAAATATGTTTAATTATGTCATCTCCTGCAATATAATTTAACAGGTCAATTTATAAAGGCAAAATACTCTTTTTGGTCCTTTAACTATACCCCAAGGTACATTCTGGTCCCTTATCTTTAAAAATTGTCAGAGTGGTCCCTTAATTATTCAGAAAGGTACATGTTAGTCCTTTCCGTTCAATTTTTACTAACGGCGTCAACTTTTGCTTGTGTGGCATCTGACATGACACTTGGTCATACGTGTGGCAGGTGACTTGGCACATATTGATCTTCAAGGTCATTAAAAGACTGAAAAAACATTCCAAATTTTTTGATTAAGTATGGAATCAAACTCGGGCCACCTTATTTGCAAGGTATCTCAACTTACCACCACACCACTTTACAACTGATGTTAAATTTTTCATTCACATTTATTATCAAGTTTATTATTTCTGAAAAAACATTAAAAAAACCATTCATCTTCATTAGAACAACATCCGGTCTGCAACCATCTTTCAACATCATCTACAACAGAACGAAGTTGTTGAATGAAGTGAAAACCGCAAGCATAAAAACAACCAACATAAGAACACAACATAAGGATGATGGGAATTAAAATCAATGAAATAAAAGGGAGGATTTAAGGTATGAAATTGAAAAAGAAACTCACCGTTAATTTTGGTAACAATGGAACAATGGATGTTTTATATTTCAATTTGAATGCAATAATGGATATTTTATAACAATGGAACTATATTTCAATTTGAATGCAACGTACAATGAATGTTTTATATTCATGACATTGTTTTCATTGAAAGCAAGCATCATATAAAATCCATTTGTGATAACTCTAATGATGCTAACACTGACTCTGTTTTTCGTGGCACCCAAATTGAAGATCTCTGTTTGTGATAACTCTACGAATTGGACTTTACAATTTAGAGGAGTACGTATCCTTGGTGGTTGACTCCCAGTAAAATTGGAAGCATTAGATTTTGTGCGAAATCAAATTCGAAAAACACAACAACAGTAGGGACATTAAGATAAACCCTATTCCCAATTCGCAGAGATGGAAGCAAAAATCGTTATGGGCATAAGTGTTGTTAATGATGAAATTGAAAAGGGTTTTAGTGTCTTGGAGGTTTGGGGATTTGAATGGGGATAAGGGTTTATGAGGTTGAGATAGTTGTTGTTGTTGTTGTTTGTTGGGGTTTGGAAGAAGATGGAAGCATGAAGATGGAAGCATTTATGGGTTTAGTATTAGTTGGGTTGAATATTTTCTTTTTACTAATAATCAAGATTTCAATATATATATATAAATATATAATTTGTAAATTAAATTCAAAAAAGTAAAGTGATCTAGTGGTTAAATATCTAGTCTAGCAAACAAGATGCCCAAAGTTCAACTCCTGGTTGAAACAATTAATGACCTCGCATGCCACGCGTATGACCAATTGGACGAATAGTACCACGTCAGATGCCACCCAAGTAAAAGTTGAAGCCGTTATAAGAAATTGGACGGAGAGGACTAACATGGATCTTTTTAAAGATAAGGGACCAGAATGTACCTTGGGGTATACTTAAGGGACCAAAAAGGGTATTTTGCCATTTATAAACTTGGTCAGTACAACGTGCCTTAAAGTCTATAAGAAGCTAGTCAGAAGAACACTTTAGGCGAGTCTTTCTTCATCCATATCTTTCTCATCAAATCCACATGTTGCTTTCAGTTTAATATTGTATAAAAATCCATTTCCAAGTAATTTCCAAGAAATTATATATGAGGTTGTAGTATAGCATGATGCACTTTCTTTTCAGTCAATCAGACTATTTCGAGATGTGGTTTACAAAGGGAACATTTAAGAGGTGAAGGAAATATTAGTTTTCATTGGCAAGTCGATTTCTTCACAATGCTTTCTTTCTACTTCACAATTGTTGGTTATTATTTTCTCAACAAACCTGTATAACTTTATTTTTGTTTTGTTGTTTCAGTCTTCTCGCAAAATACACATGAGTAGAAACAACTTTCTGAGGGACTTCAGTAAACATTATGCTGAGTTCCAAGCTTATGTTCAAGCCCTAGCTGCTTTAGATTGTCTGCATTCACTCGCCAGTCGCCACTCTTTCAAGAAATAAGGTTTGTTGTTCTTAAAGGTTTTTTTAATGCCTACTATCATTTGTCGCATTTTGTAACACAATTCTTTATTGAGTCTGACAGGGTTATGTCCTCCTCCCTGGTTTTGTAGATGATGATGAGCCTCTTCATATACAATTTTGTTATGGTAAACATCCGGTATGAATTTCATGGTTTGAAATTTTGTGTGTAATTCACATTGATGTTTACTTAAATGTATTTGAGCCGCGTAATGCAAATGCATATCATCATTTGTGTATTTAGTGCATGTCATTTTTATTACTGCAGAGCGTTGTCATATCTTTACAATCTCATAAGGCTAAGGGAAATGACTTGAGAAACAAAACAATTCTGCTTAATGGTTGGAGAAATACTTGAAGTGGTTTTTACAAGTTAATATGATATTAGCATAACCCTTTCAAACTACGTTGACTAAGTCGATTCAATTTTCTCACTACTTGGCATTGAAAAGCTCATTATTATAAGTCTTTCCTACTAGGTTTTGGAAACCACGTTGCAAAGTAATTTTGTCCCAAACAATACAAAATTGCATGCTGATGGAGAGTATTATCTGATTGTCACTGCTCTATATGATATCTTGTATAAGAAGCATGCTGATGAAGAGTACTGTCTGATTGTCACTGCTCTATATAATATCATGTATAAGAATAGTCTAGCATTAAATTGTTTTATAAATATAATTATACAAAGTTCTTGATAGAATGATTTATTTTCCATTATCCTAAGTTAGTTCTTCATAGATATGGTCATTTTATTAGTTTTACTTCCTTTTTTTATACGTGGTCTTTAAACTATTCAAATAGTTACCAATTACAAAAAGGGTGGGTCAAGTAGAATACACACCATTGCTTATTTGCTGTAATTTTCAAATGAAAATAAAACATTCCGAGTAAGGATCCACTCCATTTCTTATCCTCCATTTCTTTTTCATTACTATAGTTTTTTGTGCATAAAGTTAAATAAATAATAAATATATATCACATGTTTTAGAAATACGTGTAATATATAAAAAAACTATAGTAATGGAGTGGATCCTTACTCAAATATTGTGATTGTATTTATTTGTTAATAATAGGGACCATAGATCAATAGTTCAATCCGATTATTCATGAAATTTAAGTAAAGGGATGTCATGGTAGGACATACATCTCACCCAACCGCTACATGATGTTTTCCATCAATTGGTTTTTGCTCTTCTAACTTAATTAATTTCTTTAAGTAAAAAAAATATATTGTAATGAATTTTAAAATAAAATAGATAAATATGTTGATACCAAAATAATAATTTTTATTAGACACTTCAAATTTCATAAATTAATTGTTTATATTTTGTTTATAAAATTATAAATTAATTTTATATGAAAAATAAAAAATATGAATTATTTTATAAAATAATCATTCATTAATAATAGGTATACCAACAAGGAAATTACACTTATACACGTCAAATCAAACCAAAATTTCTATTTTTAATTGATTAGATCTGGGCTTTCAAATATACTTTATATTTAAGTAACTAAATAAGATTATATCTCATACACTTTTTTTTTTAAGTCTACAAAGAGGGGCTACTTAAGAAAGTATTAATAGTAGTAAAAACTAACGGGGAAACAAAAAAAAGAAAGAGCAGGTCTAATTTTTAAAGTAAAATATATCTCGTTTCTCTTTTTTTATGCTTGTATTGATTTATGAGATGATGTTTCAAAGTTCTTTACTTCCTATTTATAGCCCGTGACAGATCAAATATATTTTTTATAAGAGTGAAAAAAATTTATAAATAAAATTATTTATATATTTAATCTCTTAAATTTTTGAATAAATATTTGATTTTTTTTGACTCAATTTGTTTATCAACTCCTATAAATATTATTACTAAAATTCACTATTTTTAATGGGTCACATTACCACAATACATTTTTTATCTTTTAACTCAATAAAGGATGTTAGAGTTTTAAGTTTTGTAGCTAATTCTTAGATATTAGAGTTGATGTATATGACAGTGTTTGTAGATTTTGTTGCAAATATTTTAGTGAAAACTAAAAGTAAACTTAATTTGTCATATATTGTTGATACTGTGTCTTTATTCTTAAAGTGATGAAAATATGAAGCGAGAGGAAGAGAGTGGTGTTTCAAAATCCTATGAGTTAATAGACTGATGCATTTTTTTTTCAAATAACAATTTATAGTTTTTATTTTGTAATTTGTAATACAACTCATGTGAACTAAAACTATCAACTTATTATTGTATTCTAAGAAAACAACTAGAGTGATATTTATAAAGTTTACTACTAACAAGTCACTATCACCGTAATATATTTTTTTTTTTTGTATTTAATCAACAATTTTTTTTTGTAAATATTCATAGTTATTAGTGATATTTATAAATATTTATAATTATTAGTCATATTAGATTTATCATCTTGATAATTTGCTACATATTTGTTTTTTAATATTCACACTTATTAATATCAGTGATTTTATAATAACAATTATATATCAACAACAAATAAAACATATCAAATGATTTAAGATATGAATGAAATTATTTGCGCGTTTGCGCACGGGTCTTTCTACTAATTTCTTTCCTAAATAAAATAAGAGTCATGCTAACATGTGCCCTAAGGGCACATGTTAAGAGCTAAATGTAGAAATTTTTATTTATAAATAGTACATTGTTTTCGTAAAAAGTTTATAATTAATGTGTTTATTACGTTTTCCAATACAAATTTACTATATTTAGGTTTCTTAACATGTACCGTTGGACAACTAGTACGTTACCCCCGTGCGATGCACGTGTTTAGGCGGGATTTTGGTCTAAAATTGGCGCCTAAACATGTATCCAGTTTTAATATATTAAAAAGATGACATAGGTTAGCTTTATCCATAAAATAAAATAAAATTATCCATAAAATCCATAAAATAAAATAAAATGGAGTAGCGCACACACAGAGGTCTGGTTCTTCAGAGTTCAGAATCCCAAATCTATTTTCCCGCCATTTATCTAACCTTTTCCGTCAACACCATTCCCTCTTTTTCATTTCATGCTATCATCGCTTTTCAAACCGTGTTTCTCTCTTCCGTTTTCTACCCGCATTTCCGTTAACTCTTCTTCTATAATCCCTTTCAATTTCCCATTCCCTCTCTCTTCAACCCCTCGCCGCGCCATGTCAAAACCCCGACCCTCCGCCTTCGACGCCCTCATGTCCGGCGCACGCGCCGCCGCCGCCAAGAAGAAACCCCCTCCCCCTTCCTCATCCTCGTCTCCCAAGAAACGAAAATCTCCTCCGCCTTCCCCTAAGCCTCCTCAATCCACACTCTCCGCTCAAAACCCTAATACCAACGTCAAAACCCTAGAAACAGTTGAATCAGTTCAACAACCTCAAGAAACTGTTCAACAACCTAATGAAACAGTTCCCGAAGAACCACCGAACAAGATCCGTAACACTTTACCTTCTCATAAAGACGTAATCGCTGAATTGAAGGAACGAGTTCCGCAGCTGAAGAAGAAGCCGTCGAGTTTCGATCCGAGTGAGGTTGCTTGCTGGGAGAAAGATAAGCCTGTGCCGTTTTTGTTACTCTGTTTGGCGTTTGACATGATTGCCGCTGAGAGTGGGAGGATTGTGATGACTGACATTGTGTGTAATCTGTTGAGGACTGTTATACATGCTTCTCCCGATGATCTTGTTTCGGTTGTTTATTTATCTGCAAACAGAATCGCGCCGGCTCATGTAGGGTTGGAATTGGGAATTGGTGATGCCTCTATTATTAAGGCGCTTGCTGAGGCGTATGGAAGGACGGAGAAGCAGATCAAGAATCAGTATAAGGTCTTTTGTTGTTATAGTTTTTAGATTAGTGTGTTTGCTATGTTATTTAAGATGTTAATTGTTTATTTTGGTTATTGACAGGAAAAAGGTGACTTGGGCTTAGTTGCGAAAGCTAGCCGATCGTCTCAGTCTATGATGCGGAAGCCCGAACCTTTGACTATTACAAAGGTGTTCAACACATTTCATCTTATTGCAAAGGTATTTTACTGCTAGTTTTTGAGTGTAAGTTATGAGTTTGTTGTTTGAGATATCAATGTTTAGTGCTGATAGGAGTTTGATAGGCCTCCAAAATATGTTTATAGAAAGAAGGGTAAAAAAGGAAAAGTAAGAAAGGTGTAGACGTGCAAGGGGATCATGTGGCAGGAAATGAAGAAAAGAATGATGTTTTAAGAGGGAATGCAACCAACTTGAAAGGTGGAAGCCTAGGAGTGGTTGGGATTGAAAGAGTTGGGGAGAACAGAATTTAGTCATAAGGGAAGGGGGGTTGGTTTTGAAGTGGAAATAGGGACTGAGGAGTGAGAGCCATTCTCAACTCAGTAGGGGATATTCTCAGTGAAAGTATCATTCAGTTAGCATCTACTTTTCCACAATTGCAAGGAGAGTCTTCTCCATCCGTTGTACTGCATCAATTAATATAGTTCCAGAAGGTTTCTCTTCTGTGGTTTACATCATTCATATTAGCTATTTCTTCCTAATTCTTGTATTCTGGTTCTATTAGAGTTTAATCTTCATAAAATGTTTGGGTTTGTTATATATAATTCGTTTTAGTATTGTACAGTAAGCAATGGAAGTTGGTGTTTCATTGTGTAGGATATATTTTAATCACTGGGTGACACTGCAATTTTGACAATTATTGGAAGAAACCAATTGGAGAATGGACCATTTTTTGGTACTTAGTTGTACTCTCTAATATGGTCAAAACACAATTCACAAATATGAATTTCAGATAGTCTGACATGGAAGACTCAAACTGTTTGTCTGTTCTGCTTTTGATATTTGTCATTAAAACACAACAACCATTTTCAGCTCGCTTCGTTGATAATCAATCATAATTAGAAGTTTATTTGGTTTTTATATTGCATGCACCAAAATAGTGTGTTTGAGAGAGTTTTATTTGTTATAGTTTTTCTGTCTTGCTGACATGTGTCTTTTGCTAAAGGCTAAGGCTAAACAATTTTTTCACTGCTTGTTAGTTTTTTGTTGTTTAAATTGTTCTCTGTTTGTGTTTATGTTAAAGTTTAAATGCATGGTCTGTATCCTATACGATAAAGAAAGGTGAGTTTATTGGAATTTGGAACCATTTTAAGTTGAAACTTAGGTTTTGCTGCTGATTTTCTTAGTTATAAATGTTTACAGGAATCTGGAAAAGACAGTCAAGAGAAGAAAAAGAATCACATAAAGTCACTTCTTGTTGCTGCAATTGACTGTGAACCTCTATATATTATCCGTTTGCTACAGGTTGCTATTCTTTTGTTATTCAAATAATCTGGTGGGTTTACTTCACTATGTCAATTACTTGGGTTTGTTTTCCAGTCAAAATTGCGAATTGGATATGCCGAGCAAACTCTCTTAGCTGCATTAGGCCATGCTGCAGTGTACTCTGAAGAACATTCTAAACCGCCTTCTGAAGTTCAGTCTCCTTTTGAAGAGGTGAGTTCATTTTAATGAAGTAGTGTGAATGGCGATATGTGCTTTGGTTTAAAACCTTGACGGGTGCATCAACGCAAAAAGTTTGAGATTAGTAGCTGCTGCTAAGAGGTGTCAATGCATTATGATGATGATATCAACTTTCCTTTTACCTATATGTTTTTGACTTCTGATTTACTCTTTCATCAGGCTGCTAAAATTGTTAAAAAAGTCTATTCCGTTCTTCCCGACTATGACAAAATTGTGTCTGCACTGCTTTCGCATGGTGTATGGGAGCTTCCAACGAAATGTGATTTTACTCCTGGTGTTCCTGTTGGGCCTATGCTGTCAAAAGCAACCAAAGGTGTAGCTGAAATTCTAAATAAGTTTCAGGATGTAGAGTTTACATGTGAATACAAATACGATGGAGAGCGTGCTCAGGTGATGCTTCGTGGTCAAATATTCCATCAGATACACTGCTTATGATGCTTATTATATGCAATAACATTAGTTGTATTAAGACAGATACATTACTTGGAGAATGGCTCAGTAGAGATTTACAGTAGAAATGCTGAACGGAACACTGGGAAGTTTCCTGATGTTGTTGCAGCAGTTTCAAGGTAAAAGTTATCAAACTGAGTTGTGAATATTATGTTCAAGTTCTGGTAGCATCTTTGTGTTAATTATGAGCATTTTCCGAACAGGTTGAAGCTGCATTTAATTAAAATGTTGAAGTTTTAGGGTTTAATCATAAAAGGAGATAAAATGATATTCAGAGTACTAATAAAAGTATATTAATATGGTGTGTGAATGATAGTATGATACATCGGATGTTTTGACAAATTATGATATATAAGGAAATATAGAAACCCATCGTAAGATGTAATTTAAGATACTCTAACATGTTTTAATTTTACTATGATAGAATATTGTCGCGCTGAGATATTTTTAAATTAGTTCTCAGAGTCCTCCTTAAAGTAAAGCAGCTCACTAAGCTATAAAAAAATGTATTGGACTCCACAATACATGATTGAAAGTCAATTCGGGCTAAAGAAAAATGTATTTGGACTCCACAAAATTGTATTTGGTATAAATTTATATTAAGGGTGACTGGAATTCATGCCTGTCTGGACAATCTGGTAAAAGAAAATAAACATATAGATAAAGTCATTGTGTTATTAGATTTTCAGAGTTTGGAGAAACTAAACAGTGGTGTTGTTGCAAGGGCAGATGATATAGAATGGTACAATAATGATACGATAGGGTTTAATCATTTAGATTTAAAGGGAGGAAATAAACACTCGGGACAATAAAGTTAAAATTGATATGATGTGAATTTTATGTTAGCTGTCATGTTGACATATTTGACTTTGAATCCTAATAATAAGGTAACAGACCATGATATATAAGGAAGTTCAAGAACAAATTAGGATATGTTGAGGTATTTTTAAAATATTCTTACAGAAGCAAACTTAGTAACTGTTGATTATATTGAAACAAATGTACCAGTTGCTTTCCAATGCAATTTTTTCAACATCATGGTTTCTGATATTTGCTGTCTGCAAACAGGTTAAAGAAAACAACAGTGTCGTCCTTTATCCTTGATTGTGAACTTGTTGCATATGATCGTGCAAAACAGAGAATCCTTCCTTTCCAGGTAATCTCATTGCCAATCCTTTTTTTTATGGGTGTAATGCATCATTTAATTAGCCTGAAAACTTCTATATTGTCATGTGATCAAAATAAAATCCTTTTATAATTGATGTATGGGTTGTTTAACTTTTACCTATATTGGAGATACAGCTTTCCATTTTATGATATTGTGCGAGTTGTGAATAGATAATGTTATATTAACCTTTTATATTTTGCCAGGTGCTTAGTACTCGGGCCCGCAAAAATGTCAGCGTGAGTGACATAAAGGTTGAAGTTTGCATATTTGCTTTTGATTTGTTGTACCTCAATGGCCAAGCACTTCTTCAAGAAAACTTGAAAATCCGTAGAGAGGTAACATCTTTTATTTTTACATTGCCAATAGTTTTATTATACTATTTTTCTTTATTAAGCAGTTGAATTTATGGTAGAGTTGGCTGAAAAGTGGAAATGCAATAATTTCTAGTTGGGAAACATGAGATTGGGACCATACAGATTTAATATAAGAACTATATCATGATTGAATAGTGTTACAAAATAATTCTTGATTGTATATCATGTGTCTGAAATGAGTTGATTCTCATATTTTAATATAAGAACTATATGTTGATGAGGGCCTAAATTTCTCTCTCTTCAGCATCTCTACGGCTCTTTTGAGGAAGAGACTGGATTCTTTCAGTTTGCGACATCAACTACATCAAATGATGTCGAGGAGATACAAAAATTTCTTGACGAAGCTATTGATGCAAGGTTTTTAAAATTCTTCTAGTTAATTTAAATTCACGTGGAATGGATAGAAATTTCACGATTTCAGTTGAAATTATATGGCAATATTTCTCCCTAATTTTTTACACCCCAGTATTCTTCATGTGATTGCACTATTATCAGAAACATTTCATTGGCATTGTATATCTTACTCCAGTTCTTCCGAATTTGGTTTCTATTGCAAATAATTCAGCTAGAATTTTGATCATTTATCATTTACTTTATCTCTTGATTTTAGTTGTGAGGGATTAATTATTAAAACATTACATGAAGACGCCACATATGAGCCCTCCAAGCGGTCACTCAACTGGCTGAAACTGAAGAAAGATTATATGGATAAGTAAGGGCATGATATCAATTTTTCTCAGATTAAATCATCAAAATTGTAAGGGTCAATCAATTTGGTCCTTCAATTTTATGAGATGGCTGGTCCTTTAAATTAAAGAACCTCAATCAATTTAGTCCTTGTATCAAAATATTTCTTGGTGCATCAAGACAAACTTAAAACCTTTAAAATTATGGTACTAAATTTGGAAACAGGACTTAATTAATTGATGTTGTTCATTATAAGGGACTAAATTGCTACCCGTAAATTTGAGGAGCTAACTCGACTGATCCTTAAAATTACATACTAGAACGCCGATTTGCTCATTTTTGTTCATATTTCACTTTTGTATCAATGTGGATTGTGGCTCCAACTATATATTGACTCAACTTTGCAGTATTGGGGACTCATTAGATTTGGTACCTATTGGTGCTTTTGCTGGTCGAGGGAAACGCACAGGTGATTATGAAACACAACTCTTTAATATGCTGACGCCTATTTTAGTTACTTTTTTTAATCATTTTAGCTGATATTTCACCTCTTATATCTGAGTAAAGCTAGGCCTTGGGAGATTTTATGTGCTTTTAACGTCTACCTTTAGCTCAAAGTGGTCTGTAATGAATTAGTTACATGATGTTTTGTAGGAGTGTATGGTGCTTTTCTCCTTGCATGCTATGACCCTGATAGGGAAGAATTTCAAAGTCTTTGTAAGATAGGTGAGCACTTTATGATGTATAGAGTTCTTTTATTTATTAAACTTAATTTTCTCACTTATTCATGTTATGGTGGGCAGGAACTGGATTCACAGAAAACGTGCTTGAAGAACGTTCTACTAGCCTTCGCTCTAAAGTGATTCCCAAACCAAAGGTCCTTGGCTCCTGTTTCTCTCTGAATCTTCTCTAAGTGAGCTTAGTATTTTATGAGCTAATTCATACATAATCCTTTCATTTCAGGCATATTATCAATATGGAGAATCAGTCAAACCTGATGTCTGGTTTGAAGCTAGTGAGGTAACAACATTCTTGATTGAACAGTTTCATCATGTTGTGGCAATGTGATTTTCCTCCTACTAACTTATTGTTGCAACGTGATTTTCCCCCTACTGAGTAATTGCGGCAATGTGATTTATAAACAAGTGCAAGATTTGGGGTTTGCATGAAGTTTTTCGAATGCCTTGTTATCTTTAGTTTATTTTTTATCCAATAAAATTGTATTGTGCTCACAGGCAAACTTTTCTGCATTAGTTATATATTATCGTATTTCATTTAGGTGTGGGAGGTAAAAGCCGCAGACCTGACCATTAGCCCTATTTACCGAGCTGCAGCGGGCACAGTAGATCCCAATAAGGTATTTGAAGAAAACATTGAATTATTGATTCAAGTGTCACAATTAATTTTGGAGTTTTACCTGTTAATGTTGTGTAGATGGTAATGATAGCTTTTAACTTCTATTTGTGGTACTTTTACATTTTTTTTCCTTCTAAATAAAGGGAATGTCTCTGCGATTTCCGCGTCTACTTCGAGTTCGGCCTGACAAAGCTCCGGAACAGGCCTCCTCTTCTGAGCAGGTAAAGTACATACGATCTTTCATCATCCAACTAAACAGTATATGATAGAAGATCGAGAAAGAGTAATGGGGAAATGAATTTGATTTACTTTTTCATTCTTTAACCACTTTCTTTCAGATTGCTGAAATGTATAAAGCTCAGAAGCACAATCACAACGATATTCAGGATGCCAGACAGAATGATGATGAAGATGTTTAAGAGAGAAAGTTTCTTTGCTTCTCATGCTGTTAAACTTTGAAATCTCGTCGTTATTGTGGTAATCACATGTGAGTAAATGTTTAGATGCAATTTCTTTACCTTCAAGCGTATATATAGGTCAGAGAACATTACTGCTTATTCCGCATGATTAGGAATTTGGCATAACCGTATGGTGCAAGCTCATGGAAGGTCCAAACAGTAGGTATTTGCAATGCAAAGCATGATAACTGGAATTAGGATATTTTTTCAGAAGGGACCCAATTTGCGCACTACTGCTTCTGTAGGTATTATAGTGTTTGGATGCACATTTTATTTTCTTGCATCCCAATAGTGTTTCAACGAAGAGTTACTGAAGCTACAAATCCTGGAGTTAGTGTCCCACGTTTCCTCACTTTTCTAAACAAACTGAGTTTCGTTCCTTTCTCATGATATACTACACGAAAGCTGCTAGACATGAAAACAGCTTGCATTTAGCGCATGCTCATGGCTTCTCAATATTGTAGTTCATTTTTTAAAATGATTTACCGTGGCCAGAAAAAAACAATTAATACTCTTATCGGCACTCTAACAATATTTAGCAGTTGTTTCTTTGTATTTTTCAGAGTAAAATTTGGTCTCAGTCAGGTCAAAAATCTTAATCATGTCATCCATTTCCTTGCCATATCAAAATTCTGGATTTTCGGATTACAGTTTATTAAAAAGTGAATAGAATGCTAGTATTGGTACTAAATTTGGGTTCTATCTATGTTGAAGGATTTTGTCAAATAAACATAAAACTTGAGGAAGGAAAAAATATAATGAAAAACTTAACCATGTGATAGGCAGCAAGTAAATGGCCGTATCAATGTAGTATAAAAGATATCGTGTTTACATAGACCAATTATCAAGTATCGTTATCTACTGTTATGTTTATCTAAGGCCACTTGAGAAACTTGTTTGTGCGAAAAAAATAGAAATACTATTTACTTCAATAATAAAAGAAGAGACTGAAACGAGACTCGTATTTATTAATTTTATTCATATAAAATGTAGCATTTAATTATAACGAAATTTTTGTTATTCACCAGAGAATACTAACTAGTGGTCATGTCTGTTTTCGTGTTACTGGATTTTGAACCTACAAAATAGTGGCTTCTCTAGTTTATTAAGTTTAAAAGTTCTTTTACAAGTTTAAAATAGTTTAAAATGCTTGTTATCTTTAGATTAAAAGTTTGAATAATGAGGTTGGATACTGTTTTTGCCATTTCAGCATGTAAATGGTATCTTATACCCCTACTTTCTTAATAAATCTTTTTTCTTTCAAAACAACTTGTATAAAATAAATCTGTAAAATACTGATCATATTTTGGGCTATTTTGACATAATAACTAAGCATACAGGGCATAAATTTGGTGAATACAAAATTAATACAAAATTAAAGCAGTATAGAAAAAGAACATAGAAATAAAATGAAAGCTGAATCTGGTAATAAATTGCTCCGAAGGGATACTTTATTCCAAGTACAGAAAAGCGGGTTGTAAAAGCAGTATCAAAATAACTAACAATGCAGAAAAATAACACCAAGAATGCAGAAAATAAAACTTGCACAAAATTCCAATGCAGAACTTTTATGCTTTAAAATGAGTAATTCTAGTGCTAGTAAGCTTGCCCCCTTTTACAATCATTACAAGGCTATTTATATGCAAATTCACACTCAGAAAGTATGAGAAATTGTGGGCAGAACATGGAGAAAATGGAACTGAAACGTAGAAATTTTTGGTCTGAGTGTTATGACAAGGGTTATGGTGCATGACGGCCTGCCCGTCATGACGTTCTGAAGGTGGGACTCTGAGACCTAGTTCTTTGATGTGCGTCATCGTGGCTAATAGTGTGTCCTAGTTCTTTGATGTGCGTCATCGTGGCTAATAGTGTGTCTATTATGGACTTTACTTGCTTTTTCCTTCCTTTCCATTAAGCACAATGACGACCAGCCCCTCCTGGAGCATGACGGTCCTCATGGTCCCCGTCACAACATCTTTTTTTGCATTTTTCTTGTTTTTTCTCTGTTCTTTTTTGTATTTGGTGTTGATCATTTTGTGCTTGTATTGTAGAGTAAAAAGCCAACTTATCGAAGCAAAAATAACTAGGAAACATCAAAACAAATACAAATCGAGTTAAATAAAACGGTAAAAATGCGTGTTATCACCATGCATATTTAAAATCCTTTGTGTGGCCTTCTATTGGCCTTTTCTTTCTACCATAGCAAGTTTATAATTTTGATAGGAAGTAGCCATATCTTCAAAGCAAATTTTTACAAATTAAATCGGTAATCAATGGAAAAATCACTTGAAGTCAAGGTTTAACCGATTTAATCAGTTGAACTGCGGTGAACCAAAATATTAATAAATAAATAGTTAATTATACAAATATAATATTTTGCTTCAATAGAAATAATAAAATAGATGATAAATGTAGATTTTGTTTTTAAAATAGTCATTTTAGCAAGTAGTAGTAATAATTAAGTCAATACAATAGTTATTATAATAAGCCCATTAAATCCGATTGACAGCAAAAAATACTTAGAAAATAACGGAAACAAATAATATAACTTTAAATCATTGTGTAGGTGCCGCACATGCTTCTTTCGAAATAGAGTGAAAGTGTTAATTGTGGTGTAGTTAATAGAGTGAAAGTGTTAATTATGGTGTAATTATTTTGAATATATAAAAATGATGAAGTACAACCAAAAATACAACAGACAAATATTTTTAAATATTCAAAATATGAGAAAAATAATGTAGAAATCACCCTAATGGACCAAATTGTTAAAAAAAAAACTTAAAGGACTTACATGTTAAAAAAAAAAAACTTAAGTGACCTATAGTTAGGGGTGTGCATGGATCAATAACCAAACCAAATTGAACCATATATATGGTTTGGTTTGGTTCTTAAAACTATTTTGTCAAAACCGGTTTATTTTTTTAAAACCGGTTAATATATGGTTTGGTTCGGTTCTAAACCGGTTTTTCACAAAAACCAATTTTAACAAAAAACCGGTTTTAAACCGGTTCTCTCAAAACCAGTTTTTACTTTCTTTTAAAAAATAGTTTTATAAAAACCAGTTTTCTAAAAAACCAGTTTTAAACCAGTTTAAAACCATGGAATATTGTGTTACGGTTTCAGTACTTCAACAATCACATGGTTTCCTCCTTCATCATCAATGCCTCGCGACGAACTCGCAACATTCTGCAACTCTCAGAAAGCCGGTCTATTTCACGATGCAACAACGATTCATAAACGAAACGAATGGAGAGATTAGAGAGATCGGAGGGATGAGAGAGATGAAGGGAGGATTGATAGAGAGGTGAGGCGGAAGGTGAGGCCGCGTACGGCGGTGTTGATTGGTTGATGGAAGGTGAGCGGCGCCATCGTGAAGGAGAGGAAGAAGAACTTTCAAATCCAATGGTCACATTTTCTAAACTTAATCCCTTTTTCTCCTAATTTTGAGCTTTAATTTGAGTAATTGTGATTAATGAGGAATTAATTGAAAATCTGGAATAATTAGTAATAATTAATTGGAGTTTATTTTGGAGTATACCATACTTGAACCGGTTTATAATAATGGTTACCGGTTTTTTTTAATGGGTACCGGTTTTTTCTTAACGGGCCACCGGTTTGTATACATAAATTTGGATTGGACTTTTAAATATGGTTTATTTTGGATACTAATTTGGTTTTTGGGTACCGGTTATTTTGCACACCCCTACCTATGGTGTAATTTTGCCAACATTTTATTACTATGTGACCTTAGCCTAACTTAAATTGAAGTTAAAATCGATGGGTTCATAAACAACTAGTTAGATAATTATTGAAAGAAAATTTCTTTACCCACCTCCCTATGGGTGGTCACCTCCTGCGAAAAACCAAAACTACCCCTGCTTCGGAAGTTCATTTTCGAACGCGTGTTTTTTTAAAAAAATTGACTTACTTCGGAAGTTCATTTCTGAAACAAGTATTTCGGAAGTGAACTTCCGAAACACTGCGATTTCTGCAGATTTATCAAAACACTCCCCCTCCCCCAATCATTTACCCTAAATCAAAACAAAAAGTGGCAGAGGCGAAAATTTGTGCAAACAGAATTCCAAAGCTGCATCAAGGCTCCAATCACACTGCTAAACAACATTCAAAAGCCCTCAATCCTAACACTTTGTAAGTTTTGAAATTTTTAGATCTATTATTCAAATGCATGTTATTTAGGGTTTTAATTGCATAAATGATATATGGTTAGGTTGTTAGTAGTATTTAGGTTGTTTAGAAGCATTTTGATTTGGTTTGAAGTTTGGTTTAGGGGTCTGCCATGGAAGTTGCAGAAAAGTCCATCGCAGGGGTGTTTCGGAAGTTCATTTCCGAAAACACCTCCCTCCCAGTTTTCGGAAATGAACTTCCGAATTGTATCAGAAGTTCAATTTTTTTTATTTTTTATTTTGTCTCGCATATTAATCGATTTCAACTGTTTACAGGAACATGTCAGACAACCAACAAGCACGCAGGACTGCGTCTTCTAAAGAGGGCGCTAAGGGAAGAAAAGGTTCTTCAAAGAAGGAGGTGAAAGAGGTGAAGGAGGTGAAGGAGAAGAAGAAGCTTTTGACTGGTTCTGCTTCTTGTCCCCTGGGAGTCCATGGCTCAGACGCGCAGGCTCAGCCTTCAGGCGTGATCAACGCTGATGGTTCTGATACTGAGTGGGATGAAGATTGGTATAATTATCTTCATTCGGAGGAGTTCGCTCGTCGAGAAGAATAACGTGTTTTTATTTTGTTTGATGTGTATTTTGTAACGCTCGTTGGACGGAATAACATGTTTTTGTTTTGTTTGACGTGTTTTGTTTTGTTTTGTTCGGATTTCGGATTGTATCGCACACTGTTTTTGTATTGGATTTATCATGTTAATAAAAATACGTACTACTGTAAGTAACAAATGACGGAGGAGGTGTAACCGGAGCCGGAACATATGACGGAGGAGGTGGATGTTCGGAGGAAGAAGAACCGGAGGTACGTCCACCGCGAGACAAAGGAGCCAATCATTGTAAGCTATAGTTTATCATTATCATCTGGGGACGTCATTTCTTAAAGATCAAGATTAAAAATAATAAGATTTTTTTCTTGATTTTTTGTAATGACGTCCCCTGATGATAATGATAAATTATAGCTTACATTGATTGGCTCTTTTGTCTCGCGGTGGACGTACCTCCGGTTCTTCTTCCTCCGGACATCCACCTCCTCCGTCATATGTTCCGGCCCCGGTTACACCTCATCCGTCATTTGTTACTCACAGTAGTACACCTTTTGAAATTTGGAAGCCTTTTTTTCTCCCCACCACTCTTTAATTTTATGTAATATTGTCGTTGTAAACTTCACCCGATTAAATAAAGCGAATTGTTGTTGTTGTTCATTTTCTTCTGTCCAGACCTTTTTTCGGAAGTGCATTTCCGAATTCCTCCATGGGGGGTGCGCTCGGAGATGAACTTCCGAAACACCACATTTTCTGAAAAGTGACTTTATTTCGGAGATGCATCTCCGAAACCAATATTTTATATTAAAAAAACCACGTATTCGGAAGTTCATTTCCGAAAACACCTTTTTTAAGAAAAAAAGTACAGTTTCGGAAATGAACTTCCGAAACAAGGGGTATTGTGGTAAATTCACCAGGGGTTGGCAAGAAGGTTAGGAGGTGGGTGAAGAAAATTCCTTATTGAAATTAAACACTTGACATTGATAATGAAACATGGGAGTTCATATATTTCTCATAACTATACACTTGATTAAGTTCCAAACATATATGCAAAACTAGAATAAAAAAAAATTATGTCATGGTTCCACAAGTAATTATCTTAAAAGTGTTTCCATAAGTTATCTTTCGAATGTTAACAATCAACACAATTCAACGATCTAACATGGTCAATCTCCTACGAAACCACTCAAATATCAAATATATTGTAAAACTTAACATACCTATACTTTAATAATTTGTAAAACATTGTATGTCGTAACACTTGATTTGAAAAAGAAAAACAAATTATGTGATTTTTGGAATTTGGGCATTTTAGTTTTTTTTGCTAATAGACAATGAAAATGTGAAAGGTAAAGTCGGGAATCAGTGTGATTTAAACACACTCTGATCTGTTATTTAAACATACTCTAAAAGATTACTTCTAAAAGAAACGCATCCAAAAAATTACTTTCAAAAAGAGACCATGACAACTTGGAAAGCCTTCTTTAATCAATCCAAAAATACAAACAATAGAGTCATGTTCATGCTCTTTGAAGTTAGCTGTCATAATTACATTTTTTTATTAGAGTTTGATCTAATTAATCCTTACAAAACCGATTTATAAGATGATGAATGTCACGTTATATAATTTTTTTTAATATTCTTTCTTCAACCAATACGAAACTTTAGGATCTTGCTAACACTTTCTTTTGTCTATTACATGACTATTTTTTCTCTTTACAATTTCTAATGGTATAAGTTTATAGTTTTCTTTTCCCCCTTTTTGTATCTCTAACTATTTTAATTTTATGCTCTTTGATTTCCAACTTTCACTATTTAAAATATGTATGGCTTTGGTAAAAAAAAAAAAATATATGTATGGCTTAGTCGGCTGTATTAACAAAGTTATCTATAGAATAAAAAATTTCCTAAGTCATACACAACATGTAGTCATTATCTTTGGTCTCTCAAGTCTCAATAGTAAATTGCTATATTGGGCTTGTTTTCATTATGTAGATGTCACTATTTGAAATAGCTATTAGTAATGCTTCAATGAACCTGACTAGGAAGATTAATTGAATATTATTTCCATCATGGAGTAGTGAACGAGTCTTCTGGAAACTTGATAGAGAAAAAAAAAAGGTTCAATTCAATGATTGCCGTGAAGGAGACACTTTGGTAAAAATCTGCCTAATGTTTTTGAACTATTGGGGTGTGTATAGTAACCACTTCTATCTAAGTCTAGTCAAGATAGTGATCATCTTTAAGCCTCCGTTTTGTAGAATATAAGTATAACAAGAATTTCTTTGGAGACAAGAATTTCTTTGGAGACCCCCTACGCGGAGAACTTCCCGCGAAAAATTAAAAATATTCCTACTTCGAAAATATATTGCCGAAATATTTTTTTTTACAATTTTTTTAGAATTCGAAAATGCAATTCCAAAAATATCAAATGGGGGGTGTTTTCGGAGATGCATTTCCAAAAAAACCTTTTTCACATTTTTGGATCGTTTCGGAAATACATCTCCGAAATATGCACAAATTATTTTTTTTGTGTTTTTCAAAACAACATTTAATCCTATATTTTTAATTAAACGAAAACGCTTGTAGTAAACAATGATTGATATAAATAAAATATAACCCGAATAAAATAAGCGACATATCAGAATAAAATACTAATATTATATATACAAGCCGAATAAAATACTAATAGTGTGCGAAAATGTACGTAAATGTCAAGAAATACAAACCGAATACAAAAAGTCCAATGCGTCCCGCCTCTGGACCGCCCTGCGCGATGATACCTGGTCCAATCCGTCCAGCCCAAGCATCTCTATCCGTTGGCATATCGGAAGGAATCGGTGGCATGGTCATCCTCAGCCTGCTGGTTCTCCAAGATCTCTTCATTTGCTGGCTCGTTCTCCGTAAAAAGCTCGTTCTCCGCCTGCTCGGACTCGGTCGCCGTCACCAGGTGGTTCTCATACAACTCTCTCAAGCTAGAGAACCGGATATGGGCCCCACTCGTCGTCCTGCACTCAAACTCAGCTATGTGTGGGTCCATACCCATATATTCAACCATCCACTCGATCGCCTCGACCCTCTGGATCCGGGATTGGTGCAGTAGTCTCCCTCTGATCGGCAGGTGGAGCAGACAATGAACATCGTGTAATGTGATCGTCAACTCCCCAACCGGTAAGTGGAAAGAAGATGTCTCCCGATGCCACCGCTCCACGAAAGCCCCTGCATGCCGTGGCTGATAGTGGTATACCCGATCATGCACAACCCACCAAGCCCGGAAGCAGTCACCACATCATTAAACTACTGCGCCTCTGATTTAAACAGATCAAAAATCTTCCACGCGTGGTTCACTATTTTTAGCATCGGCCTTTCATGTTACAACAAAAACAAAAAAATTGTTAAATAGACCGTAAAGAAAATGTGAAATAAAAAGATAAATAAAAAACGGTTAAATAATAAAGTCGGATAAAATTATCCTACTTCATATTTTGTACCGTATATAACAGTTGGGAATTGCTAAATACGCTTGGAATTTTTTAAAAAATATATGAAAATAATTTTGTTTGAGAATTATCTTTTGAACGTACTTTGTACCATCTTGTTCATATGATTTATTCAGAAAATGACTAAAGGGATTTTGTTTGAAAGTTAAAATCTAAATATTATTATTTGCAGAAAAAACCACGCGTATATCTATAAATTGTTAAACTTTGAATTATTTGTTGTTGTGAAAATTACTGCAAAATGTAATGTTTTTTTAAAGATCAGCAGTAAATTTTGCAGAAATTATGATGTTCAGAAATTAATTTTTAGGCGTACATATACCCTTTTGAACTCCTTATACTATTATTTACAAAAAAGTAAAATAAAATACTGTAAAATATATCCAAAAAAAGTTAAATATTAGTAATATGTGCGAAATTTGCTGTCAAATATTGTGGCAAATAAATTGTTTCAAATTTTCATAATATTTTTTTTGACAAATATACATGTATTTTAAACAACTTTTTAAGGTTATGTTTGGTAAGACATAATTTTGAGTTTATGTCTTATAGCTAATAAGTTTATATAATTATTTTAACCTGTTTGGCAATGGTTTTTTTATCATTAACTTATAGCTTACTTTTTAGACGCTATTTCAAATAGCGTTTAACTTTAAAGTTTATAGTTTATCATTTTTTTATCCTTATTATTTTATTATTAACTCATTTTTATTTTTTATAATTTATTTTAATTTTAAATTAAAAGTAAAGACTATTTTGACCCCTCACAAAAATTGCACAACTCAAATTAGTCATTCACAATAAAATAGACCAAATTTATTCCCTTACAAATTTATTATATTGCTTGCGCTCACTTAGTCATGACATTAATATTTTTTCACATTCATGTAGTCAGCATATCAAATATCAATAACTATTTGATCGAAATGTGACTAATCAAAATCTGTTACACTCCCCGCGTTCACTGAATAGGGTCATTAATATTTCTTTGCATTGCTACACTCCTCGCATTCACTCAATCAAAACATTAATATTTCTTTGCATTCACACAGTCAACCGATCAATAATTATTTGATTGAAATCTATCGCACTCCATGAAATCACTCGTTCAACATATTAATAATCATCTTAATACACAAATACATACTTATAAGGATCTAAATCCAATACACACACTCAAATCACTTGTTGAACTTTAGTATTTTAGTTACATTACAAATATATTACAATGACCCTTTTCCTTTCACAAAAAAACAAAACTAGAATGTGAAAAGAGGAAAAAGTCAAGCACAAATCTTTCACTCCTAAACATTACCAGAAACCCAAAATCAAGTTTTTTTTCTTCCCACACCCACCACTATATATAAGCTATATATTAGTACAATTTCATCCTGCTAATACTAACCATGCTATTAATTAACTAACTAACCAGTAAACATAAATATATATAAATTAAAAAGCTTAGTTGATAAAAAAATATAGATCAGACGGTTGAGATTTCACAACAATAAAATCATAGTACTTGTCGAACTGAGTCAATAGTAACAGTAGTGGTAGGTACTAGGTAGAAGTCAATGGAGTACAATCCTCTGGTACTTGTTATCTGCAGAAGGAGAATCAGAACCTTCACCGAAAACCCTTTTTCTACTACTGAATCTTCCACAGTTAGTGTTCACAAAGGAAGAATCTTGGTGAAGAATTTGTTGTTGTTGTTGTTGCTGTGTTGGTGATGGAATTGTGACAGGTGGAATCTCAAAGGTCTCTAATGGTGGTGGAGGGTGTCTCCATTGAGGTAATGGTCCTGCAAGCAAAAGGGTCTGAAGCAAAGGACCGGCTTTCATCACTGCCTGTAAAAGTTTACCTTTTTCCGGCAAAGGTTTATCTTTCGCTATTAACTCAATCATCATCATTGGTTGTTGTTCTGTTGCTGTCGCTGCTGGTGAGGATACTATGCTTTCTTCGCAATCTGATGATGACAAGCCATTGTGGTTAGAAGATTCGATTCCTCGTTTCTGTTGTTCATCTTCGACGCTTGAGATTCCAGACAGAGGTTCTTGTTTTTGTTTTTGCTGTTCTTGTTGTTGTTGTTGCTGGAAAAGTAATTTGTCTAAGAAAAGTCTTTGGCATTTTTCATGTGCTTCGTCTCTTTCTCTTACGACTTTGTTAAGAATGTCTTTTAGGTTAAGTAACTGTTCATCTCTTTTTCTTAATTCTTCTTGGACTGTTGCTCTTGTTTGTTCAAGCTCCATTGTTGTGTATATTAAGGATTGTTTTAGCTCCTCCATTGACTGTGTCACAAAAATGGAACAAGTTATGAAATTAGTACTACTCGTAAAATTACAAGTATTTTGGCTAAAATTAAAGGTAAATAAACAAAATGTCGCGGATTTGAACTCGTTTTTTTACATGTTCTGCCACAGCTAGGCCCGACCCATAGGCTAGGCTAGGCAAGTGACGTCTTTACCTAGGGCCTCAAAAAATAATTTTTTACCTATACTACAATGAGCACCCATATCCATTATACCCATTTAGGTTCTTTAAATAGGACCCGTTTAATTTTTTTATGTTATTTCACACTTTTTGATTATTTAAATAACTCATTTACAATTCTTTAATATCCCTACAATTTATCAAAAACTTTAAAATGGGTCTCATTAAACACTACAACATATCTCAAATTTAATTATATAATACTAGTATTTATTTCTACCCAATTCAAGTGTATGGACGTTGTTGGGCAGAAGCACGGTTGCTACTCTTATGACCTGTAACATTGCAAGAAGTTGATGGCAATTTACATGTGCACCGCCAACTTTTTTAGCGTAATCATTTTTTTCATTAATACCAATGCCATTGTATCTTTTTTTTTTTTTTTTTAAGAAACATTGAACTTAATTTATAATTCTCTCTCAAAATCAATATATAGTACGATAAATAATAGATAAAAAGAAGTTCTCTCTCTCAAAATCATATTGTTCTTTTCCTTTCTCTACTTCCATCCATATTATATACTAGTCTTGTTTGTCTCTTTCATCTCTCATTGGTAAATAACAAGGACAAAAAGAATAACAAAATTAAAGAAGAATAATAAAATTTTAAAAAAAAATACATTTAATTTAAAGACTTCATTTTAAGATCCGCCTCAGACCTCAATATATATTGGGCCGGCCCTGACCACAGCTATCAACTGAGCTTAACGTGACAAAATTATATGACTGTGAAATGTATGTAACAATGATCCATAAATATTTGTAATGAAAAGAAGGTGGATTAGGTACCTTTCCTTGGCAGAAGTAAGCCCAAGTTAGCAGAGGGCTATGTTGTTGATTATCCATGTTCTTGTGTCTCAAGATAACAATTTGTGGAAATTATGTAATTTTTTTTTTGTTTTGTTTTGTTTTTGATTTTATAATGGTTGTGTGTGAGAGAGAAAGAAAAATGAGGGTAGAGAAAAGGTGGAGAGGGAAAGATGAAGAGGGGTGAGAGAGAGAGAGAGAGAAAGAGTTGGGAGGATTTGGGGATGGTTGAATTGAAGTTGATTTATAAGGTTGTAAAGTATATATGTATGCTATTTACATGTTATGATTTTAATTTAATATAAAAATGATATATGAGTAGCGAAAAAGTAGAACTATAGATGTTTTTTTTCTTATTTTTATAAACTTCTTTTCTCAGACATAAGATCTTACAGACACTAATGATATAAGAGTAGGAAAAACAATATATTTGCATAAAATGGTAAATTTCAGAGATTTTTGTAAGAAATTGTTACGAAATAAAAATTTATAAAAATTTTCAAAGTTAAATCTGCAAAAAAATTGACAGAAAATTCTTCATAAAATTATGGTGTATTAGATTTATTTTCAGAATACACGAACTACTTTGAACTCCTTATTTATAAAAAATATCGCACACATATCTAAAAAAATGTTAAATATTTAAAATATTTGTGAAATATTATGGCGAAGGATTATTTTTGAATTTTAATACGATTATTTTGAGAAATATAAAGATATATTAAGCAACCCTGTAAGCGTTTTAGTTAGTTTAATCGAGCATTAATTAGTGTGATTAATTAAGTCGTGTAGATTGTGTTGTTTTTTATCCTAGAATTTGACTAAAATTCCAAATAATCTTGTCTTGTTATATTACTAGTGTGAGGCATAAAACGCGTTATTTGCGCAGCCCGTGTTCAACGTTCACAAGTGCGTTAGCGTGTTTTCTTGAACTTCTTGTTACCGTCATTTGAAACTAAATTCATTTCATCTAATCTTACATTACTAACACCCTAAACTAGCTGGATGATACTAACCCTTTTTTGTTTCTATTAACCACATTCAAACCAATTTTCTCCACAAACGTAAAATAGCGACACACACTGACACATCGACACCACTAATATAAAATACCACTGTCTGTTTTAAACACAGACATTGAAACAAATACACATTTTTTCAGATGCGTCGGTGCGTTCACTGTACAACAATTATTAGTTGAATTTGATCAAAATTATTTAGAAAATATCTATACATGGTATACACTACTATTGTTGACGAAAGCCATGGACTCTTCTCACCTAGCTGTCTCCTATGGAGAAGACTATCCATGTGACCTCTCTTTGCCTGTCCTTGACTCTACCCCTTTGAGCCACAAGCATAACTGTTATAGAACATGGCTACAAACATTTTTAGCATGTAACTGTGATCTTTTGCTTGTTGACACCATTGTCTTAGATCTTCTAAGATGCCAAGTTGAGACAAAAGTAGTTATAGTTTGGTACCAACAAAAGGACTTTTGTTAAATATCTTTACTAACAACAAAAATGACACATGAATTAGAGGTATATCATATATGCCATTAGCTATAAGCCAAGAGAGAAGAAAAAGAAAGGTGTTTAAAAAAATAATTAGAAATTGAATAATGATAACTTGTCTAAGAAAAGCTTAATATATAATGATACATCACACCAACACTAGATTCTGATTCTGATTTGTGGACCCAATAACATGGATATAGCTCAAGGCCTTCACTTCACCCCTTGGTTGTTAGCCATACCTTCTTCCAACCAACTATTCTTCTTAATTGTTGATGTGATCTTATAGTAGATCAATCTTTCTCATATAGATTTTGAATCGCTTGTGTGACACTTCTCGCACTCACGCAACATATTATTAACTAATTGAAATCTATTATATTACTTGCGTTCACTTAATCATGACATTAATATTTTTTCACATTCACGTAGTCAGCATATCAATAATTATTTGATCAAAATGTGACTAATTAAAATCTGTTACACTCCCCGCGTTCACTCAGTAGGGTCATTAATATTTCTTTGCATTGCTACACTCCTCACATTCACTCAATCAAGACATTAATATTTCTTTGCTAAACCCAAAATCAAGTTTTTTTCTTCCTCCACCCACCACTATACATAAGCTACATATTAGTACAATTCCGTCTTGCTAATACTAACCATTAATGCTATTAATTAACTAACTAACTAACCAGTAAACATAAATATATATAAAACAAAATTTAAGTTGAGACATATCTACTTCGCACTGAAGTTGCAAATTTGGTGGAGCTATTTCTTTGGTCTAAGCGATTCGTGGTTTTTACTCTCATATTGAGGGATTTCCACGTTAAAGTATCGGTGTTCTCTTGTGCCTTTATTTGTTCAATTTCTTGTCATATATTTGTTGTTGATCCTCAAGGTTCTTACAAGTATGATAATTTTATATCTGTTGCGTATTGATTTGTTATTGTGTGTTAATTTCCCATCAAATTAACCATTGATTTTTTTGTTATGAAAAAACATGTTTTGTTTTTAAATTACAGTTTCTGTAAGCAAGTGCGAGGCGGGGCGGAGAAACTGTTCTCCTTGAACATCTGTGTAGATGATTAATTCTTACTCCCGACTAGGTTTGAAGTTGGCCAAGTTGAAAATGAAATTGTTTAAACGAATTGAATCTTCCATTGATTCATGTGAATCAGATATGGGAAATTTTAAATGAAATGATATTCATCAAAATCATATGAGTTGTGAACTTCTTCATGTGAATTGAATAATTCATTATGTGATTCGAATAATATTTTATGCAAATCGACTCAAACTATTAAAAATCCAAAATTTATTTAGTGAGAATGAATCAAATCACGATTTTATTGAATCAAATATTTAACAAGGTTTTGATGTATTTTCAATAACTTTATGTGCTATAATCACACTTGTATGAATAAAACGTACTATATCATTATTTTCAATAATTGAAATATACGTCCATTTTTCTCTCAACTCTCTATCACTTAAAACCTTCTAAGAAACTTTACAAAGATTTCTTTGTAAGTTTTATTCAAGTTAGAGGGATTCAACCGAGATTTCATTTGTAGTGTTTTGCCAAGAAATTCAATTAAGAATTAAAGTTCTAAAGCTAATGCGAGTTATTTTTCTCCTCTAAAGGAAGTTATGGAATTTTCATGAAGATCTAAATCAAAGATAATCCAATGGAGCATGATAGTAGTGAAATAATATATGGATAAAGGATAACCACATAGGATATGTATTGTCATAAATTCCACCAACGTACAACTAAAGCAATCAAAATTCTACAATATAAGCGTAGAGGTAAAGACAACAGGTCAAAAATTGGCGATTAATGGTTAAACTCCGCTTAGTAACTAATCACTCTAGAGAGAGATGAGTCCTCATCAAATCGATATTGAATCAGGTTTTCACCTGGGGGTGGGGAAGGGGAATTAACCCTTATAAGGGGATAATCCCCCAAGACATCTAACAAATCTTTGAGCATGACCTCGAATAATGAACTATCTTCTAAAGAAACAAATTTGGGATTTAAAGCAATTCCATAAAAAATAAAAAACAACGATAAATTAAAATATACGTTTCCAAGCAGAAACCATAAAGTTTACTTATTCATTGAAGTTACACTGGGTACGAACACCCCATACACTATAATAAAAAAAATCCAACAAGGGAATACACATACGTCTCATCACTAACAGGAACCGACTTCCCATCCACCATTTCTGGATAAGGACGAACTTTATCTCGTAAAATATACACTCAAGGATAAGAATGTTCCACCTGGGGAAATGCAATTGTGAAAAGATATATGCAAGGCGGAGAAACTGTCTTTCACCGCCTTCGCATACTCCTTATCTAAGGAAAGATTTCAAGATACATCTTTTGAAGATTATCCTCGATTTTCTTCCAACCTTCTCGGGCTTCTTTTAGAGAGGCCTCAAACTCCTCAATTCTCTTATGAGAATAGCTTAACGCCTTATTGTCCTTAGAGAGAGCAACCTCAACCTTGGTCAATGTTGCGTGTGCAAGAGTCAAAACTTCGTCCTTCTTCTTAACCGCTTATGCGATCAACTACACTTTCTCGACCAATGTACCTAGATAGATTAAAGGTTCTACAACAGACCATATCCATGAAAAGGAAGACAAACACCCCTTGGAGCTTTTTTAGAAACCAGTCTCGCTCTATTGTGAGAGCATTGATGCGTTCTTGGGGAACTTCCTTCTCCTTTTGAAGGCAAACAAGCAGGAAAACTTATCCTCTCCCGGAAGCATAAAAAATCGAGCTGGTTAACGCAAGACGAGTATGATACGCCGAATCTTCTAACTCCTTCTACTAAAATAATTCAGCCTTACTTGAGAATTATGTCTAATCATCTTTAAAAATAAAATCTTGAAACTCCCTAGTCGTTCATGGACCAAATCTAGAAAGGAGCAAGGCGGGTTAGGGCCCCTAGAGTCAAAGAAGTACCTCTCATAAAGCCAGGTTCCCCAAACCTTGTTCAAGCTTGCAGCATTGGCATACGAGTGACCTTTCCTTATGAGGAGTCTCGAACTCGAGATTAATGGTCGGACTTCCCCGACCACAAACGACAATGAACACAAAACATCTTCTACTACGACCCATTTGGAAGAATCTGTAATCTCCATTTGCATTGGGGTAGGTTAGGAAAGAGTAACCAACTTAACAGGGAGTCCTACTATCTGAATCCCTAGTAGTTGAAGCATTGGTATCACCCACCATGAGAGCTATGACCCAATGAGTTTTTTTTTTCCATTTTTTGAACTGTCTTGTAACATTTCATTCTATTTGCGAGCCAATAATAAATAGGTTAGAAATTAAAACACTAAAAGGCTATTCAAGAAAAAGAGGATCTTCCATGTTACTTACCAATAATGTTCTGCCTACCCTCTATGTACTGTGATAATGTCTTTATGTATTGTTTCCAGTAATCATGTCTCTATGTACTGTTTCCTTTGTTTCCTCGATGCCTCATCAAAAGGGACAACATTATCAATATAGCCCAAACCCTCAAAAAAAGATACCAATTGCGTTTTTCAAGTAAATTGTGGAGGTTTGAAAATTTTTGGTTGAAAACAAAATCATTTGAAAAATCATAGTTTAAAAACATTTCCAAAAAATCGAGTAAAAAAACAATAGAAAATCAAAGTAAAGTAAATAATTGGAAAATAAAAGAGATAAGGGAAAAAGAAGAACATCATAGAATTATACAAGTTCAACCTAAGATTGACCTACTATTGTCCTCAAGAATTATTCTTGAGAGTATCCATTAAATTTGAGAACTTTTAGAATTATTTTCCTGCGAATCTCCTTATACAAGGAAATGAATCTCCTTAGGCTGAAAAAATTGTGGTGTTTTAAATAAAGTACGAGAGACTTCTCAAGAGTTATTTGTGTGTGTGTGATTTAGCCATAATAATTCCACAAATAATTTAAGACCTTGTTGTAGGCCCATCTCATTGGATGCAATTATGAAAGGGCAATTAATAAATTATTAAACACACCTACCTCCTAGGATAATAAATATTCATGAATAGAAACAATACACTCATCGTATTTGTTACATATCACCTTGTCTTCTTTAGTGGAAATCATCCTCAATATTAAGGAGGTCCTACCACTGTGAAAGCATGGTCTAAACCTCCTTCATTAACAAAGACCAATGCATCATCTAGTCTTTCTTTCTCAACCCATACTAAAGAGTAGTCTTTTTTGTTATCTTATGAACTTTAGGGTGGATGTCCTCCATTGTAATGGATTCTACTAACACATGAAAGAAATGAACATAAATAGTTACATTAGGCATGTTTAAAGATAATTTTGGTGCTACTGCTAAAATATGTACAAAAACCTAATATTCCCTAATCAACAACTGTTTCCTTTATCAAACCTCGTGGCCTTCATCTCTAGAAACCACAATAAAGAAGGCAAGATTGAAAGCAAGAGATATTTGGGCGTTTTATACCCCAAATTTGTCCTACCCTTTATCAAATCACATGGATTTTATATTTCATTATCCTCATATCCTCCATCAGGTCATACAATAAGTCATGCATCATTATTCCATACCTTAGCATTGGGATCGAGGGCCATAAAACTAGGGTTTTCTTTTGATTCAAGGTCATCAAGAAATAAGGTGTTCAAGCATCTTCATTTCTAAAACTCACTTAAAGTACAAGGGTTCATAAGACTGATAAAGGGCTCATCAAGAATTCAAGGTTTCATTGCTTCAAGGGTGATCACAAGTTTCTTTTCAACTGGCACAAGATTAGGGTTTTGGTCAAAGTCAACCTATGGTTGACTTTTTGAACAAAACTTGATTTCATTGATCAATATGTGATTAAAAGCATCTATGTGTACATCATTGAGCTTATCAAAGGTTTTCAAGAGGTTTCAAGTGATAGAAGGAGAGAAATTGGTTCAATTGGCAAAAAGTCAACAGTGGCTCAAATTTAAGGGTTGACTTTTGAGGTTTTTGGTCAAATATGCACATTTCAAGTCATTATACATGATAATATGAGGTTTGATCAAGTTAAATCAAGAGAAATCAAGAAAATTATGAAAGTTGTAAAATTAGGGTTTTCCAAATTTTTTAAGTACAAATTTTACATGTCCATTCAAGTGACTTTCCATGATCATGCCTCTCTCCTCAAGAGTCCAAAAATTGCAACAAAGGGATAAAATTGAAGATGATGTATAATACTAAAAGTTTGTGTAATATTTGAATTCAAAAGAAGTTCTTAATTTGCTATAAAGTCATGTCAAAGTTAGAGGTTCAAGTTGCTAAAATTGGCCAAACACTTAGAAATTTTTCTAAGTGTTAGGCAGTTGATGTTTGTGATTTTCCAAAGAGGACAACTTTTTACCAAGGCATTATTTCAAGAAACTTTCAACATCAACATTGTAGTATGATAGAAGAGATTTAATTTGATGTAAAGTTTGGGTCATTTGGCGTTTTGAGTGAGAAGTTATGATGATTGGAAGTTGGCTAGTTGAAATTGATCATGTACAAGTCTATACCCAACCTATGTTCAGACCAGCTTTTGGACCACGAAACCTACCAATTTGCAAAAGTAATCAAAAACATTTCTCTTCATTTTCACTCCTTCTACAACATTCATTCATGTTGCAACCCCAAAAATTCATTCCTTCCACAACAAAAACATCTTTGAAAATTCTTGAAAAACAACAAAGCCATTGATTCAACTTTGCCACTTGAAAATTCAAAATGCTCAAAACAAGTTCTAGATCCTTCTCCACATGTCAAATCACTTCCACACTTCATAACAAACTTTCTCAACCTCTCCCAAACCTCATTCCATGCCTAAATTCCTTGGATCCAAAGCTAGCAACCAACCTCCTTCCAAATTCAAATTTGAATCTAACTAACTCCATAACTAACTGAAACCTCAAGATATGGATCTAAACCTAATCCAATCTTCCTCAACAAGTTTCTCATCCTCTATATAACAGTATTTCCCTCCAAAATCTCATAATCACCAGAATTCTCTCTCTTTGATTCTCACTTCTATTTAACTTTCTTTCATTCCTATTCACTTCATCATCATTAATGTGATCTAAACAAGTTTCTGTAACACCGGTTCATGCAAATTCTCCATCAATTCGTGACCTGCAACTTCAAGTTCTTCATTAATGGTGAAAAAGTGAATTATCCAATTCAGCAAGGTTTTCCATGATCTAAGGCTTCAAAAATAATCTATACATCTCATCTAAGTTACTTCAAGCATCAATTTCCTTCTAGAACTCCTAAACCAAGCAAATCGATCTTCAAATTCTTATCATGCAACTGAACTAGGTTGGAGCTATTAAAGCATGTTCAGGCTAAATTAATTGCATAATCTTCATCATTAGACATCTCTGAAGCTATATGGATCATTTCCATAACTTGAATCACCTTGAGAAGGCGCATCATACGTACTTCAGTTAGTAAGTTCTCTAATACTTTGAACTCCATGAATTCATCATTATTTCTCACAAAACTCGATTCTATCCTGTGTAGAATTGATCACTGAGTAAAAGACTTAATTTTGTTTGCATTGATTCTTATTATTAGTCATTTAATTTTAGTTTTAAGAGTTAGGGTTCTTAGTTTGTCTGCTTCGATTTGGAGAATTAAAGATGAATATGGAGAAATTAGTTCCAAATTCATGATCAGCATGGAGAAATGAAGAGGATGATGGTGGAGTTTGGCATTTCTAGAAAACATCTTCACCGTCCATGGTGGAGGACGGTGGCCGGAGTTCTTAAAAAAGAAGGAGGGAGAGGGCGCCATTTTATTGAGTTTGAATTAAAAATTGAGGTGTCAGTACCTCATTGGTCCATCTCAAGTTTTCTTTTATTTTTCTTTTCTTTAATTTATTTTAAAATCCGAATATGGGGAATGGGACGGGCTGCACAGGAGTTCCTTTTCACAGATGTATTTTCAATTTACACCCCTGGCCCAAATCAATTCTATGTTCTTTTTTTTTTTTAATTGCTTTTGTTTTGTTTTGATTTTCTTTTATTATTTTAAATACATAAAAAATGTTAAAAATTATTTTTAAATGCCAATAATATTTTAGAGTTTTATTTTTTACATTTTAGGTTTTCATTTTAATTGTAGGTTTTAATTTTTAATTGTTTTAACCTTTAAAAATTCAAAAAATGGTAAAAATAAATAGTATTTTGTTGATTTTAATTTTAGGTTTAATTTTGATATTAATTTCTTAATGATCAAAAATCGAAATTCCATGTCATATTTCTTTAATATTTTTAGAGTTTTAGATTTTATTTTTTGATTAATTTTCCTTAATTCAAAATGACTAAAACGCCCTTTGTGCTTATGTAGATTTTTGTGTTGACTTGTGGATTGATTCTTCATGATTTATTCGTGATGCCTTGCTTGATTGATTGCATTGATATATATTTGATTGCTTGCTTTCTCATATTCTCCCTTAGGATTGTTAATTCAATACTAATGTCTTGATTATTTTAAATTAACTAGACCCTAGGATCTGAATCCAAGCATGATAACAATTAGGGTTAGTCCCCTTGATCCCAACCTTAGGTCCATGATGCATGATGACACTAGGATAGATCTTTCCCTTTGTTATTTTCTTTTACATAGCATTTTTCTTTTTCTTATTAAAACAAAAATCATTTTCTTAATCAAATCCAAAAATACGTAATAAATACAATGCGTACAAATACATCTTGAACCTTAAGTACATGAGAAAAGATGAGAATGAGTTATTCCTTACCTCTTCTTATAGTGTTTTGTACATGAGACGTTTGTCTCAATCGTATGAAATACTCACTCTCATGTCATAGACTTTAGTATAGTACGTATTTCAAATAAATTCATTATTAAGGGATAAATACTCAAATATCCCCAATCTTTGATGGATCATTTGATGTATTCCCCAACAAAAACAGTTCAACCCATTCAAATCATTTTGCCTCTTGGCTTTTCTCTTTAACTTTTTCTTAAAGGGCCGGTTATTTCCATTCTACTGCATCGATGGCCGTGCCTAATGCTAGAGTGCGAATATTAACATTGCCCATTAAAAAGCAAATAACAAGCAAACCTTTGTAAGAGGAACTATGTAGCTCTAATTTCTCTATTGCATATTAAGGATACGTAAGCACATGGTTCTGTAAACCCTGGCAAGCTCAATAATGAAAACCTTTTTCTCTTTACCAATCAATTCGTTCATGCATTCCCCTTAGCAAGTAAGTATTTAGATATACACACTCTTTTTATTAGAACAACCAGAGTGGATCCCATAGAGTACTACGAACGTGAGGGGTAGTAATACCTTCTCCTTGCGTAATCGACTCCTTAACCCGAACTTGGTTGCGAGACCTTGTTCTTTCCATGTTTGAGGTTTGCTGGATATTTCCTTTCCTTTATTGAGATAAATAAAGTTTAGTGGCAACTCTGTTGTTTTTTTTCGCGGTAATGACATGCATTACCTTAAAAGAGAAAAATTTGGGAGCTTGCATGTTGAATGAAGGGGCATAAACTAGTCAGAGGTAAAGACTTATACAAGAAAGTTGACTACAATGGATGAAATCGTAAACGAAGAAGAAGAATTTTTCAAACCCACAAGTAACAAAAAAAAGAAGATTAGTAGTCCAAGAACTTCTTATATGTATTTTCACAATAGAACCGTGCGATCTACCACATTGGGAAGTGCAAATGTCACCACCAACAATCAAGATCTCATATAAAGCTGTTCATAGTACTTGGGTATCCTTGGACGGAAAGCACATTGTTACCATCAGACATAGGGACATGCGTCATGACTTCCCTGCGAAACATCATTGCTTAAGAGAAAAATATTTAATGCATCTGTTCTCATTGCTATTGACGTCTCCTCAAGACTATTTATTTATTTCTATTAATATCAAATCTAAGGATGTACATTGCAAAACCCTCATTCTATGTAATAGAAACAAAGGCTTGTGGGCAAATATTTGTAGGCCATTCACAAAGCCCATAACAAAAGACCCAAGAATGAACCTCGAATTAAAAGGTGCATAAAACAGGTAGATCTTCGTTTTAACTGAAGCAGACAATTCTTTCCTTTATCTCATCAATCACTGTCCAATTCAATCTAATGTATGTCTGCACATCACACCGCATCACCCGCGAGCGATTTCAACTGCTCTTGATATATAAGGCTAAAACACGTTATTTCAGGTATTCAAATACATTCTCACTTACATATTATTTTTGATTTTTCTAACTAATTTAAACGTTGAAATGTTAATCTTACAGCTCTACTCCACTTCATCGCATCAAAACTATTGCCCCACTACGATAAAACACAATTTCACAACATCATCTTTCATTTCCAATTCTTAATCGAACAGAGTTAAAGTTAAAAAGAAACTAGTAATGCGAGGATTATCCTTAAAATTAAGCCCATGAAAACAACTATTTTTAAAGACTCATTTTCAATCTTCCATGAACCCCCTTTCTCCACCAAAATTTGAGAACATATGCAAAGCCACACATGATTTGATTTGCCTTTAATAAAGATTATAAAAAATTATCACTAAAAGTATATTTAACTTTTAAATCCTTTCTTACAATAGTATTGTCATTAATTTTTTTAATGACAGTACCAATTCTTTTAAAAATTATTAGGAGACACAACATTGCAAATATTAAAATTATGCGACCCTCTTAGATTTAACTTTTCTTTAATTTGACATTTAGTAGAGTAGTGTCGATGATATCTAACCAATAAGAATTTACTTATAATTTTAAGATACAAAATTAAAATCTCATCTCTTAAGAATCACCATTTTAAATTAGTGAAATTATTTCATATTACTGTTATTTTAAAATAAAAAACTTGACATTTATATATAAATATAAATTTTTCGTGTAATAAAAGTATGTCACCAATTTTAGCCAAGAAAACTTGGCTCTTTCATTTTTCCTCACACGTGGGCTGCATTGTGACTCGTGTAGTAAATACAAACATCTATTTTGTTTTTATTATTGTACAATTTCAAACGGGCCCGCATGAGTTCCTTATTTTGATTTATATTTTTAGAAAGAAATGAATTTTCTTCTTTGGCTAAAGGATAATAAAGTTGATAGACAGGGCCGACAAGCTCAGAATTTTTTTTTCAATAACCAAGTTTTTCAAAATAAAAAATTATGCATATAACCAAAATTTTAAAATAATTACATAAATGACCATTTTTTTCCAATTTTAACACATTGTCGCCACTTGCATTGACGAATTGCAAATTGGGGCAGTTTAAAACCCCACAAAACATTTTTATTAAGGTTAGTCGTCACTTGCATTGGCGACTACACTTAAATTTTAAGTTTTATTGTAAACTGCGGGGGTTCAAAACCGCCGCAAAGTTTAAGAAAATTAAATTTTTTAATGTAGTCGTCAATGCAAGTGGCGATTTACTTTAATAAAAACGTTTAGCGGGGGTTTTAAACCGCCCCAATTTGCAATTCGCCAATGCAAGTGGCGACAATGTGTTAAAGTAGTGAAAAAATGGTCATTTATGTAATTACTTTGAAATTTTGGTTATATGCGTAATTTTTTTGAAAAACTTGGTTATTGAAAAAAAAAATTCACAAACTCAAGCCGAGTGAGATTAAGGTTTTAGGTCGGTCTTTATAATAAATCTCAAATGTTTAAAAGAATAAAGTTTATACAACAAAATTAATATATTAATATTAGTTACTCTCGTTCCTGTTTAAAAGTCTAAAACAAATTTTAAAGTGAAACTTTTATAAGATGTTTTTAACCTCAAACTTTTGAGGTCTAAAGTTCTAGTTTGGGTAGTTTGGTTTTTGGGTCGATTCTGTCTATAAAGTTTAAGATTAATCTATAGTGATTTATTATACCATCAAGATATCCATAGATTAACGTCAAAATAGATTTTTATATAACGTTAATTTTGATGTAGTTCAATGACATAGTAAATTATTATAAATTAATCTCAAATTTTTTAGGTATGATCTATATGATGGTATGTTTCGATCCAACAGTTGATTTAAAAAAATATTATTCGATGTAAAATTATTGAGCAAATGTAATTAATGGTATAACTCTTCAGGTGTAATTGTGATCTTAATTAATAGTATCATATGAGAATGACATTTTTATATGAGAACATGAGAATGAATCTGAACCATTAGATTTTAAAATAAATGTTGGGGATTAGAAGTGAATATTTTTTTATCTCTCCTCCATTATTAAAATAAATTATTGATGAGAGAGAAAAAAAATCAATACATAATCTCCACCATTTATTTTAAAATTTAATGGTTCAGATTCATTCTCACATTCTCATATAAATATGTCATTCTCATATGATATGCCATATATATATATATATATATATATATATATATATATATATATATATATATATATATATATATATATGGCATATCATATGAGAATGACATATTTATATGAGAACGTGAGAATGAATCTGAACCATTGGATTTTAAAATAAATGGTGGAGATTATGGGTGAATTTTTTTCTCTCTCCTACTTCATTTATTTCAAGATGCAGGAATGTGAGAATGAATAAGAATGTGAGAATGAATACGAACCATCAGATTTCAAAAGTAAAGGTTGAGATTAAAAGAAATTTTTAAAATTTAATTAGTAATTTCCCTTTCCTCTTAATGACACATGATTTAAAAAAGATCACAATTTAATCTCAAAGTTATCCTCATTGTACTTTTTAAACCAGTACAATTATTGTCCACCGTAGGACTTTGGTAAAACTGATCTAAGCCACATTTATATTTGACGATCAACTCGTTGTCCTCCTCTTCAATCCCTTCAATTATGGTGAACATGTGAGCAACAAATTTGGCCAACAACAACTCCAACAACTACCATGATGCCATAACGAATATGCATGCCACTATGCACGTTTCGCATCACCATAAGCAGACTTTGGAGTACAACGCCCTTAACCTTCGGCAACGCAAATATAAGGCTGATCCCATTTGGGGAGAAAATTTTTTTGCACCCCTAACCTCTAGCCCCGATAATAGAAAGTTTCAAGCCGCCATCACTCAGAAAATTTGATGGAAAAAGTGATCCCTAAGAGCATGTTGCCTCCAATAACACGCATATGGAGATCATTGGAGCCTTAGATTCCTTGAAATGCGTACTCATCTCTAGCACCTACAGGGACGCCGTACTAAGGTGGCATATGAGCCTGCCACGACTCTTAGTAACTAGCTACCAAAACCTAGTAAAGAAATTGGTCCACCAATTTTCGACAACTAGGTGCATGAGGATGTCAACCACAAGCCAGTTCAATATTCACCAAAGCCCTTTATAATTCTTGAGGAGAGTATCCCCCCGGTTCTATGAGGGGACCATGTTATCCACCAGAATTAATAGATGTTTTTAGGAGACTTCTAGAATAGATTGCATCATACATTTTAATGATTCCTTTTCTTAGAGGCCAACTATTTCCATGGCAGAAGTGGTGACGCAAGAGAAATACTACATAAAGGGTGATGAGAGTAACACATATAAAAAGTCTAGGGATGCTAAGGAGCGGACATCTGGAAATCCTAATTCCTTACATCACTCGAACAAAATCCATTACACCTCGCCTGTCAGGGATATGGCAACTTTCAAGTGGAGTGGGAAACTTATAGAGAACTTCATGCCCCTTAACACTTGCAGTGAGAAGTTATGGCGCGAGGTCCTCTACACATATGATATATCTCTTCTGCCACCCCCTAAGTTAGAAAAAATGGGACCTCAACCCAGTAGGTGGTGTAAAATTCATATGCTCAAGAGCCACCACATAGGATACTGCTACTAGCTCAAAAAGAAGATTGAGTGCCTCATCCAGGAAGGCCACTTAAAGAAATACGTCAGAGGTGGCTTTACCAAGTCACTAATAAAGATAAGCTCGTAAATCACACCTTTAACACCATAACATAAGGGTTCACTAGAGGGGAGAATAAACTAGCTCTGCCCATAGAAGATATGCACACCAAGTTTTAACCATAGCAGGATCACTTACAAACCATGATTTGGGCGAGAAGGAAGCTTTGGAATCTGAGATCACCTTATTTTAGAAGGATGCTGCTGGGATTCATCTCCATCACAATGATCCCATGGTCATAACCTTGAGGTGTGATGATTGGGAAATTAAGTAAATGCTAATTGATTATGGGAGTTTAACTGACATATTTTACTTGGGTGCCTTTGAGAGGCTTTTCCTGGATGTGAACAACCACAAATATTTCCAAGGATCTCTGATGGGATTCTCAGGCGAACAAGTGCAGTTAAATGGTTACATCACCCTGGAAATCGTATGCGAGGATGATTTGGGTAAGATACCTCTTCATAGACAACTATTACTTGTACAACATGATCATATGGAGCTCAGCTTTAAACCTCTTATGAGCCACCCTATCTACATCTACTTGTTCATGTAGTACCTGTTGCCCAACGGGCATGTAAGGGTTATCTAAGGTGATCAGTAGAACGCCAGGAGGTGTTGCCTAGACATATTGAAGATAAAGATGAGGACTATGGCCTTGGCCCATGCCTAGCAGTCAGATGTGTAAGAAATGATTATTTTAGATCGGAAGCCACTATAGATGATAAAGAGTTAGCTGCATTATTCCATAGGAAAATAAAAGTACCACATAAAGAAGCCAAAGTGAATTCAAAGACTTTGTTAGGATTAACGCCGTGTTTTGTTTGGTTATGTTATCATTTGGATTAGTTATGGCGAGATATCACCTTTGTCTATCATATAATTTATTTTGAAAACATTGTTCGTTTAATGGGGGGACACTTTTTTTCCAGCAAGCACATGGGTTTTTACCGAGGTGCCTCACATTTATTTATGAAATTTTGGTGGACCTTTGTTCTAATTTTTCAAGATGAAATAATTATAAGCTGGAGCCTTAACAAAGCCGCCCAAGAGGCAATGGCTTACATTTGATCCCCACATAGGATTACTAGGCACCCACGTAGCAATGGCTTATGTTGGATTCTCACAGAGGAATCCTTTCTGACCAAGAGGCAATGATATATTGTGGATCCTCATGAAGGAATATTTTCCGCCCATGAGGATATAAAAATGTGAGATCCACAAGGAGGAAACGTTTCCCTTCCGCTGGTCCATATAGTAATTGGAAACCTGCTTGTTTGAAAAAAGATTCATAAAATAATATACTCAAGGAAAAAACAGTCCAATGCAGAGAATGCTTTGGAATATGATTCTAACTTTTAGAAGGCCTCTTTAAGCACCGCCTCTAACTACTTTAGCTCATCCCATTCTTTGACTTGTGTTTTTCACTATCTTCTGTTCTTGATATGAGATTCTTTATCGTGAACCTCATGGAGCACTTACTCCATCATCATGAACCTCAGTATATGGTTCTCCACCACGTGGATAAGTTTTTGATATGCCATCCTACTAATAAATTAGAAGTTTTCGGGGAAGTTTCATCGAAGGGGAGTCAAGGGCTTGTGAATCTCCCCTTATGGAACTTCGCGTTAGTCCATAGCAAAGAGCAAAAATGTTGGGGATGGTCAGCTCAAATCAATGAAGTCGTATGTTGTTCACCCTCTTCATCATTTTTAATGTTTATAGTGACCTTCTGAGCCAAAGAGGAGCTTCCGCCATGCATGTATGGCTTCAAGACTTTGGGAAGGTGGGTATCTATGGTGCTTCTTTTGGAGCCCCTCTTTCCCTCCTTTTCTGATGAGGCCAACTTGGTAACTTTTTGAATTGTCGGTCCATTTGTCTTTGCAGTCCACCTTTTTCCTAGCCAGGTGAGCTTTTCTCTAAGTGGTTGGGATGGACAAAATCTTTTTTGTAAAAGAAAAAAAGAAAACTATAAATAACTAGGCAAGTAAATAATCCTAAAAACTAGGAATAACTATAATCACAGGCTTATGCATGTATTCTTCGATTTTTCTATCATCTCCTATCTAACACAATCATTTTTCGGGAGCTTATAACTTTAAACTTGTAACCTCTCCCTCTTAGTGATGATAAGTTAATCGAAATTAAATCTGGTAATCACTAGCAGGTCATCCGTCTAAGACAGAGAAAAACGAGGGACACATCAACCCTAGTTGTGACCATATAGGCTCCATATCACCCTTTTCTCTCACAAACATATCCTTATAATTTGTATAGTGGTTGAAGTGAGGTTTGAGTAATGTACTCCCAGACAAGGTGCACATAGTCATCAAACCCCCTTTTAATTCGGTCTTAGTACCATAGAAGGAAAATAATGTCTCTATAATAGGGTTGGCATCCATTCATTGACATATGATCTCGAAGGCCTTAATGAAGCCTCAATAATTCAGTTATATATGGGAGGAAGCAACAATTTTCAGTTTCCAAAACTTTTGCTTCGAACAAGGTAATAAGAACCAAAACCCACAAATTTTGGACAACAGGAAGAGGCAGATAAAAGAAAGGGTCGAGTGACTAATGAAGGGAGACCATGTTAACCCGTTCCTCTTTAAAACATGCTTCCAGGATATCATCGTCCTCATTTCTAAAATGGGATAAACTGATATGTTGCTAGAGTGAGGCCACTCTCTCCTTATAAGCATATCGGGCTCTAAAGTCTTCGATGCTCGTGTACTTAGCATTATTAATCACCATTAATTTCTTGGGAAAGAACAAGAAGAAAAATAATCATTATCATTAACTTTAAATCACACCTATTTCCAAAAGCATATAATCGACCGAATTGCCCCCTCTATATATTCTTTATGCAACGATGATACATTTTTTACCATTCTCTACTATTCGAAAGCTCGATCACCTTACCACTCTCTTCTAAATCCCTAATGATCTCCATTAAAGAAGAAAATGAGAGAAGAGGATTAAAAGCCTATACATGTAAAAGAAGGAGTGAAGGTTGAATTTGGAGAGGTTCAAAATTCGCTCTAACTTTGATGAAGACTCAAATGTGAGTTTTAAAGAGAATGTATGTGAAATGTAAGGGAGTGAGGGCTAAACCCTCGTATAAAGATCTATAAGCTAGGCTTAGTAGGTAATGAGTAACCTCTCACTAGGAACACTAACTATTGCTAATAGATTCCCCACGTCTTTAACATATGAAAGGAACTCAAACCAATTTTGCTTCCAGAGACAAACCCATCATTAGCTGCATTTAATGGTGCATGTGTGTTTATCTATGGTGCTTAAGGTACTTTCCCAAAGTTCCACTTGAGGGACTCACCCTAAGCCCTGCTTGAGGGACTCGCCCATGCTCTATTTAAGAGACTCACCCAAGCTCTTCTTAAGGCACTCACCTGAAGCCGTGCTTGAGGAACTCGCCCCGGGGAGGACCCAAAAAACTCTTTAAGGGTTAGCCTAATATGAAAACTAGAGACAATCAAAATAAATTACTTTGTTTTTCCAATCCATCATTACTTGAGGGACTGTTTACCGCGATAAATTTTCTATTCCTAGGAAGGAAGGCCCAAGAGTGCAAGATGCAAGCTTGTTTCCTCAATTCTGGGAGGACACGCAACATTGGGAAGGCACATTGCCCAACACACCACGGGGCCGCCCAATTCAACTACCATTGTCCATTTACTCAATAAACATGGGAGATGATGTGTCCCCACATATGCTAACTGAGGGAAATAATCCCCCCCATAATTCAAGGAAGGGTGAGCCCCCACTTTCGCTACGTTTCATGGTTAGGGAGCAAGAATAGGGTATTCCCCAGTTCTTTGGCCAGACCCAAAGGTTTTTTATAAATATTCCAGCTTTAGGGTTAGAGGTGTAATAGTTTTGGTTTGGAACGATTTTTGGTCAAAAAAATGTCTAAACTGATGATATCTTCATCGTTTTGGTTTGGTTCATTTTTTAGTGTTTAAAAAAAGTATAACTAAACCAAAATGATTTGGTTGGTTTGGTTCGGCTAATCAGTTTTTAACATTTGTATTCAAACATGATATTCATCTGTGTATTCTAAGCTGTCATATTAAAAAAAAATCACTTGAGAGACTAATATAACCAAAATAAGTTCAGAATCATATCAAATACAAAATAGCCAAGTTCTTTAGTTCACCATCAAATAACAATATACAAACAACTAAAATAAAATTTCAATTATTTTTCCACTTAGAATCAACAATTAACCATCATAAAATAAATTTAAATAAACATATATTTAAAATATAGAGCGGATTTGTTTTCAATTTGAATAAATCAAATTAAATTCAATATTAGATTGTTTCATTACATCATATTCTCACTCCATCATTGCTAACCCCAACACTAATTAGACGCATTCCATCAATTTCTAAAAATTAAAACATACACACAAACCATAAAGGATTAGTTTGACAATGTCATTATTAAAGTAAACAATAACAAAAAGATTTTAAATTTTCATACCTTTACGTTGTTGAACTTCATTCATTTGTTCTTGTAAATCAATTATCGTGGGCTTTCTTAAAAATTTATCCAATATGATAACTATAGCCATCGATTTGGCAGTTTCTAAAAACTAAAATTGAAAATCAAACCACCTCGATTTTCATCTATTTGGTTCGATTTTTAACCCATCCACAAAAATCGTTTTTTTATTTGGTTTAGTTTGGATTATCAGTTTAATTGGTTTTTTCTAATCTGTTTACACCCCTTATTTATGGTTGAGAATGGATTGAATCATTCACCTAGAAAACACATATACAGAGATTCCTATCACTCTGTCTGAGCTAATTCAAAACACCATCAATAATTTTAAACACCACAGATAGCCCTCCAAACACATGGCTACCCTTTGACAGTAAGTTATATAAAATTTGATATTTCTTTATAAACTTGAATTGCAAGTCCTTTATAAATGTCAAATACAAAATGTCACCATGTCATAATCAATCCAAATACAAACCATAATACAAAATCATCAAAATATACAAAATAAAATCCCATTATTTAGAATAACAAACACCCTTAATCCCCCTCTACCGTCGATACTGCAATGCATTTCGTGCCTCTACTAAGAGGGCATGTAAAATGGCCATGAGTGATTCGCTCCACAAACTCGCTTCTAGCCATGACCTCTCTTCCACTAGCCACAATACGGTGACATGTAGTAACACATCAACATGTTCCTCCATCGCCTGCTCCTCCTCTAAGATATCTTGATGAGTTAGCTTTAGAGGATTCCCTCTGCATCTGATGTCATGAAAGGATGTAACATTCTATAAATCCATTAGGTCTAATTGTATATCATACTCCATGGACGAGAAGTTGACACACATTATACATCCTTTAGCACCAAATGATCAAAGTACGTTGCAAAGATTTCATCAAGATCCCTATAAAGGATAGAGGCAATAGTAGCAACAATGGGGTCTCTGGGTATACTTTGGATATATCTAAATTGGCGCAGGACTCACTCAAGTAAATAGGAGGTACATAAGTCGAGAACCACATGCCACTAATCTAGAGTACAATGCCATCATCTCGAAAGGTCGTGTCTCATTGTGATCGCCATATGACATTCAATTAATATCATCCACTAATATGCGGTCAAGAGAAACTCAAAATAGTTTGGTCACTTGGTTCCCTCTGAGTGGAATGATCGATCACGTAGGTAAGTCCTAGAGTAGTCATTCATATGTCCCCAACTAGAAATACGTGGAAATTTTTGATGGATTCATGCTTGAAAATGGTTAAGATGAAATATTAGTAAAAAACAATGTAACATAGATATTATGACATTAATGTCAGTAAAGGTGAAAAATAATTACCATAAATAAACAGTTGTTTCTAGTCAACTGTCGAGTCATCCACATACTATTCTTAGCTAGTTTGGTTTAAGATCACACCAAACAATAAATCCCCCAGTTATACTCATGGATCCTCTCCAAGTCAATAAAGTACTTGAGGTAAATAACATCGACATAGGTCACACTTTTGTCTACAAAAATGGACATGCTGACAAAAACTAAGAGGTATGACCTCAATGCACCCTCTTTGTGGTATGCAATCTGTGCACCATCACAAATGAAAACCTAGCATGACACCTTCTAGTGTCATCTAACTTCTACCGAGCATTCTCCGGTTAGCTCCCAAATATGTCACCATCATGTCCAAGGCCTCAAGTCTAGTGTTCTTGGAGTAGTTTAATAATTTTCCCTAGATAGGAAGACGAAAGAGGCATGAGACATCATCAAGTGTGATTGATATCTCACCTATAAAAAGATGAAATAACGACGTCTTTGCGTGTTATCTATCCACAAAAGCAAAAAAATAAGCCTTGGTTAATATAACCATAGTCATTCCTACATAAGTCCATCAACCCAGATACCTGTATGACATCCTGAATCCATGGCTCATTAGGTTGCGCCAGCTTTTCAACCTTCATATCGTGGCTCATATTTACACTTTAAGGAATAACGAAACTGCAAAAAATAAATACATCGTAAGACAATTAAAATATTATAACACAAATGTTTAAAAGAGTAATTAAAAGATTTATACTACCTCTCTGTCCAATATGTGTCTGGCCTCATGGTCTGGATACAGAGGAAGCGGTGAAAGGTTTGAGGGGCCTCCTATGAAACTTTTAGTGGCATATGAGGCAACTACGATTTTTGGGGCAAGAGGGGCAGTAGCAAATACTTAAATCCACGAAGACGATACCGATAACCTATGAACCAGCGAATATGACCCCTCACTAGCAAAATAAGTTTCTCCATCAACACACTACGATGGTCTAACTTTCTCTCTACGAATGAAAGCATGTTAGGACACTCTACCCTGTCTCAATATTTCCTAGTTGTCAGACATTTTTTCTACAATCAAACAAGCACAACAGAGATATGCCATAACAAGCAAATAAAACCAACATGCAAAATCGAAAATCATATAGTTGGAAAATCCAGATTCTAATCTTCGGATTGAGGGTTCGGATTGTACAATGCAAACTACATGCAGACCAGGGTTAGAGAAGACATAATAGAGCATGGGAATCCTATAAGTCACAATGCTCAACAAACATTTAGCCTAAACTACTATATCTATGTTCTATTTTAGTAATGCATGAATGAGAAATCAATAAAGGAGAGAGAATGAACAACTTACCATTACAATGGAGATGATCTTCAAATAAATGCAATGTATTTAAGTCGAGCTTCAATGTAAGGGATAAAAACTATGAATAGGCTTGGAAATGAGGAGAGATTGCTCGATGATGGCTTCTAAGTACTCTCCCTTCATATTCTCTATTTTTGCTCTTTTTGGAGAAATGGAGATGTGATGGGAGAAAGAAAGGTGCTGATTACTTAAACATAAGCATCCGAATTTCAATCTCCGAATGAAATCCAAATTTTAGAATCAGATTAGTTTGAAAATTGTGTGGTCTTAATTCCATTCTGGATTATATCTTTTGGTCTCGTCCGAATTCCAATCTCTAAAGTTTTCTAACAACATATTTTGAGGGTTCTTTCAAATTTCTCGAATATGTTTGTGTTTTAAGTGCGTCTAAATTTTAAAATCTAAAATTAAAAACTATTTTTCGAAATTACAACATATTGTTCAAATCAATAAAAAAAAGTAAAATGGTAAAGATATACATTGCATTTCTTGGAGTAAAAAGTTTTACACGAAAGGATTGATGTCTCACTTCATCTCCTCCTTTTTCTCTTTCTTTTACACATTTGGTACAAAGGACCAAAATATAAGAGTTTTTAATATGACAACACTTATTTGCTCAATTAATGCTTCAAACCTTTCTTAGAATTTTTTCTTCAAAGTTAAGGACAATTAAGAAGGAAACATTGGAGATGGTTGGTTCTTGTAAAAAATAGTAACTAACTATGCAATCAAGATGATATAGTGGTCACACAAAAAAAGGAGTTGGTAACCAAACTTCCCACTACTATTTGCCCAAAGGTGAGACACCCCTTAGAAAAAGTCCTACTAGATAGAAAGACTTAATATTGCTTACATTTGACGAAATCAATAACTCATATGATATTTTCATAAGGGACACTTCAAGACAAGAAATGTAATTATTTTAATACTTTATCCATGATTAATGACCGTTAAAACTATAATGAGGATATATTAGTTAATTTCATAAGGGTTATCATAGGCTATATACCTACTAATTAGGAGTGCATTATTTTGTCAAAGCTAGTAGTACTATTAATGGAAAAATATAAAATGTTACATCTATTAAAAGTGTAAAAGAATAAAATATTATAAAACGTTTTCTATTTTCAAGAAAGTAAAAGAGTAAAAGCCTAAACAAAATTTAAAAGGAGTTGAGTGGGGCACTGAACCTTTATGTCCCATCGGAATTTTATTTAGAATCTCTGCAATTCCAATTTGGGTTCACTTTTTTTTTTTTCTTATAGAATAGAAATCATAAATTCAAAATATTTGTTACAAAATAAAAAATGTATAATAATTAATAAATGGATGGATTAGAATTTTGATGTAGTAAATTTATAGTACAACATGAGGAGGTGGATTTATAATATTAATACTTTAATATTTAAATAAATAATAGAAGGTAGAATAATTTCGAATTTGATGATTGAACTTCTTGTTATTGTTATGGAGTCTCTGGCCGGCCTATAACAATATTTATATGAAATACAATGTTTTTATTTTTATATATATTTTATAAATTATGATTTGCATGCACAAAGTGACTCCGTAGCACGAGTCGGATTAGTCGATCTACTATGTAGGTTAAAAATCGGTGCGAAAGCCTAAAAGTGTGAGTGTAGATTATTGCATAGGATGCGGCAAATTGAAGCAATATAAAGGGATGGTGAGTGATGACCTTACAATCTGAAAATAAGGTTGCTAGGTAGGGAAGATACCAGACAGGAAGGGTCTTCAAACCATACTAATGTTTTTTGGACTATTATTTTGATCTTCATTACTAAGTTGTGAATTTGTGACACTTCAAGAATTGAGGACTAAATTGATAAGATTAAAATAGTTTATAGATAATTTATTGTAATTTTATATTGCAAAGAATATAAGTGATAGCTTCGAAAATAAATTCAAGATTTAGTCGATATAGTATCTGCATAAAGCAAGTGAAATGTCAATGATATATTGTCCACTAGCGGGGTTCAAGATTTTACACAACTTTTAGTTTTTATGCTGTCCCCTACAGGTTAAAGATAATATAATTTGGACAATTTCCTTGGTTAAATTACTCCCAAGATCCTTTAAGTTATTTAATTATAATAATTTGGTCTTTCATGTTATTTTCGCTATAACTAGGTCATTTATATTATCAAATATGTGCACCATTATTCTTTTTTAACCGAGAAAATATGCTAATTGTGGATGTAATTATTTTGAGGGATGTAAAAATGATGAATTGCTTCCAAAAACACAACAATCAACATTTCTAAATGATTAAAGCGAGAGAAAAAGGAGACATATATCACCCAAAAGGACCAAGTTGTTACAAAAAAAACTTGAATGACCAAACAGTTACAATTAAATAACTTAAAGGATCTCGAGAGTAATTTAACCATTTTCTTTCTAACAAAACTAGTAAAATAACTCAATTTGGATGATATATTAAAGGGAAATGCTAACCAGTGCCCCCAGGGCAATGGTTAAGACTTTAAAATAGTTGTAAATTTATCTCGGTAATCTGCGTATTTAATGCCTTAGAGATTGAAATATCAAAATTTTTATAAAATATTTTCTTTTTTAGGAATGCTTAACCATTGCCCTAAGGGCACTGGTTAGCAAGGCCCTATATTAAATTAGTTTGATATAAAATAACTCAGTTTGTTATCAATTTTAATGTTTGCTTTCTTTTACAAAAATAACCTCTTTGTTATGATTGATAAGACTTTCAAATATAATTAATTTCATAATTGAACAATTTAATTTTTAAATTTTATTTATTTATCTATAGTTAAATGAGTGTAAATTGTTAGTCTGAAGTTCAACTTTTATTAACAATAATGTAAACAAGTTGTTAATATTTATAAATCAATAATTATTTAATAAATATTAATTTAAAAATTAAAATTTTAATTTAAATATTAGTTGAACAAATTAGAATAAGTTTATGCATCTTGACACTAATGGTAGCTATTACACTTAGATCAATGGAAAGAAATGTGACTCTTACTCTTCTATTAGGCTTGACAAAGTCATTTGTAATCATAATTTGCTAGATAATTAGAACAGTCAATTACTCCACTTTGAACAAGAATCACTTAGACCATTACCATATTCTTCTCTATTGTGACAAAGGTAGGTTTGATCTAGCTATATGCCATTCAAATTTATCGGAGTTTGGACTCTGGATGATAGATGCAGACAATTGATTGATGATAATTAGAATATTGATGTGGTTGGTTGCCCTATGTTTGTTTTATTCTGTAAGTTAAGATCTCTTAAGCCTATTATTAAGAAATTGAACAAAGACATTTGACAACATTCATCTTAAAGTCACTTAAGCTACTCATGATATATAGTTTGATTACTGATGTGGGTTAGAATGATCATCTTGGATTGGAGGAAAAAAATTCTAAACTTCTATTAGATAAACCATTGCATATGCAAGACCAGTTTTAGAGGAACAAAGTAAGGATTAAGTTGTTTAAAGATAAAGATAGGAATACAAAGTTTTTTTTACAAAACACTCCGATTGAGATATGCTAGTAACAAAATCACTAGAGTGAGGCATGCTAATTTTTTGGAGGAGGACATTGAATTAGATAATCATGTTATTAACTTCTTTAAAAAATGATTTAACACAGAAAACAATTGAAATTATACTATTATAGTGGAGAAAATTATCACATAACTTATAACTCACATGGATAATGAATATCTCACTAGAATGCCTCAGTAGGAGAAAATAAAAAATGTTGAGCACAATATGGATGGTAATTCTGCTCCAGACCCTGATAGATTTCGGAGATATTTTTTCCAAGCCTATTGAGATATAATAGGGACTGATGTGATCAATTCAATGAATCTATTCTTTAAACAAGGTTGGATTCTTCTCAATCTCAATTCAGTCAATGTGATTTTAATACCTAAACAACAAGGAGTAGATTCAATTGAGGAGTATATAACTCTTGCACTTGCAAATTTCTAATTGAAAATCATCACTAAGATCATTGCAGCCAGGTTGACCATCTTAGTTCCTAAAATTGTATCATAACACTAAAGAGGTTTCATTAGGGGAAGACATATTTATGAGTGCATTAGAATTACTTCAAAAGTCATTAATATGTTTGACAAGAAATCCTTTGGAGGTAATATAAATTTAAAGATTGATTTTTTTTAAAAAAAAAACCTTTGATACTTTAACTTGAAAATATATTATTAAAGTTCTTGTTTAATCTAGATTTGATCAAAAGTTTTATGATTGGATTTTTATCATTCTCCACTCAACCAAACTATCTATCATGACAAGAAAATCCTCTATTTCCCTTGCTCTTTTGCATTGTTGATGAGACACTTAGTAGACAGTTATCTATGTTAGTGGATCAGGGTAACTTGACATGTATATCCTTAGTTGGTAAAACAGCCATTCCAAGTCACTTTTTTTTTTTTGCAGATGACCTTATGATATTCTACAAAGCTACCATGAACCTTTAATAATGTGGTTAGAATTGTGGTCAGCAAAGCTACCATGAAGTGTAAGCTTTATGGTAGAAGTAGTTACGGGTCTAGGTCGAGGATCATTAGAAATATGCTTGGATTCATTGTTGGACATACACCACTTAACAATCTTGGAGTTCATATATTCAAAGGCAAACCTATATTCATCATCTTCAGATGTTTTGATTCATTGCAACCTTTCATTATTTTGTTCCATCACTTTAAATTTGCCATGAATACCAACCAACACACTTCTCAATAATATGCTTGTTTATTTGTCCGTAATAGGGGTTGGTTGAATCAACAACGGCGAGGTATTTCCATTCATCGATGCATCAGAATGAGGTTACTGAATATCCTCGAAGGGAAAAGAAATCAACGGTGATGGGATGCCCTTTATCAAAAAAGGTATCACTTGTGGTCGATGTTTGAGAACCCTGGAGATATGGAGGCTCTTGGATTACCATGACAATCTCAATGGCATAAGACCAGTATGGCCTAGTCAGAGGTGTCGACGTTGTACTTCTTCCTTTGTTCACCATTAAATATGTTGTTTAGTAAGGTCGTAGAAATGTTAAAGTTTTCCCCCCAGACACTGTCAATAGGTATTGGAAAGATCTAACTAGTTCATAAATGATGGAAGGAATAAAGATGCAATGGTGAAATTTTATGGAGGTATTCGTATGTTAATGCTCTCGTCTGAAGAGGGGGTAACATGTAACATTCTAATGTCTAAGTCAGTAACTGTAAAAACAAGGAGGTTTAAGAGTTAAATTAATGTTTACTTTAATGTAACATATGTGCTAGGCTTTTATAGTAAGGTTCTAGGATTTTTCAAGGACCTAGTACCTTCTATTTTGAACAAGTATAACAAAGTACATATGTAAAATGATCCTTTAAATAAATGTGATAAATAGGCATTCCTGCCCTCTAAAAACAAAACAAAAAACGGGATGAGGCAGATATTGTTGGGGGCAGAGACCTAAAATCTTTGTCCGCTCCATAAAAAATAAGGGTAGGCCAGGACAAGCCCGCAGACACTACGTCTTTAATTAAAAATTGAAAATTTATGTTAATGTTAGTGCCCATAAAAGTCTGAAACAAAATGAAGTGGGCGGGACAAACATATAAGAGGGTGCATACGTCTCGCAAAAAATCATGGGTAAAATGGGCATGTATGGCGGGACAAACCCGTTTTGCCACCCTTTAAAGTATGATCTAACTGTTTTTGTCTTTCTGTTTGCTCTGATCAAGTGTCCTTTTAGGATATGTTTATCTTAGGTTATGTGGTTTTGTAATATTCTCTGTGGATAATTGTTCTACATAATTGACATCATCGACAAAATATCTGAGGGGTCATGTCATTATTCTAGACTTAAGTTTCTACTTACCTCTAAACTCAAGTTTTTAAAAAAGGCTTTTATCGAACTATAAAATGGGAAGATTTTTTTTAATAACCAAACTTAAAAAAAATAAAACAAAAAAAAACTCATATTTCAAAAAAATCACCCCAATGACCATGTTTAGGGAGTATTTTACAAGTAGGCGCCATTCCACATGACGCCTCATATTTTTTTTTAAAAATTTCTAGTTACCTGCGGATTTGATGTTACCTGGGAATTTACCTGTGGAAATATTTAATATTTGGTCTGCAGGTAAATCCACATGTAACATCAAATTCGCAGGTACTTGGAAAAATCTTTAAAAAGTAGGAGACGCTGTGTGAGATGGCGCCTATATGTAAAACACTCACAAACATAGTCATTGGGGTAGTTTTTTTTAATAATAATTTTTTTTAAAGTTTAGTTATTCATTTTTTTTTACAAAATAGATTTAGCCTTAAAGAGAACGAAACACATGTTATACAATTTTACTAAAATTAGAGCAATACAAAACATGCAAATGGTCACATTACACTAAGTAAAAAATCACTAGTAATTCACCAATGAAAAATGTATTCTGTTTAAAATTAAAAATGTATATATCATGCCAAAAAGATATGGAAAACTATGAAATATTGAGACTTGTCTTCCATAACTCTTTAATATTCTAAAACATCATTTTATATAAAGACATATATCACTTTAAAACTACAAACTCTTCACTTCTATTTTTTTTCAATGAAGAAAAGTGAAAATTGAGACTTGTCTTCTGGGGGCTTTTTTTAATATATTGTACAAGAAACATTTGGTAGGTCATCCAAGCATGAAGGCAAGACATGCATCATACACCATTACCATGTTACCTTTAATATATAAAAAGTTGTCCATACATCATACACCATCCTACATTATTTATTAATTATGGCGCCTCTTTCTTTGAACACATATATACTACTACTAATTAAGTTAGCAAATCCGGTTGAAAATAGAGAGTGAATTATTGTAGTGGTATTGATGATAGGTGATAAGTTTGATCCCTTAACAAACCTACAAAACTTCACAATATGCATCCAAATGAAAATCATAAAGAAAATATGAATTAGGGGCCTCCATTGGTAACAAATTTGAGGTATTACAAGCTTTATTTTATTTTAAAAACTTTGTAATATTTACTATAGTTTTTATTTTAAAATTATAAAAAATTACATTTATTAAAAAAGTTTCTTATATTTACTATAGTTTTTAAATTTAATGTAACATTAATTATATTTTACTAATAATATATTTAATTAATTATTTATTACAAAGTAAAGAGTAGGGTTCTTAACGGTTAATACCTGTCGGGAGAGGAATCCTAGAGAATCATGGATGCCAACTTTGTTTAAACCGTGTGGACTCCATTAAATTAAATTAATTGAGATTAGAGACAAAAATTATAAAATAATTAAGTTATAATAACCAATCCTTTAGGTGATCTGTCAATTCCATCACCAATCATATCTTGTTTTGTTGATCTTTGGAACCCCAAGGAGACGTCAACACAAAAAATGGGGGGTGAGTTACCTAAATCTAACATTAGATTACATCCAAATTTTAATATATTTTTAGTTTCTTAAAATATAGTTTTTTTTAGATTTTCTTTATAGACCCACCTATGAGGAGAACCTCCAGCGAAAAATAAAAAATATCCCTACTTTGGAAATGCATTTTCGAAGTAATTTTTTTCTTTAGATTTTCCTAGAATTCAGAAATGCAATTCTGAAAATACCTTTTTTGTGGTGTTTTCGGAGATGCATCTCCGAAATCACTAAAAATTCAAAAAAACATTTCAGGTATTATGTCGGAAGTGTATTTCTGAAATAAGATGTCCATATACACAATGTAGTTTTCCCTTTCTTCTTCATTTTCATCACAAAACCTCTCCAAAACTCAATCAACCTCAATCCATTTTTCGTCTCAAAATCAAGTTTCAAACGGTTGATCTTATAAAAGGGAGCATAGAAAGCTACAATTTGAGGTAAACATCATTCATTTTATCTCCTATTACACTACATTGTTGATGATTTAGAGGACTGAAAACTGCGATGGTTCGGAAGTACATTTTCGAAATAAATCACCTAACAAATTTCGGAAATGTACTTCCGAAAAAAGCCCTGGCAGAACTAAAAAAATAGTTTTAACAGCTTTAGTAAATTTTTGCATATGTTAGGTACGGTGCATCCGGACAACATTGTCGCCGACGATTTAGAAGTTCCGGAAGAGGTTAACATTGATAAAGAGCCGGTTAACGATGTTAAAACCATGATCGTTACAGTGGATGTTCGACAACAATTTACAAATGATATGAGCTTCGCTAGTCGTGAACATTTGCTTGATTGGGTTCGAAGTGAAGCTACTAAACTTGGATTTGGCATTATCATATTAAGGTCTGACAATGAAAGTAGTAAACAGAAAGCTTTTGTCGTGTTGAATTGCGAGAGGGGTGGGAAGTATGTGCCAACAAATCGGGTGTTAAAACACGAAGACACGGGATCGAGAAAGTGTAGGTGTCCGTTTAAGTTGCGCGTGACTCGTAAGATTGATGATTTATGGCGTTTTAGCGTCATTTGTGGAGTTCATAATCATGCCTTGGAAAGCAAGCTACACGGGCATCCAATTGCGTGTCGGTTGTCCCGCGAAGAGAAGAATGTTATTTCGGACTTATCGACAATCAACGTGGCGCCGAGAAATATACTTTCCGATTTGAAGCAAAAAAAACCGGATAGTGTTTCAAATATCAAGCAAGTATACAATGAACTACACAATCTTAAAGTCTTGAAAATGGGCACGAGGTCGGAATTGCAACAACTATTGAAACTTTTGGGCGATAACCAATACGTTTCAAGCTTTTGAACGTGTGAGGACAAAGTTACGGTGCGTGACATATTTTGGACTCATCCCGAAAGTATCAAGTTGTTCAACACATTTCCAACCGTTCTTGTAATGGATTCGACATACAAGACCAACAAGTATAGGCTTCCGCTTCTAGAAATTGTCGGTGTGACCTCGACGGACAAGACATTTTTGGTTGGATTTGCTTTTTTGGAATGTGAGAAAGAATATAACTTTACATGGGCTTTTGGAATATGTAAGTCTTTGTTGGTCGATCAAAAGACTATGCCAAGTGTCATTGTTACCGACCGAGATAATGCTTTGATAAATGCGATCGATACCGTCTTCCCGACATCGACCGCATTATTTTGCCGGTATCACATAACTTGCAATGTGAGAAGTAAGCTCAAATCCGCGGCTGGCACGAAAGAAAGAAAGGATGATAACGGTAACATCATCAAATCCGGTGTTGTGGTGGACAAGATTATGGCCGCATGGAGGAAGATTTTAGATGCACATTCCGAAGAGTTGTACACCGAAAAAGTGGTACAATTCCAGACTTTGGGTGTTTCTTTGAGTACTTTTTGTCATTACGTCGAGAGTACCATCCTTGACAAAGTAAAAGAAAAAGTAGTTTATGCTTGGACGGATCGAGTAAGACATCTTGGTTGCACTACAACCAACCTTGTTGAATCCGCACATGCGGCGTTGAAGAGATGGTTGGGTGATAGCAAGGGGGATTTGTGTCGGGGATGGGACACCGTGAACCAAATGCTCGAAAATCAACACAGTGAAATTCAAACATCTTTCGGTCGGAGCAAGACGGTTATGGAACACCGGTTTAAGGGGAAGAATATTTTGTCGCAATTGATTTACAACATATCCCGTTCGAGATTGAATTTATGTTTCATGAGGCGAAGCGGGCAGAGACAACGGGTTCAGATAGTTCTAAATGCGGGTGCACAATTAGAAAAACATACGGGCTTCCATGTGCTTGTATACTTTCTAAAAATATGAAGTTGAATTCATCGATACGCATGGATGAAGTAATTGACCATTAGAAAAAGCTCCGTTTTGATGATTTCGAGCCGCCGAAAGAAAATGATTCCAAAATCACCATCTCCGACGAGTTGGAAGTGATACTGGATAAGTTTGCTAAATCGGATGACACCACGAAATTGCACATAAAAGAACAATTGCGAAAAATTGCATTTCCGGAGACCACCGATTTGAAACCGCCATCTCAACCGGTTAAAACCAAAGGTGCGCCAAAAAAGCCGAAAAGTACCCAAGAAGATACATCAACCAAACGATCTCCTTCCTACTTTGAACATGTTGATGCATTGATCCCAGATTCACCAACACCAAAATCCAAGTGTAGTGCTAACAATGGAGCCCGTACTTCGAAGCTGCCGCGCACACCTGCGATCAAAAAATCTCCAATGATCTACATTGATGAGATGCCGCTTTTTATGCACAAATATATTGATAACATAGTTGATGTTGGCACCGACGGAAATTGTGGATATCGGGCCGTTGCCGGTTTGCTCGGAAAAGGAGAAGAAAATCACACTCTTATTCGACGGGCACTTATTTCGGAGTTGACTTCACATAGGGACATCTACGGCCGACTCTATAAAAATCAAGAAAACTTTGATAAACTTCATGATTCACTTGTTCCATCTCTAAGCGGTCTCGCTCCGGTTTCGAAGTGGATGTCATTCCCCGATATGGGCATGATATGAATGCAAGACTTTGATTTTTACGGGGAACAAACAAACCATATCCTTAATCCAAAATAGGAAGAAAGTGACTAGATTTATTGGGGAATAGGTATCAAATTTCATAATGAGCTGTCTCTGACGCTGGAGAGACACACTATTTTTTAGAACATATCCTATCATGAACTGTCTCTGTTGCTGGAGAGACAAACCATTAATTGGGATAAACAAACTCCTTTATGAATTGTCTCTGTCGCTGGCGAGACTCACCATTCATAAGAGGATAATATAAACTTCATCATGAACTGTCTCTGACGCTGGAGAGACAAACTATTCATGAGAGGAAAAATCGGGCTCCACAATGAACTGTCTCTGACGCTGGAGAGAAAAACTATTCAGTGGGAAATAACAAACTTCATTATGAACTGTCTCTATCACTGGAGAGACAAACCATTCATAAAGGATAAACATCAAATTTCTCAATGAACTATGTTCATCATCTTGAGAAGGCTAACCATCCATTGGAAAAGAGTGAGCTATATCATGAACTATCTATGTCACTGGAGAGACATACCATTCACAAGTTACTTCACTGGAAATAAGTTGATTGCTCCTTACAGACTGCCATCTTATTTTAAGAAGGAAATATGGGACATAAAAGTTTTCTCAAATAAATAGACCACCACTTATTGTCAGATAATAAATTTGGAAGTATCTGCAATAACAATTGTTGGGAAATAAGTCCAACTTTACGGGGAACCATAAACAAGTTCTTATTGAGGAGACAAAGTCTTCAACTGCGTAAAATAAATGCACTTCCAATTCAGGATCCGCTGATTCAAATAAATCACATCTGCCAGAGACAAAGTTCAATCTAAGACGGAGTTGGAGAGAAACATCCAAACAAGATATTTCCCAATGAGGAAGAAACTCAGATGGGTTTCATCCTATCTTAAGATAAATGAATAATCTAAAACAAAATCTTCCCATGAGAAACAAACTCTTTGGGGAAACACAAGGATATGGGTCTTTCTGCCTAAAGCTGACGCTTAAATGGAGGGAGTAAAGATATCACTCGGGGAATAATCATAATAAATTTCTCATATCAAAAGGATGCAAATAATATGCATGTATGTAGAGAAAATATGAATGGATGAATGAATGATATGCATATGCTAGAAGACAGACATATAGAGATGACCACAATGAGGATGACAACACTGGGGTATAACCAGGTACTCAGCCAATCGTCGGTAACATCTTCTATGGAGGTATAAACTCACTGGGGAGAGAGAACACTCTCAAATCAATCTTCAAAATCAAAGGGATTCATTCCGAGAAGAAAAACCCGTTTAAAAGGACACATTTCGAGAAGAAACCATGCACCTAGCCAGAGACACTTGTATCAAGACTTAGTTGGTTCATGGCGATAACTCATAAATTATTGGTTCCACACTTCGAGGACTAACTTCCTTGGGGTCAAGGGTCAACATTTCCTTTCGTATTCATGAGTTTTAAGAAAATGTTTTGTCTTTTTCATTTTGAAAGTGTGATTTTAACTTTGTTTCAAATCTTTTCAATTTAAAAGCAATTTTGCAAGATAGAATAAAAGATAAGAGTTCCAACAAATTGAGATAAGGCTCAAATTTTATTAATTGAATGGTAGTCTGCGAACGGCATGACTCCATGGAGTATTACAAAATTTTGAAATCGGTAACTTAAAGGGAAATGTTACATCAAAATACAATGATCACTATTCTCCCTAACAACTTTGAATGTCGAGCGTGCGCTGACGTCGGTTGAAAGTCTTCAGAAGACATCTTCAAGATGGTCAAGTCATATCAGATGTGGTTATTTGCCATAATCCATAACTTTTGCATAGATTGACTTTGCAGGTTTTCAATCTATCGGCTAAAACTGTATTTGACTAATCTATCGAATACATCTGATTTTGACTGTGTTGAATCTTACATCATGCTTAACACAAAAATTATATATTTAACAGGTTTTTCTCTTGAATTGATGTATTATAAAAGTCGCAAGCTAAACTTGAGATAAAAGGTTGTGGCATGAACCTATGATAAAGGCTTAGTTAATAATAAAAATCTCAACGTGCTATCGTTGGAGACTAGACGTAGGTTTTGTTTATTTTAGTTGAATCAAGATAAAACACGTGTGTTATTTTGTTATTCCTTTAATTTTTACTTTTCTCGTATTCGTTTATCTATTAATTTCTTCTTCTTCTCTCTACTTAAAATCAACTTAAAAACCTTTTATATAATCAAGTTTTTGAAAACTTATTTATATCACAATTCATCTTTTTTCTCCCTACACCTCATCCCTCTCTATTTGCTTGAAATCATTTGGTTAACAAATATAGTGGTTAATCCAACATTTTCCAAAGTCAGTTGTGAGAACTAGAGCAAGTCTTAAAAAAATGAAATTGCATGATTTAAAAATGAATCCAACCAAATGTGTGTTTAAGGCATCAACTTAAACTTCTCGAGTTTCTTGGTAAATATCAAGGGGAATGAAGTGGACAAGAACAAAACTAAGACCATCTTAGATACTAAGGTCCTTAGCACTAAGAAGAAGGTGGCAAGTCTAAGAAGGAAGTGGTAAGTCTCTTGGGAAAAATATTTTTCATGATTGCGCAAGTTGAAGAATTCATAAGAAATTGTATAGGAATCCGATCAACAAAAAGTTATCTACCAAATGAAAGAAGTTTTAGAAAATCTATTTATTTTGATTCTCCTCGTGATAAATATACATAATATTTACAATTTTAAATTTGGATGTAGTCTATTTAACTCTACAAAATCAATTTATACATTTTTGTGATGCTCCATCTATTGTGGCGTTTACAACATACAACCCTCGTGTTTCTCATTAGATATAAGAAGCATGATTTTCTAGAATTATAGTTGAGTTTAACTCAACCTTACAAAATCGATTCTTAATGTGAGAATTGTCTTCATTTATTAACATATATTCGTACTGTATATTATTTGATGTAGAAATCTTAGCATTTTCTCTTACATCTCTCATTATTAAACTTTGTACGTGCATATAAACAGTTAATGATCCGATAACAAAAATCTAATAACACGTGGTCGGACAGACTTAAACGAATCTTTAATATCATCTTAAAATTTTAAATAAAATATGATTCATCTCTACTAAACCGGCTTTAATATAATCCAAAAAAATCAATAGTAAATAAACAGATTTTTGATAGCAACTTAAATTCATGTTTAAATTAATTCACCCATAAAAAAACTTTAATAAACTTGTTTTCATTCATCTCGTTATATGGATTTGACTGATTTCTAGTTTAGTAAAAGTGGGGGGAAAAGCAAATGAAAATTCAGGTGAAATTTGATTCTTATCATCCTTATAGATAAAGTAATCCATCATAAACACAAGAATCAAGAGTTTGAAATTTTTTACCATTTTTGGCACACGTTATTAAATAATAATATAATACAATTCTCATCATTGTCTGTACAAACACCAAAAGAAAAACGACCAACAGAAGACCCCACACGGTTTCTCCATAAAGATTTTGATTCCTGGAAGAACATGGATGATTCTACTCTCACAAAGCACCAAAGAATTGTTTATTATTGACTATAAGTCTTGTGTCACATGGCTTCACAATTTCGATTTGGTGAGAAATCACTTGTCAAGAAAAAGTTCGCATGGCTTTAAGACCTTAAAGCTCAAAACTATTTCTCTTGTCATTTTCTTTAATTTAATGTTTTGTTTGCTTTTTTATTTTAAATTTGGCTCCAACTTATTTACCGTAAAATATCTATGATTTGGACTCTACTTAGGATAAAAAGGGAATCGCTTAAGGTAACGATGTTTCTCCACCTTTCTAAAAAATCAAAACTATTTTTAAGATATAGAAATATAACTTCAAACAAACGGAAACACACATAACTTATCTGAATCTGACTCAAGCTCTAAATAGTAGATTAAATTTAATTTGAAAATGTATTTCTGTAAATTTTTCAGAGATATTTCCGAAACATACTAAAGCATAAATAAACATAGATACGAAAGAAAAAATTTAAACTGAAGGTAAATTAACATTGATAACATAAAAAATGAAATATTACATAGTTAAATGTTAATATAAATCGAAAATTATATTTCAACATCCATGTGGACATTCCAACTTTTCTTCTTCTGTATCCTCTAATGAGGGGTGATTTACGATCGATTTTGATCCAAAATCACCCCTCCAATTTGTTCTTATTTCTCTATTAGTTTAATAAGTGATTTTCACATATATTTAGTGTTCTTTTTGTGATTTCGCAATTTTAGTGCGTCGTTGTTTGTTTTGATTTTCCGTCTTTGTGCGGTGTATTTTGTTTTTCTGTCTTTGTGTTCATTTGTTTCAAGTTGAAAGATGAGTTTCGATCTAGTGCAGATCCTATCTATGACTTTGGTGCTGTTAACGCTACAGATCTGGAGGCATGAATATTTCAGATATTTCAATATAGTCATAGTTATATTCGTAGGCATATGCAATTTGCGGTTTTATGCTATTAACATGGATTCTGTGAGTTTGTTTGCAGATTCATCCTTTTTGTTTTTGGCGATTTTTAATTTGTATTACAACAATGTACTCTATCGATTGGAATGAATGAATATTTTATTTAGTAAAAAAAAATCCATGTGGACATTCCAACATCTTCATAATATATTCGATCGATCTCACAATCGTGGCATCTAACTCAATCGGCATTTTTTTCGTAACGAAAAAATGTTTTCCGCATAACCCTTACACCTGTACTGCACCCGTCTTAAGCTTGAAGTTGTTGAACTCAATCTTCTCTTTATTGTCAATCGAGGGCGAATGGTACTCAAGCTTCACACTTTTTAGGTTGTTGGAATATGGTTGGAGATTCTCCGGTATGAATTTCAGATTTGCAATAGGAGTGTACTCATTGAACTTAAATTCAGTTGAAGACTTCACCTCGTTGAAGTAGTTATACGCAGTATGCGAAATAATATCCATTACGGTGGAATGTAATTTGGTAAAAATTATGATATGAGAGCCATATACTTATACAAGTTCTAGGCCAATATGGATCTTAGAGGTTCAATCATGTATCAGAGAAATTTCGAAAATGCATTTTCGGAACCATCTATTCATGATTTTTTTATAAATATTTTGGATGCGTCCGAGAATGTATTTTCGAAAAAACCCATATTCGTATCTTTTTTTAAAAAAATTGGATGCGTGCAAAAATGCATTTACGGAACCACCTAACATAGAAGAAATTTCAAAAATAGAAAGAAACAAAACTTGTTTTAGATAGAAAAATCGAGAAATTTTCTGAAAACTTAAACATGTATTGAAATCTTTGAAAATGTATATATATTTGACATCATTTATGTTAATACTAGAACATATAAAACATGTCTAATTGCACAAATACATCGTTGAATAAACACTAACATTAATCAAAAACATGTGCCACAGGCTAAATCTATATCAATGGGTGGTACTGCCTTTGACTTTTGTTTATTTGATTCTCTTTCAATCTCCCTAAATTTGGTGACCTCTTGCATCCTTTCTAAAATATGATTCAGCCAAGTCTCAACTTTCATTGATGAATAAGTGTTGTCCACTCTGGTGATGTCAGTGATATAAGGCATCTCAATTTTAAATGTATTTGAACAAAGTATTGTGTTTTTGAAAGCCACCTGAAACACATAATATGATCATTTGGATTTAGAGGTGGGGCAGTGTGCAGTGAAAAAAATATTTTCGAGAAACGGTATCTTGTCAGATCAATACACACTATTTTATACGCATTTTCTATAAGATGACTCATTTCAGGAAAGCGCGTCCATTTATCCTTCAGTGCTAATCTTTCAAAGTTACAAGTATGATTTTTTACTGTGCCATATTCAATATCATGTCCGAAATGATTTTCTTCTCTTCCGGCATAAGGAGACATGCAATTGGATGTCCGACTAACTTGTCACACATGTCATGGTTATGTAAACCACAAATCACATTAAATCTCCATTTGTTATTTGAAAAAAGAAAACCACGCAACTTAAAAGGACACTCACATTTTCTCAAACCGATGTCATCTTATTTTAATTTTCGGAGAGTAGTTTAATATGTCCTACTTCTTTTGCATATTATTGTCACAAATGTAACCCTTCTATCTAAAACATTATCGGACAACTTCAAACTCTAATTTGGATGCCTCAGTGCGAATCCATTGAACCATATGATCACGAAACTCAAACTCATGTCCATTTGTAAATTGGTTGTCAGCATCTACCTCCTTCACATCAACATGTTTGATATTCGTAGACACAACGGATTCAGGAAAAAACATCAAGGTGAACTATATCTAATGCAAATAATAACATAAAATATTCAAAAAATGGAATGAAATGATCACATAACTATTCCGGAAATGTATTTGTAGGAGTTCATACAGAATCCATAAATGTATTTCTAGACTCAACATAACTTGTATAGCTCAAAAACAAGATTAAGGTGTGCGATGAGGAATGAAATAAATGATCTTTATTTCGAATTTCAGCTTCTTTTGATGTGATGAAACACAAGACTAAAGTTTTGGAGTGAAAATCTTGATTGAGAATGAAATGATTTTTTGTAAGGGTTTTGAGAAAAAAATGGTAATTATGATTGATCATGCAGGGATCTGTTTTATTAAAAATGACGTTTGACGTTTCCGGAAATGCACCATCAAAATTGATTGACATGCAAAAGTGACAAATTTTCAAATTCCCGCTTTATAAATTCGAAAGTATATGTCCGAAAAAGTCACTGAATTGTTAAATTAAAAATAAATGATTTGAATATGTCCGGTGATACATCTCCGAAATAAATTTTAGAAAAAAAAAAGGGGTAAGAGCCGGTTGAAGCATGTTTTGGTGAGTCTCATAATGCGTTTGGAGATATATTTCCAAAATTAGAAGGACATTTTGAATTTTCATGAGATGTTTTCTATCACTCAAGATGGAATTCCCATTAAAAATTGAGTTGGAAGTGGAATTTCAATAGTTTTGGGCAAAAAAAATTGGACTACTTAAGGCCCAAATATATTGTTATACAGAATCTTGTAAAAATGAACAATGAACATCAACCGTAAAACAGAAATTTGTAACAGTAAGCTATATTATAATTCCTAACCCAAAAATGACACTATTTAAACTTGTGATTCATTGAACATGTATGTCCAAATGCATGAATTACAGACGCTTAAAATTCCGACACGCAAAAATTGACGCCATTTAAACTTGTGATTCATTGAACATGCATGTCAAAATATATGAATTACATGCACAAGAATTCTGAGACGCACTTATCACAAAACTTGTATGAATTGACACTTTAGATCTTCAACAAATTAATGTGATTTTATCCAACCTACCACAACTCCAAACATACATCAAACCTTTTTGTTATGATAATTGATAAGTTAGGGTGTGTTTAACATTAGGCCAGTGATTATCTTCTATTTATGCAGAAAGAACCTTCTTCACCTCCCATATTTCTAGAAAAAACACTCAATTTTAAAAGTATGTGTGCAAATATATCTTTTATTTACATGAGAACTATAGTAATGGAGAACTCCATTTACGCTAGAAAATAAAGATTCTCTCCATTTCTCAAAAGAAATAGAGTTATCCATTACTATAGTTTTGATGTATAAATGTATAATTAATGTTATTATTTTTGAAATGTGTACAAATATATCTTTTATTTACATCAGAACTACAGTAATGGAGAACTCCATTTCTTTTGATAAATGGAGAGATCTTTACTCACTTTTAGATGACACAATTTAATGTTTTCTGGATATGTACATCTGAGGTCATATTGAGAATAGGCATGACTCCTCCCTGCTTGAATTCCCATCCATTTGTTTGGTCTCCTAAAACTAATTGTGAATGAATATAAAAAGAACACATAATTGCAGATTAAAATAACATAAACAAACCATGAAAAATAATACTTATCGAAAGTGTCCACTATTTTCATTTCATAAAAAAGGTGTATAAAAACTACATGAATGAAATCTTAACAAAAACAAAAGACATAAGTTACAACATAGGTTATAACAAAATGAGAAATGACTGAAGTTACAACATTGGTTTATGCTAGCCTTCTCATCTTGACATTTAGAGGAATCTCTTTGTAAGATGGAACCTTCTCAGCTGCCCTTCGTAGGGGTCTTCCAAAAGAATGCCTTGGAGGTTCCTTTCTTAAATCAGAACTTACTCCTCTTTCAGTTTTTACAGAGGATGTATTCAGTTTGATAGAAGATCCAGATTGAGTGATAGCGTATTGAGCATCCTCTATCTCAAATAAATTTTCTAAAGGTTCGAGTTCATGGACTTTTGACGTAGCAGAATGTCTCCTCATACGTCTTCTGTATACCAGGGAAAATGAGAAACTTGTCACATTGGCAAAAAAATGTTACTTCAAAGTGTTTAACATCCATAAAAATAGTTACTGAATTTTACGAATTAGTATACATTCATGAAATTGTAATGCATCAATCAAAATGATCCCTCTGTAAGCAATTCATTAATTCATGCACTCGTCAGAACTAAATTTAGATGCTTCGTTCAATGAGCTTTGATTTCCAATTAGCATGAGAACTGACCTGTCTTTACCCTTTTCTTTGCTTGTATTTTTTGTGGCAACGTTAGAAGAACAGGTCGCTGTAAAATTCCATAACAGATTTATAAACAGAACTAAGAAGAAAATGTAAGTACAATATGTCAACAAAGAAGCTAAGTCCTAACACTTACATTTACTCCTTATGCGTCTCCTGGTCAAACAACATTGTTTTTCGTCATTGCTAGTTCTAGGGGACTGCAGTACTTCTTTCTCATCTCCTTCCTTGAGCCAATCAAAATATACAACAAAGAAAGAAAGAATGAGGAACACCATTCATCAATGCCTTCATCAATACGATAAAAATAAATGAACGGTTTAAAGATCAGGCACCTGTAACTGTGACAACGACGCATTCTTCTCAGAGTCAATCTCCTCTTTTTCCTGCCAAAACCATTTGTTAGAAGAGGGACCACTATTTTAGGCCTATATAGAACATTGTGGAGCTAGACGAAAACTTAATTAGAACACAAAGAGTGAAAAGGATAAAGTTTTAAGTTGAGGACATACACATTCACAATAGCTATTGAATCATAATTTAAAATAACTTGGCGGTATTAATCTTTCCATAAAGAAGGAATAAAAAAAGGTATGCTATCAGTACTTGATGTTTCCATGCAGTGCAGCTATAAAAAAAGGACATGAATATTTATGCCAAGAGATAACAAAAATGATTCTAGAAACATAAAGTTGATTCCAGAAATTGATTCTGTTTAAATGTGAATTAAAGATAGAGTGATTAATGTTTGGATACATTCATACAAAAGTAAATTGAACTGTAAATTTTGGTGTAAAATCATGTTTAGATTCAGAAACTACAAATCCTATAATCGAGTAGAATCAATTCTTGAAGCAAAATTAACTTTCCTTTAGAGGAACCAAATATGTTAAAATTAATTATACACCTCCAAAATCATTTTTTATTTCTTTCAAAAGTGGAACCAAACATACATTTAGTGCCTATTTGTTTCATTATAGGATACTCCACTCAAAACCATGTATACTGTATACCCCGCTCAACCAAACATGGCTTAGTAATTGAGAATCAGGCTTAAAAACATACCTGTATCTCGAAGGCCTTTCCATTAATCAAAGCAGCCCTCCACAAAATCTCATGTTGCAGTGTTTTTATCTGAAACACAGGTACCATCAAATTAAAAACAAAGCTTCAGTAAGACAAGCATTTCAAGTTCATGAACCAAAAAGACAGAAGTCCTGATAAATGAACTCACCTTATCCCTCCCCAAGTTAAGTTCCTGCAAAATTAACCATAAGAAACACAAAATCACTATCATCGCCCTCAAAGTCAATATGATATTGAACAATAATCAAGTAAACTCCAATTCAGTCCGTCAACTATCGCTATTACTACTGCTTAGTCCAAAGCCCCTAATAGAATTCTCAAATCTACACCCATCTTTTAGTCTATAATTTACAAAACTATATGTTTTTAATCACTAAAGAGGACTAAAACATGCAATTTTGTAAGTTAAAGGACCATAGTAAGAACTAAAAAACATATTTAACCAATTATTAAGTAACTCTGTAGCACCAACACCTCTGAAAAATGATGTCTCATGTCTCCGTGTCCAGATCAGTGTCAGACACCAACATTTATGATTATGTTCAATTTATTTATTTTTTTTAAATTATCACTGGTGTCGACGTGTCAGTGCGTTGTTGTGTATGGTGTCGGTGTATGTGCTTCATAATCACTAACCCACAAATTGGTTATGAATTATGCAAATGGATGATGAACAGACTTACTGCTAACATGAGACTATTAGACTGAGCAAGATTCCAGTTTTGCATTTGAAGCTTCTTCATATCACTTCTCAGTCTCTGCAATTCAGCTCCACTCCTTTCTATCATTTTACTATTCAAACCAAATCAAGGAAAAAAACACCACTTTCTCCTAACCAAACCAAAATTAATCACTTTCTCAAACATAAACAAGCTTTTAATTCCATAAACCACAATCAAATTTACATTTACCACAATTTCAATTCAAAAACCAAAATCATCAAAATCCCTAATCATCATGATGATCATGAGTATCTAAATTAAAGGATACTTTCTGTCTGCAAGGAGGTTGATCAAATTCGCTCTTTCCTGTAACAGAATTCAACAACAGAAAAACTATAAACGATTAAAAGTAAATTACTTGAAGAAGAAGAAAAGAGTAATTTAGGTTACCTTTAGCAATTGTTGAATGCAATTATTATCAATAGTGAGTGCATTGTTATTGTTTTCTTGTTGAGAATGAGAAGAATTTGTGATATCCGAAAGCCTTCTTCGCATTAATTTTCCGATCGATTTCTTCGGCATTTTGTGATTTTCTGTTTGCATGATGATACCGTTGTTGCAGAGAGTGCGAAATACGAACGATTTGGTTCAGAACGTAATAAGAATGAGATATGGAAAGAGATGGAATGACTGTGGAAGAAGCAAGGGAAAAGAAAAGAGAAGAAAAGAAAAGGAATGGAATGGAAAGAAAAGAAAAAGATAAGTTACCGTTGTGTCGTTAGAATATGATTTTCAAATATTTTTCCAACGCTTTAGAATTCCTACCATAAGATAAATTAAAAAGAGATTCCCAAATTTTCACTTTTTTGTACGTTTTTTTTTTTCATAAATAAATTTTCAGATTTTAACCTATGTTTTGAATATTACTCCAAGGATAGAGTATTTTTGTTGTACCTCTCCACCTTGTTGCATATAAGATACTTTGTGAGATTCATGTTGGGTGCTTGCAAATAAAAGAATGGAGGAGGGGTGGCAATTGAATCCTTTAAGAGAAAATTTATTCAATCCATCCACACAAATTTATTCAATTCATCCATCATATAAAAAATATAAAAAATATAAAAAATAAGTTAATTAATTGGATTAAATTCATTCATTTACATAGATAGATGAATTCGATTCATAACATATTTTGATGATCTAATAGATTATTTTTACATAATACTTTGAATTTATTAAATTATTTTAAAAAAATTGATAAAAAATGGTCTTTCGGAAATTATTGTTAAATGATCCATCCATTAACAATCCAATTTATATTCATACAATCCAACCATTTTGCCACTCTTAGGCCATTATATCTGATGATGATTCTTTCAAGCTCTATTTTAACTCCAAGAGGCTGAGTTTTCTTATCGACCACGGTGTGAGGAAAGATTCCCCTAGTGGTGGTCACGAGCTCACTTTATCCTCACTTTTTTGGGACGTACATATACAAAGAAGCAGATCTCATTGACAAGTGCAAGGTGATTTTCGATCCTAGGGGCATCGCCCCACTAAAAAAGGCTTCGATATATCGAGACTTGCTAACTACTTGATGCAAATAGTAAGGAATAGAAAAATAAAATTTTCAGTGCAGAGTGATTATTGTTTACTCATTTTACTATTACTTTTTCAAGTTGTCATTATTGTTTACTTCATTTATGGTTCTAGTGATGTCCTTCGATACTGCTGTCAGAGAAGTCATGAATATTATTGATTAATGATTTCTCGGAAAGTGTATCGATAATGTCAAAGTAATAAAAACATTGAAGTCACATGAAATGCTATTTAACAAGACAATAATTGTGCAATGTTTAAAAAATACTAAATAGGAAGTTTTTCAAGTTTTAATGCGAAAAAGAAATTAAAGTATTATGTCAATAATACGAAAGCGGTGGTTTTGTATAGAATCCTCTATTTCTCTACTATTGATTTTCGATGTATTACATAAATGATATCGTTGATATAATTCCACGACGAATTAACAAAATCGTTATACCCGATCCCTTTATGTATAGCTCACTAATCTATACTCGGAGTTTTCTATCCCTAGTCCATCAGTGTAAGCAAGATTAGGCGATGCGATATAACGTTAGTTCCTAAGCCATTACTCGAGGTCTCATATCCCTATTCAACCGGTGTAAGCACAATAATTGTCCTAGGTCTAAAGCATAAACTAATGGTCAGTATTCTCTGTGCGTTCAAAATCAGATTAAAAGAGTATCTCACATAAAAAGCATTAAGAACAAGGTGCAATTGAATAGAATTATAACTCAAATTACTTATGCAATAACAGATCAAACATATGTCCCAACAGTATTAAAATAGATTCATCAAACAAAATCTAACCTATGAGAGAATTAGCTACTCATAATAAAAATTACATTACCAAATAAAAATAAGAGGTTTGCATAAGAGATTCCTTGAATAACTCGTCTCCAATGGCTTCAAATGCGCTCCAAATATGCCTTCCGGTGTTGTAAATCGTCACTTGCAGTGTAAAATCGCAGAACCCCTAAAAAAGTGTCAAAGTCCCCTTTTAAAGCCTTCAGAATCAGTCAGATTATGCAAGAAATTGCCCAGAAAAAGGATCCATCGCGAGCGGGATAGCCTGCATCGCGCACATGATGCAACCTTAGAATATCCAACAAGCGCGCGATAGCGCGCGATGGTGGCGTCATTAATACAGTAGCTTGCACATGTTTGCTCTCTTTTTAGCAAATTTTCTCCAAGTCCCTATTTCTTCATACTTGGTCATTTTTGCTTCGTTCTTTAACTAATCTTCATCAAATTTAGTGCTCTGTAAATCATTTTTCTCTGTTTCTTCGAAAAATATATGCAATGACAGAGTGTTATCACAACCCCAAACTTAATATGTTGCTTGTCCTCAAGTAACTTGCCTACAACTGAAAATTCCAAACAAAAACACAAACCACAACAGTAACAATTGAACATCACCATATAGTATTTTTACCTGATCGCCTTTCTAGCTCCTAACTGCAATCCAGAAAAATGAAAAAACATCCTCTACTTTAGCAAGTACTCGACATGTCTTTCTCTCTCACTATAATTCACTCAATTGACAGGATGATCTCTCAATCAACATGCAAACCTGCTTATACTGAGTTTGATCATATTCTAACAAAATTTATCAAAGTAATCAAAACACACATACACACTTGAGGGCTTTTTCGGATGTAATGTGGCTTAGGATGGGTAGTAGATTTTTGGGAAAATATGTTTAAACCTTTGGAATTAGGTTCCTAGTTCTCCTTTCATTATCATACCAAATCTTTTCCTTCTAATTGGGACTAGAGATTTATGCTTTTTGTGGTCTCTATTGTTTCTTTTTTATGCTTTCTCTCTTTTTTTGAAGAAGCAGTTTTAACTTTTTTTTCTTGAATTTTTTTAATTTTGACCACTAACCCCAAACTTAAACTTTGCTCACTTTCAAGAGCAACCCCCAAACTTGTTCATTTGCCTATGACATGAAAACTAAAATTTTACCTAACTCCAAAGAAAGGGTGAAATGATTTAATCTTTCAAGTCAATTAGATAACATATGTGGTTATGTTACCGAAAAAAAATTCTAAGCTCAAAGTGGTTAGCATAGGATATTCATAATATTACGGGTTAGCTTAAAAGGCTCGGAATTTGAATAAGAAACTGCCTTGGTGTGTGTAAATCAAACTAGACAAACTAAATCGGAAATAGTTCAAACATGATAAAGCATTAAAGCATGGATCCACTCAAAGAAAGAATTGGTAAACAATGGAAATATTTGGCCCAAACTTTACTAGCTGAGGTATTTGGAGATTGAGTACAAGCTTGTTGATTACGTTTCTATCTTTCACTTTCTATTTGTAAGTCACCTTCCTAATGATCGAGTTCTATCTGATGGTGCTTTTGGTTCATTTGTCCAATGCTACAGTTGAAGTTATTTGTAAATTTGAAAGAAACAACAGAAGCAAACTTGTTTATTAATTTCAAGCAAAAATGAAGAAATTCAATAGGGAAGAGTATTATAAGTAGTTATTACTCTTCACTAACTCTAAGAAAATAGATAAATTTGATGAACTTTTAAAAACGGCTATATATTCCTATTAATCATGAATTATCAACGGAAAAATTCTTACATATCACTCATAGTGTTGAAAAAGTTGTCATTTTGTCTTGCCCATTTTGCTCTCATGTGCTCTCGACTCCTTTCTTGTTCTTTGTCTTGAGCTTGGACGTAATTCTTCGTGTCTTCAGCGGTTGCAAAACACACTCTTAAAATTCTTGTTGGCTTGTGAAATTGTCTTTGATTGTAGAAGTTTGTGAATATCAGATTAAAGTGTGGGGGCTCAACGTATAAATTAGGTGAAACTGTTGAAAGAGTATTGTGGTGTACTTTTCGTTTATATCGTATCCACAGGGATTATTGCGATATCACCGCCGTTCTATAGCCTATTTTGTCTTGAGTTAATGTTACTTTAGTTTTGGGTTTGCAAAAGATCATTCAACAATTTTAGTAGCAAAGAGTAAATTTATGAAAGTTCTAAGTTAAAGAAAATGTATCAAGATTCGATTTCATCGACCTAAATTTGTATGTCTTCCTATAAATATATGTATATGAACTTGTTAACGAGCAATATAATTACGTATCTACGTCTATATCGTCCGTGTCCGTAACGATATAGCTAGATTTACCGTATTGTTTAACCGACGATTTCTCCACCGTTTAAACAATACAAATAACGTTTTAAAACCGATACTAAGTAAACATCAAACACTAAATCCATGTCTGCAACTTATAGTTTGATAGATGATAAAGTTAGGTCTAGATACAAACATTGATGTCTCAAACATTTATACCATAGAAAAGCTTTAATAAACAAACTAAACCATCTATATTGATCATCACTTGTTCATACACAATATATTCACAAGAAATACATACAAAAGGCTAGGAAGATTACATCTTATCTTGATACAAAAGAGATTTAGCTATCCATGAAAATGGTAGCTTGCTCAAGAAGGAAAAGATGAAGATCAACAAGCATCTACGGCGATTAATCGACGATCAAAGCTTCGAATCTCCACTTCTCAGTTTGCTACAGTAGTTAGGATTCCTTGAGCTCTTAAGAATGTCAAGAAGAGAGTAAAATATCACATTTACTCCTTTTATAGTAAAACTGTTTTCTGTCCAGGGCGCGTCGCGCCCTCCAGCGCGCTACGCGCCATTACACTTAAAAAATATAAATCGCCCAGACGCGCGATGCGCGCAACTCTCTGCTTTGAAGCTTCAAAATAACTTGTCCAGGGCGCGACGCGCCCATATCTCCGCGCGACGCGCCCATATCTCCGCGCGATGCGCGCTAACTTCTGCCCATCACTCTTCAATCAAGGCCAAAACAAGCTCCAAACTTCCCCAAAATTGGCTAAAACCTACAAAATCATAACTAAAAAACATATTAACATAAAATGAAAGCTTAATATTATAAACTATAAATAATTATCTAAAACTTCAGGGAATTGTACGAATATCCGATAATAACGGTCGAAAGGTGCCATTAATTAAACTAAATATAAACACAATTTGGCACCTAACAACTCTCCCCAACTTAAACTCTTGTTTGTCCTCAAACAAAACAATGATAAATTACCGGGAACACAAAATATCACAAATGAAACAACAAGGTAGAAACAAGAACAATTGAATGGTTCAAATTCCAAAAGTACACAAAGATCAATCCTTACCAGTTTCCATCAAAGTACCATGATAACAATGCTAATCCTATATACAAATTCTATGTCAGAAATTCCACAAGCAAAAGAAGTTCAAGAATGAATCACACCTACGCACTTCTCTACTGAGAGAACAAAAATGGAGGATCCTAACACTCACCAGACAATGACGCAAACATACCGAATTAATTATGAACTCATCTAAGCACAAGACATATAAAAAGTGTATAAGCATGAATCACTAAGGACTTTCGGGTTGTAGCTTGGCTTGGTTAACAAGGAAGTGTCATATCTCACGGCCATTGAATCGAAAGTGTCAAAACCTAAGAGAGCATTCAAATTCAATTATCACAACCTAAACAACCAAGTCCACCACATTATTCATTACTTTCTCAAGGGTCACAAATTTTTTTTCTTTCTTTCTTTTTATTTTTTTTTAATTTTTTTTATTTCATATATTTTTGTTCTACTCTTTTTCTTTTCTTTATTATATACATAAATATATATACCCCTTGAGCACTATCTTTTGATTTATCCTCACCAATGTACACCTTTATTTCATTCTCCCCAACTTGTATATTACCCAGACATCACTAAGAATGCTCCCTAATCTAAGGCAAAAAGGAATCAATCCTTACCATATCAAATGGCAACAGTTCAAGGTAGAAAGAAAAGAAAGTCATCAAGATTCTATCAAAAATCGGTATAGAGATCTATATACAACATAAGCTTAACCGATAAGAATCTTGGCAAACGGCTCAAAGTGGTTAGCAAATACTCACACACTCACCGGGTAGGTTACATTTGGATTGGAAGTTTTTCTCATAGTGCAGAACAAAACGCCTTGATCACTTTCATGCTTAACACAATTTAATAACAATGCAAGATTAATCATAATAAAAACGAGTTAAAACGCACATTTCTGGTATCCAGCATAATTTATATATATACACAGTGGAAAGTCTCCTCACAACTACAGCTAGGCTAAAGTGATTCACAATTGAACTAATTTTATCCACAGAAATTAATAACAACTAATTTGTACAATTAAAAGCATCAGAATCAAAGGTACTTGATAAATAAAACGATAAAGGATGTACCTTGCGCGTACAGTTTTCAACTTATATCATCACCACTCAAATTGTGTTGCATCACCCAAATTCATCGTGACAACAAAAATTCGTGTTCCAGCTAATTAATCATCAGGACAACTTATCAAAATCATTATTTCTAAAATATAAACACTAAACTAAAATAAAACTTCTTAAAAATAAATAAATGAAAAAATAAAATAAACTGAAATTATATAAAATAAAAACCACACCAAACGGTGTTAACTATCCAAAGGCGTAAACTTAGTCTTTCAAAGTACCTCATCCAAAAGGATGGAACAAAATTATAAACATTAAAAATCAAAGTAACTAAAAGTTGTTCTAACATAAAACTAAAAACAATAAAACATAAAGCAATAAAGCATAAGATCTACTCCGCATCGGAAGTCTCCTCATCACTCTGCTCCATCCCCTCCTCAGGATCTGGCCTGCCCTCAGGCCATGAAGCATAAGCAGACAAATCATCACTGGAACCAACAGGCTGCTGCAGAGATAGCTGCCGGATAGAATCCTGCAAAAACATAAATGCTCTCTGATGCGCCATATGCATCTGATAGTTCCAGTCACTTGCATCACCATACTTAGAACCAGCAGGCGGTGCAGCAGCAACAGGAACTGCTTGAGCAGCATCGGGAAGGTCAGGTGCATGAGCAGCAGCACCAAAAGGACGGCCTCCAGGCAAACAGTACCTGTTAGCAAAAACATCATCGATAACACCATCCATGGGAATCATACCCCCAGATGGAAACCGGACACCAGCCTTCCTGCATAAACCCATTATCAAACCAGGAAAAATTAGTCTACACTTTACCCCATCTCCATGAAGAGTCCCATTCAGGGCGACTCTTTTCAGCTCATTTGCCACAATCCGAGACACATCAATGTTATCACCATTCAAGATACCCTGAACCAGACCTGCAGTATCAATGGTGATGGAGGAAGTGTGACTTCGTGGCCTTATGTTGTAAAGGACCACCGAGGTCACCAACTGAGCCTCCTCCGTCAACTGACTACGAGTAAAAGTCTTTGGTAGCCCAGCCTTAGTCAGAGTATAAGTGAAACCAGCCATACAAATCTTCTCCCTAATACTCTCCACATCCCAATTTCCTCTATTCAACTTGGGATGGTACTCACATTCTTCTACCAAAGCAAGAGGGTTATCAAGAAAATCAAAAATTGTGTCTTTGCTAAAATCAATGGCCTTACCTCTCACCCATGTTTCAAACGGGTAAGCTTCAGTGCCCACCCAACTGCTCGGAGGCAAGGCATTCGCATAGAACTCTCTGACAATCTCTACCTGATAGAATTGTCCTGGAGTGAACAACTTGTTCCAATAAGTTTCAGCCAAAGCAGTCCACGCCCTTTGGAAGAGGCCATGGTCAATAGGAACTACCGTGCGTTCGCTCCACACAACACGGCTTTAGAGCTCATGGTACCTAGCCTCCTGCTCCGGTCCTTGAAATTTTGTCCGATCAAACCTAGCAGCTTGTGAGGAAGAACCCTCACCAGAACCAACTTTCTTTCTTTTCAAAAAAGGTGCCATTCCTGCACAATTTAAAATCAAACGAAACACACACAAATTGAAACAAAGTTAGCATATCCTCTTAATTAACATCACATATCAATCCACATTCATCATCAATCACAAAACAGACCCTATACAACTACTCAGAATGCATAAAAAAAATTTCAAAGCTGAACCCAGGGCGCGATGCGCGCTGAACAGGGCGCGGCGCGCGCTCTGCGAAACCCAGAAAAATTCCTTCAAAAACTACAAAACAGAAGAGGAGACAAGCTTCTCCTCCTTTCTAAAGGTTCCAGCAAGCAAAAGATACAGCAAACGATTGTTTTCTACCCTAGTTTTTCAAATTTATCAAGAAAAATCCTAAATCTAGAAACCTAAACATCTAAAACTATATTAATGGAAATAGAAGAGAAGAGCATACCTTTGATGATGATGACAATGGAGCAACGAAAATAGTGAGGAAATGCAACAATCTATTAAGAGCAAGTGTGTGTGTTGTTTTTCTTCTCTTGAAACAAAGAGGAAAAAGGGTGGAATGGAGGCAAAGACCTCCAAAACCCTAAAGCTTGGTTCTGTAAACGAAACTGGGTCGGGCCCAGCATGGGTGGGCCCAAAACAAAAATATATTTTTTTTCAAAAATACGTACAGCGCACGACGCGCCCTCATCTCTGCCTGGAAGGGGTGCTTGAAGTCACCTAGCGCGCGACGCGCGCATATGGGTGCGGCGCGCGCTACACCAGAAACAGCAGAAAAACTGCATAAGCTCAGCACACCCAAAACTACCGGTAGATCGTTTCTGGCTCGACAACAACTCAAAAATCCCACCTGCAAAAATAACACAAATACAAGTGAATATATACAACTTGGGGTGCCTCCCAAGAGCGCTTTGTTTAACGTCGGTCAGCTCGACGGTCAAAGGCAATCAAGGATCACCAAATGATAAAACACTAGTTTCACGATTAAAATCGCTTCCTCGATAAACCTTCAACCTCTGACCATTAACAACCCACTCTTGCTTAGATTTTTGGTCCTCTATCACAATAGCCCTATGGCTTCTAACCTCTTTGACCAAAAACGGTCCAGACCATTTCGACTTCAACTTTCCCGGAAAAAGTCTTAACCGGGAATTGAAGAGTAACACCAATTGCCCTACCTTAAAGTCTTTCATTCTAATCTTACTATCATGATAGAATTTGGTCTTTTCTTTGTAGATAGAATTAGACTTGTAGGCATGCAATCTCATTTCTTCCAACTCATGAAGTTGGATTTTTCTTTGGTCACCACACAACTTGTGGTCAAAATTCAAAAGTTTCAAGGCCCAATATGCCTTATGTTCTAGTTCTACGGGAAGGTGACAAATTTTACCATACACCATTTGGAATGGTGTAAGATCGATCGGTGCTTTGAAAGCGGTCCGATACGCCCACAAGGTTTCATCTAATTTCATCGACCAATCCTTCCTAGAGCTAGACACGGTTTTTTCAAGAATTCTCTTTATCTCTCTATTGGTCCTCTCAACTTTCCCATTAGTTTGTGGATGATATGGAGTAGCTACCTTGTGCTTTACTCCATATTGCTCCAACACTTTCTCAAGCGGGGCATTACAGAAATGAGATCCGCCATCACTAATTAACACTCTTGGCGTGCCAAACCGTGAAAATATATTTCTCTTCAAAAATTTGATCACGGTCTTACCATATGCTTTGGGTGAAGCAATCGCTTCAACCCACTTAGACACGTAATCCAAAGCCACCAAGATGTATTCATTTGACATTGAGGAAGGGATTGGTCCAACAAACTGAATGCCCCAACAATCAAATACTTCTACTTCTAAAATACTTTGGAGGGGCATTTCCTCTCTTTTCCCTATTCCACCAGCTCTTTGACAACTGTTTGAACATAGTAGGCCACCAAAATCCCGATTGAAGGACTTTCGTGGCCGTACGCAACCCATTAAAATGACCACCATACGGCGAATTGTGGCAATGCCACAAAATGCTTTTTGTTTCCTCATCCGCGACACATCTTCTCAAAAGATTGTCACTACTCAACTTAAACAAGTGAGGCTCATCCCAAACATAAAAATTAGCATCGTTCAAAAACTTTTTTCTTTGATTCCAAGTTAGATCCTCCGGTATCCAGCCGGATGCTTTGTGGTTAGCCATATCTGCGAACCAGGGTCTAACTTCTTGTACCATGTACAGTTTCTCATCAGGGAATTCTTCCCTCACTTCTTTTTCATGTTTAGTAACCTCGGTATTCACTAACCGAGACAAATGATCCGCAATCAAATTTTCAGTACCTTTCTTATCTCTCACTTCAAGATCAAATTCTTGAAGCAAAAGAATCCACCGAATAAGCCTCTGTTTTGAATCAGGCTTGGTGAGAAGATATTTGATTGCGGCATGATCAGTATAACACACCACTTTAGAACCAATAAGGTAAGAACGAAACTTTTCCAATGCAAATACAATTGCAAGCAACTCTTTTCAGTAGTGGCATAGTTAACCTGTGCCTCATTTAAAACTTTGCTCGCATAATGTATAGCATGAAAATTTTTGTTCTTCCTTTGGCCTAAAACCGCACCAACCGCATAGTCACTAGCATCGCACATGAGTTCAAACTCAAGCGACCAATTAGGAGCGACAATTATGGGTGTGGTGGTCAAATTTTCTTTAAGTTCTAGGAAAGCTTTTAAACACGATTCATCAAAATTAAATTCCATACCTTTGTTGAGCAAATTACTCAAAGGCATTGCGACCTTGGAGAAATCCTTGATGAATCTTCTATAGAACCCAGCATGTCCCAGAAAGCTCCTTATGCCTTTCACATTCACCGGAGGGGGAAGCTTTTCAATAACTTCGATTTTTGCCGGATCAACCTCAAGCCCTTTTGAAGATACCTTGTGGCCAAGAACTATCCCATCTGTTACCATGAAAGTGCACTTCTCCCAGTTGAGAACCAAATTTGTTTCAATACATCTTTCCATCAGCACATCAAGGTTTTTCAAGCACAAGTCAAATGACGACCCGTACACAGAAAAATCATCCATGAACACCTCGATGCTTTTCTCGATCAAATCTGAGAAGATAGCTTGCATGCACCTTTGAAATGTTGCAGGAGCATTACATAGTCCAAATGGCATTCTTCGGTAAGCAAAAACGCCAAAGGGACATGTAAAAGCAGTTTTCTCGTGGTCCGCCGGATTCACTGATATTTGATTGTATCCTGAATAACCATCCAAGAAACAATAGAAGTTTCTTCCGGCTAACCTCTCTAACATTTGATCCATAAAAGGTAATGGAAAGTGGTCTTTTCTTGTAGCTTGGTTCAACCTCCAGTAATCAATACACATACGCCAACCGGTCACCGTTCTCGAAGGAATCAACTCGTTCTTCTCATTTCTCACAACCGTCAATCCACCCTTCTTAGGAACTACATGTACCGGACTCACCCATTCGCTATCGGAGATGGGATAAATCATCCCTGCCTCTAATAACTTCACAACCTCTTTTCGAACGACTTCTTTCATGGATGGATTCAATCGCCTTTGAGGTTGTGCCACGGGCCTAAAATCATCTTCTAACAAAATCTTATGCATACAATAGGCCGGACTAATACCCTTCAAATCGGATAAAACCCATCCTATTGCTTCTTGATTCTTTATCAAAATTTCCTTCAATCGATGCTCTTCCTTGCTAGACAAACAACTATTAATGATAACCGGCTTAGTAGAATTGTCACCGAGAAACACGTATTTCAAGTGAGACGGTAACACATTCAACTCCACCTTTTGCTCTTCAACTTTAGGCTCATCTTTCAACTCTTCAATTTGAGTTTCAAATGGATTCATCTCATCACAAGCCTCTAAATTTCTCAAGCAATCTTCAATTTCTTTCTCTTGATCTTTGGTGAGAACTTCGAGAGCTTCCATTAAAGTTTTCTCAAGAGGATTCGACAAGTGTATTTGATTCTCCACTTTCATAATAGCCCTTTCGGTAGCATCGATTCTAAAACAATCATCTTCATCATTCGGATGCTTGATGGCTTCAAAGAGATCAAGACATAATTCTTTATCTTGGTATCTTATTTTCATTAAGCCATCATCAATATCTATCATCATTCGGGCCGTCTTCATAAAAGGCCTTCATAAGATCAATGGTATATCAGGATCTTCTTCCATGTCTATGACGACAAAATCAACGGGGAACCAAAATTTGTCAACCTTAACAAGCAAGTCTTCCGCAACTCCATGAGGATGAGCTGTGGATTTATCTGCTAATGATAACGTCATTCTAGTCGGCTTCAAGTCATTAATTCCTAACCTTCTCACCATAGACAATGGGATCAAATTAATGCTAGAACCGGTATCCACCAAACCTTTGCCTATGTGAAAATTTCCAATAGACACCGGCAAGGTTACCCGTCCAGGATCATTTGATTTAATATGTGTAGTGCGTTGAATTAATGCATTACAACAAGAGCTCACCGTTACTACCTCCGGATCCAAGAATCTTCTCTTCTTAGTGATGATGTCTTTGATAAATTTAGAGTACATCGGCATTTGCTCCAATGCTTCGGAAAAAGGAACATTAATTTGCAACTTGCTAAAGATGTCCAAGAACCGAGCATAGTGTTTTGCATCTTCTTTCTTTGACGGACCGGGAGGGTAAGGTAGTTTCTTCACTTGAATTGAGTTTTCTTTCATCTTCCCCTTTTCACTCACACTCAATTTTTTTCTCTCTTTTTCTACTACTTTCTCAAGAGTTTCTTTTTCCACTAATTCTTTTTCTTTCTCATTTTCAACTAAATCACCCTCAACATTTTTTCTACTTCAATCACCCTATCTTTTTCACTTTCAACAATTTCTTCCTCAACTATCTCTCCTACACCCATATCAATATTTCTACCGCTACGAGTTAGAATTGACTTACAATGCTCACGAGGATTTTCTTGTGTAGTAGCCGGAAAAGGACCTTTGTTTTGATCGGCAAGTTGCTTTGACAATTGCCCGACTTGAGTTTCAAGGTTCTCTATGGCGGCATCCGTACTCTTTTGGCTCGCAATTTGCAATTGCATGAATTGGCTAAGAGTGTCCTCTATTGAAAGCTTTGTTTGTTGAGGTTGTTGATTGTAACCACCTTGATAAGGATTTTGACGATTCGATAGACCCGTATCCGGCCTCCATCCTTGTTGATAACCTTGATTACCTCTTTGTTGGTAACCTTGGTTATTGTTGTAAGGTTGTTGTTGTTGTCTCCCACCATAACCTTGATTAGGATTAGACACATAATTCACCTCTTCACCCGGTGGAGGACAAAAACCAGTTTGATGGTCACCCCTACACAATTCACAACACATCACCTGTTGATTTTTAGAAGGGATCCCATTTATCTCTTTGATTTGTTGAGGGAGTTTTGACATTTGTTAAGTGAGTAATTCTACTTGTTGTGTCAATAACTTGTTTTGAGCAAGTATTGCATCACTAGTATTCAATTCAAGAACTCCCGGCTTTCTTTGCAATGCACTACGGTTGTGTTGCCCTTGATGATCATTCAAAGCCATTCTATCAATGATAGCAATCGCTTCTGCAGCAGTTTTTGACATCAACGAACCACTCGCGGTAGCATCTAAAAGAGTTTTTGGTTGAGGTTGGAGTCCATTTCTAAAGACATGGATTTGAGACAATTCATCAAACCCATGACCTTTGCATTTTCTAACCATGGACTTGAACCTCTCCCATGCTTCATTGAGAGATTCATTCGGAAGTTGAGAGTACACCGCAATAGAAGTTTTCGCTTCCATGAACCTATTGTGAGGAAAGAACCGATCCAGAAATTTCTCTTCTAACTCGTACCAATTTTTCATGACATTATTTGGTTGATCAAGGTACCATTCCTTAGCTTTTCCAATTAAGGAATGAGGAAAGAGTCTCCTGAACACCTGGTCTTCTTCGGCTTCTGGAGCACCAATTGTTTCGGCGATCTCATAGAACTTTGTTAGATGAGTAAACGGATCCTCGTGATCTGCCCCTGTGAACGGATTTTGGTATAATAATTAAAGTAACCCCGTTTTCATTTCGGAGTTTCTTCCATTGGCCTGATCACGAGCAAATTGTGCATTGAGACGAGGGTTGTTAGCACAAGGCCCTCGCGCTGGAACATTAGGATCCGCAGCCATTTCTTCCTCAACCAAGTTTTCAACCGGAGTTGAAGAAGAAGATGCTTCTTATTGTTGTCTTCTTTCCCTAGCTAGTAGTCTCCTCCTACGAGTTTTGCTATTCTCTTTACACGCAGTCCTTTCAATCTCAGGATCAAAAAGGAGTTGATCTGCAGGTACACGTCCTCGCATAAACTGTAATCTGTAAAACTAACCAAGCAACTTAACAAACACAAGGAATATAAATTTAGAAACAAGAGATTAATTATAAGACTCAATACAAAACAAACTATTGCAATGCTTGCAATATCTGAACAACAATCCCCGGCAACGGCGCCATTTTGTTGAAAGAGTATTGTGGTGTACTTTTCGTTTATATCGTATCCACAGGGATTATTGCGATATCACCGTCGTTCTATAGCCTATTTTGTCGTGAGTTAATGTTACTTTAGTTTTGGGTTTGCAAAAGATCATTCAACAATTTTAGTAGCAAAGAGTAAATTTATGAAAGTTCTAAGTTAAAGGAAATGTATCAAGATTCGATTTCATCGACCTAAATTCATATGTCTTCCTATAAATATATGTATATGAACTTGTTAACGAGCAATATAATTACGTATCTACGTCTATATCGTCCGTGTCCGCAACGATATAGCTAGATTTACCGTATTGTTTAACCGACGATTTCTCCACCGTTTTAACAATACAAATAACGTTTTAAAACCGATACTAAGTAAACATCAAACACTAAATCCATGTCTGCAACTTATAGTTTGATAGATGATAAAGTTAGGTCTAGATACAAACATTAATGTCTCAAACATTTATACCATAGAAAAGCTTTAATAAACAAACTAAACCATCTATATTGATCATCACTTGTTCATACACAATATATTCACAAGAAATACATACAAAAGGCTAGGAAGATTACATCTTATCTTGATACAAAAGAGATTTAGCTATCCATGAAAATGGTAGCTTGCTCAAGAAGGAAAGGATGAAGATCAACAAGAATCTACGGCGATTAATCGACGATCAAAGCTTCGAATTTCCACTTCTCAGTTTGCTACAGTAGTTAGGATTCCTTGAGCTCTTAAGAATGTCAAGAAGAGAGTAAAATATCACATTTACTCCTTTTATAGTAAATCTGCTTTCTGTCCAAGGCGCGTCGCGCCCTCCAGCGCGCTACGCGCCATTACACTTAAAAAATATAAACCGCCCAAACGCGCAACGCGCGCAACTCTCTGCTTTGAAGCTTCAAAATAACTTGTCCAGGGCGCGACGTGCCCATATCTCCGCGCGACGTGCGCTAACTTCTGCCCATCACTCTTCAATCAAGGCCAAAACAAGCTCCAAACTTCCCCAAAATTGGCTAAAACCTACAAAATCATAACTAAAACACATATTAACATAAAATGAAAGCTTTATATTATAAACTATAAATAATTATCTAAAACTTCAGGGAATTGTACGAATATCCGATAAAAACGGTCGAAAGGTGCCATTAATTAAACTAAATATAAACACAATTTGGCACCTAACAGAAACCTATGTTGCCCACCTTTTAATTCTCACTGCATGCACTTCCATTCTTCTCTGAAATTCAGAATTTTGTTGATTATTTTGTATTGGTGCCTGATCGGTCACCATTTGTACTCGGTTTTTATCAACCAGTCGGCAAAATTCTATCATTTCGGTAACACAATGTTCCATTTTTTATCGTTCTTCATATTTTGTTTTCGTTTTCATGTTAAGTTGTTTTGCATTTCATTGATTTGGAACTTCATGTCAATTAAGGTGTTTTGATGCTTGGTTTGGTAGTGTTATTGTTTCAGGTGCAAGCCATCAAATACAAGGAAGTAATGTTGAGCTGAATGTCACTCTGCTGAAGCTAGATGTGAAGATTTCTCACTAACAGAAGCCTAACACGGGTGCTCGTGTTGCCTAACACAACCCGTTTCAGGATGAAGGCTGAATGGTGCAAAAGAAGAGAAGTCAGAGAGCTGACACGGGTGCCTGTGTCAACAGGCCTGGGAGCAAGAAAAGTCAATAGCCAAGACAGAGGGTCAACACGGGTTCCCGTGTTGCCTGACACGGCCCGTGTTGGCAGGCGCGAGGAAAAACTCATATTTTGATTCACTTAAATGTTAGAACTCATTGAGGGTATTTTTAACTTTCCGCACGGCTGTGTTGTGACCTGATACTATTTAAACCTAGTTTTGATAAGCATTTGTCATCTTTGATAATCGAGAATAGAGAATTACAGAAGGAAGAAAGATCTAGCAAGGGTTTTGGGAGAAGGAGATCTTCAAAAGCAATAGCGATTGGAGTTAAAAGAATCCAGAATTTTTGTAATGTTTATATCTCTCTTTGTAATTTTCTTGAATATCATGAGTAGCTAAACCCCCCAATGCTAGGGGGTGTCCCTGAATATCAAGACCAAATTTTCATTGTTTTTATGATATTAAATTTTTTATGAGTTTAATTTATCGTGTAATGATCTTAATGCTTTTTTTATCGGACCAATAGTTTTTTATTTACGGTTAAGGTTAGGTCAGACAAACCACCTTAACGCTTGTGCACAAAAATACTACAGTGAAATCGCTTTGGAATGAGGATTCAACCGTAGTAACCGTTAAAGTCTTGGTAAACAATTCAAAATGCTTGATGTCACCATTAATAGCTAAGGAATTAGGATTAAGAATGACTATCAAAGGTTTTCGGTTAAGGAATTAAGGAAAACAAATCTTAAGAGTCGGTATTGATTCATTTTCACCATATGTCATAAAACATAGACAAACGGTCTTCGCGAAGCAATTCACACAACTAACCCTAGCATGCTTTCTCATATATTATATACCGCAACGTTTCGCTTTGTTTAGTTTGTTGTCATTAGTCTTATTCTCAAACAACCAACAAAACCATAAGTTCTTTTATTCAGTTGAATCATATAATCACTTATATTTCCTACGCAGTCCGCGAGATCGATACTTGGGATTAACTCCCTCTTATTACTACATCGATAAAAATAGTACACTTGCTATTTTTCCGATCAGTGCCTCCTGTTTGAATAGCTGGTTGGTAGAATTTTTCGTAGTTTCATGCTTGATTGTTGTCTTGTTCTTGTTTTGATCCCATTTGTCGAATATGTTGGATTCATCTAGTTGCTAAAGTGTTGGTGAGTGCTTTCAAACTAATCATCACATCATTTGGATGAGTATGAGCTCCGGCTAACCTGCACAATTTGTTAATAATACAAGAATGCCCATAAGTTTTTTAGGAAGTGTCAGCCATATATTTAATATTATGAGTAATTATTGATCCTACATCTATAGGTTCACCATTCAACAGGGCTAGTAGTCATAAACTTTGATTTCTTATAAATTATGGCTAATTAGAATTCGCTTCTAATATTTGCACAAAGAGAGAGGCCTGAGCTCTAGGAATTAGGAGGAAGTCAGTTGTCTTTAGTCGCAGCCTAATATTGTTTACAACCGCCCATTTTGTCTCAGGTGTACAAAGGACATTAAGGATCTCTTGAGCCATGGGCTCATGCACAAAACAATGCGCAGCCTTTTTTCCCTTGATTTCATAAAGCTCAAGGGGGTCAAGAAGAAGAAGAGCATTAATATTAGCAAGAGAGTGGTTAATGTACTTACCTTGCACGTATGATGTAAAAGAAGAGGAACTTTGAAAAGCGACGTTTACGTAAAATTCTAAAGACATGGATTGATTTTTTCCTAAATAAAATTATTAGGTCTTACCCAATGCCTTTGTTGGATCATCTCCACAACTTCTTCAAAATCAACCAAATCCTCCAAATTGAATGTCATTTCCTTCACTACATGATAAGATGTCAACTTGATATATTTTTTCGTGTTGGCTTCGGATAAAAACTAGAATTTAGGGAAGACAGGAGTGTCTGGAATTGGTTGAGGGTTGGAGGTGGAGCCTCTTTGAACTCTGCTACTTTTGGATGCCATCTACAATATAACAACAACATAAAGAGAAAATTATACGAGAAAAGCAAGAATGTGGGGTATCAGATGAAGAGTGTAGCAGAGAAGAGTAAAATAATGGAAGGTTGTGAAGGGGGATGGCCTGAAAATGGCCTTTTATAGAAAATTAAAAATCCATCGCGTGCGTGATAGGCTGCATCGCACAAGCGATGCTAACATGACTCTTTAACACCACTTCAACATGTCACCTTCAACAGCCACTTTAGCCATGTTGTAACTATTGCACACACGATAAATGCCATCGCGCGCGTGATGCAGAGGTATCGCACGCGTGATCCCTGTGGTATAATTCTAGCAACCCTTTTTTCTTTTCTCTTCTTTTCTACTCACACTTCACATTTTATTCTCTCTTCTTGTCAAATTCTACCTTCATTTTGATTAACATGGAATTGAAAAAATTTCTAATTTAACTTACCGATGAGTTGCCTCCCATCAAGCGCTTCTTTATCGTCATTAGCTTGACGTGTAACGCCTAACATTTGTCGGGCACAAGAGTTTCCCTCATGCCGCACATAAGTCCTCTGGTCATTCTTTCAAACTGTTTATTTCCTTTAACTTCAACTTGGTAACATGTTTCCAAATCATTGGCATATTGTGTCCATTCATAAGCATTAAAAATGATTTGCTCATTGTTAAAATGTAACATGAGCTCACCTAATTCAATATCCTACTTCTTCCACTATCTCATCCTTTTCATATTGGTGTTCCTATCAAATCCTAACTCTAAAGCCTTGCAAGTTTCATTCTTGGGATTATCAATAGTATTACAATTGAATCCCCAACTAGAACCAGGTAATGTAACCACTTGGAGGGAAAGTTAACCAATTTGCATCTCCAATTTTTTTATGGATGCATAATGGTTCTTACTCTTGGTTTCATGTTGTTTTCTTACCTGTTTAAAGCTTCTTTGAGTTGGTTGAATGAACTTTTGTCGTGTCTCTTCCAGAGGTGACGGTGTCGCACGCTCGCGAAAAATGAACAGAGTCGCCACCAATATATTTATCCCATAAGGGAAAGGAATATCAGAAAACCTAACAAGGGAAGGAACAGGGTCTTGCGACCAGAGAATCAAGGTACGGGAGTCGGTTACGCGAGGGGAAGGTGCTAGCACCCCTCACGCCCATCGTACTCGATGGTATCCACCTATGTTTGTTTCTATCTAAAGGGTGTATAACTATGTCTATGTCTAAATGCGAATGAATGCAAAATGTAGGGAAAATGAAGAATTGTACTCGCACGGGCCCTACCCCGCTGCCTACGTATCCTTTTCAGGAATCAGAGTTACCGTAGCTCGGCTAAAGATTTTCTGTTTGTTTTTGTGTTTTTTTAGTTGGGCGGCGTTAACGCTCACGCTCTCGCACAAGGGGACAGCCTAGGATGCAATGGAGCGGAGATAACTTGCCCTTAAGAAAGGAAGAAAAAGAGAGATTGGTTTGTGTCTTTTAGGGTAATTCCATGATGACGAGAACCCACTACAAGGTCTCGCATCACTTCCTTACTTTGTGTTAAATCTGACCATTCATTAGTGTTTTAAGTGTTTTTGATTGGTGTTTTTTAAGGGAATTTGTTTGTGACTCAGATCGTACCAAAAAGAGTTTTGTTTTGCATATTTAGAGAACGCACATCGAGGCCTACGCCACAATCGTTTCTCTAAATAACGGTTAAGAAATACATCGAGGCTTCACACCTCAATCATTTCTTCTCCGCTAAGTAAAGGAAATACAAAAAGGAGTTCTTTTGTGAATATTTAGAGAATGCACATCGAGGCCCACGCCACAATCGTTTCTCTAAATAACGGTTAAGAAATACATCGAGGCTTCACACCTCAATCATTTCTTCTCCGCTAAGTAGGAAAGAACATACATCGAGGCCTACGCCTCAATCATTTCTTTCCTACCATGAAATATAGCAACGGTATGATCTTCATCGATATTTATTAAGTATTTTAAAAGTTGAAAAGAAAAAGAAAGAAAGAAGGGAACTATTTCTAAATTCTAGTCTAAGTTGTCTATACAAGTCTAAATCCTAATGTTAACATGGTTTCTACCTAAAGTTAGGAATTAAAGAGACATGAAAATTAAAGGCACAACTAGAAGTCAAGATTGAGAATAATATAATGGTGCAAAATTACACAAGCATAAAGTATCGAACCAAACATATAGTACAAGATGAATTAAAAATACTACTATTTTTATTGGTTTTATGAAGGAAATTGAATCAAGTAAAAGACTAAACAAAAAAGCCTAAAACTAGCAATTCTTTTAATGATCGTTTTTATTAAGGAGATTTGAATTAGAATTAAACAACATGAATTAAACCAAAGTTAGCCTAAACTAATATTTTTGTGATTATTTTTTATGTCAAAATTATGTCAGAGTCTAAAAACAATAAGAAAAGTCAGCATTTTTATTATTAAAAGAGGTGATAAAAAAAATCTAATTAAAATCTAAGTTTGAAATAAAATGGACACAGGGGGGTGCAAATGGAATACAGAGTGGTGTAGTTAGGGAGCAGGGCCCATGGAGTCTGGCCCAGAGTTGTCTTTGTTACAGCATTGATTTGCCAAAAATGGCAGTATGGGCCCAGAGGGGTGCGTTAGCAATTTATGCGTTGAGGCCCCAGTATTGTTAATGTTTGCAGATTTTTCTATGGCCAAAAAAATGGTAGTGTAGCGGGCCTCATGGGGGTGCGAGTAGAATTTCAATGGAGGCCCAAGGTTTATGATCCGATCCAGTTATTGTTTTCGTTTCTTATTATTCAGTACCATTGACCAATTAACCAAATTGAAAGAAAAACGAAACAAAAAAACTAACAAGATTGGGAATTTAGGGTTTGCGAATTGACCTTCTCCCTCGTGTGCGACGGAACGGCGCGTTCTTCTCCGGCGAAGCCAAGCTCAGACGCGACGGCTATCTCCTTCCGTTCTCGATCTCAACCTCAATTTCAAATCTCCCACTCGCTTTTCGCTCAACGTGTCTCTCATCTATCAGTTCCTCACTCCGACGATACAAGCTCAACACCGGTCTTCTCGCCGTGACTCAAGGCCGGGATGACTTTATTCTTCGTCTCAATCTTCCCTGTTTCAAATTGGTGGTAGTTCTCCGACGCCGGCGATACGAAGACGGTGATGCGGTGATGATGGCTGAACCGTAGAAGACGAAGAATGGTAAACCAAATTTCGCTATGACATTCTTTTTCTTCTTTTCTTGTTTTGATACCGTCTTTTGGTTTTTTGCTGAGCCAAAGTGTTGTTGCTGAGCAGAGTTGTAGCTGAAGTGAGGGTTGGTGCCGAATTGGGGAGGTGAAGAGAATGGGGTGAAGTTGGCGATGAATGAGGCTGAATGGTGAGAAGTGTGTGGGAGAGAAGAAGATGAAGATGAATGGTGGAATGGAGGATTGATTGAGAGAGGCGTGGGAAAGAGAGAATGGAAGCGTGGAGGAGAAGGTTGTAGAGATGGTGAGTGAGAGAGAGTGAGAAGAAGATGAAGATGGAGTTCTTGAAGGTGTTTGAAGAATGATGAATCTTGCTGAAGATTGAAAGGAAAAATGGCTGAAGAATGAAGTGAATTGTGGAGTTGTGAGGTGAATTGGAAGGTGAAGATTGTGGAGGTTTATGGAGATTGAATCGAGAGAATCGTGAGAATGATGGAGAGAATTTGGTGAGAAAATGGAGGTTGAAGAAGATGAATTGAAGAATTGGAGAGAGTGATGAGTTCGCCGAGGAGTGGTGAAGATGATGAGAGAATGAGGAGGGAATCAAGAGAGAGTCTGAAATGGTGGAGAAGCTGTTATATAGAGGTGAGAGGTTAGTTTCTTCTGGATTTTTCTGTTATGCCGTTAACTGAATTCTGTTAGCTGTTATAATTCTGTTAGAAATCGGTTAGATGGAAAATGTTAGTTACAAAATGATAGGTTGGTTAGCTAGTTAGTTATGAATTGGTTATTTCTGTTAGGGAAGTTATGAGACTGTTTTGGCTTTGGGTTAAAGGGATTAGTTTGTAACTGTTGACTCTGTTATAGCTATATGTTTGTAACTGTTTCAGGTAGTTAGAAGGTGATTCAAGTTAGTTATAGGTGAGATGAAAATTCTGTTATGGTTGGAAAATCTGTTATGTGGGTATCTATGTATAATGATAGGTTATGTGCAGTAAGTTGGGTAATTGGGTTAGAAACAGTCAGGGATTAAAGGATATGTATGTGGCTGTTTTGTTTTTGATTTGCAGTAGGTGCTTCTGGTTTTGTAGGTCTTTTCATGTATGCAGTTAACACATTAACAGGTTATCTTGTTTTGCTGTTAGGAGAGGATGGGGAAGTGTAGTTTCTGAAACTGGGTTGATTCGAATGTACTGAATGTTGGCTGAATGTATTGGCCGGGTTTTGTCTTGGTTTGAACTGTTAGTTTTGTCTCAGAATTTTTGTTAGAATTTTGTTATGAAGCTTCTCCAATCATCTTGAATTTTCTTCTGTCTGGATGCGATTTGCAGGGCTGATTTGGTATGGTAAGATGACAGTGTCTTGATTTTCTGGATGGTTTGTACTGTGATTGAATGGTGCTGAATACGTTTTTCGAATTTTGTTTGGATGATAATTGAACCTAGGTATGTACTAGTGTGGCACTGTTAGGATGCAGAATTCTGTAATGTCAAGTTCTCTTTGTCTTTCCGTTCTCATTTTTTGAACTGGAATCATGCAGGTGCGGTATGATAGACGCGGGAAGTTTGTGTGGCAGTTTGGTTTAATGGCAAGGGGAACCGTACTGGCTGCAGGTAATGATGTGGGGTGAAGTCACTTGGTTCATGAAGATGACTTGATGAAGTTTTAAACAGAGCTGGACTTGAAGAATACATGAAGAAGCACTTAGGATTTTAGGAAACTCATGACTTTGTATAGACCTTTTTGTATGAATTTTTGTACTTTCATTTCCTTTTGCTACTCTCTTGTAATTGACTTCCCTTTTAGGTGGAATGGAACTTTAGTTTGACTTTTGATGATTCACCATGAACATAAATGAGCTTTTGAGCTTTTGTAATGAACATTTTTTGTATCAAATAGAGACATGGGCTTTTGAATGAAATTGTGAGTTTTGAGAAGTTGTAATGTAATTTGAATTTGGATTTTTGTAGTTGCAAATGAAACGGACATTTGACGCTTGAACTTGAATTGGTGAATATATGAAAGATGACATTTGATGATTTGAAAAATGGTGGGAAATTGCTTGAGAATTTGAATGGGCTTGAAGCTTTTGAATGCATTTTTATTATTGTATAAACTCTTGGATAATCTCAAGTTCAAGCTAATCATGGCCAAAGAAATTGGTTCTTAAACACCTTGATTATGTCCATTTTTCAGACTATCTCGTTCGTATCTTCTATCCGTATCTCAACATGCTTCCAACACGCATCCCTTGACAATTTCTGTTTCTTGATGATAAAAGCCTAAATCCATTATACTATAGCACTTGTATTTCAGACCACCTCAACGATAACGTATTGAAGGAATTAGGGAAATAAACCCTAACTGTTTGATCTTGGTGAAGATAGTCTTGTAGATAGCCTTGTAGCTTAATAGCAGAAGAGTCCACAATAACCATGGATCCAAACCCCGCTTTCACAGTCCAACGCTCTAAGGAGAACTAGATGAATCAGAGTTATTTGATATGTACACCTCAAACCTTTATGAAACCCTAACCTTTCGAAATCATTGATCCCATGCCGGATTTATTGATTAATGATGCATGAGTTATGTTAATGCCCTAGTGAAAAGATAATGCATATGAAATGAGAAGCCTAAGCCAATTAGAAGTAAAGGGGTAGGACAAATTTGGGGTATGACAGACGGTTTCCTATTTTTGTTTATCTGTGTGTTTTTATTTGTATATATTGTTGTGTGCTTTGTTTGTTTATCTTCTTTTTTTTTCTTTTTGGTGCTCGATGGTTCCTCTGTGATGAGATAAAGTTCTAACCCGGACTTTGGTAAGTAACTTGAGATAGGAGGTGGTAAGACCAATAGTCGCATGTCAGGAGCAATCCTTACCATGAGCGTCATATGGTGGAACCCCAATCAGTGGAGGCCTCATGGAAGGTAGTAGAGGTTGTTACGAACCATCGTGATAACGCTATTACTTTCAATAGTGAGTGTCCGTAGAAGCTGAATGGCCTAGAACCTTTTTAACCAATCTAAGCCTTTTTAGGATGTAGTGCAGAAACAAGATCAAGTACCAATTTGAGCTTGTTGTCATGCGATACTACGCTCAGACGAGGTCTTTTTAGGCGTATTATTGGCGCCCATGAGCAATTGTGCGTGCCGGTAATATCCGATAGAAGATTGAAAACTCTGGGAACCTTCGTAGAACCCGATTGGCAGGTACAAAACTCCTTAGAACACACCTTGTGGGATGGGTAGACCCATGGCTCCATGCTCGTGACGTCGAACCTAAGAACCTGGATTGTGTGATTTTGTGTGATTTGCTGTGATCTTGTGTGCTCTTGATTGTGGTTGATGCATAAACCATGCATTCATGCATTCATAAAAATGACATTCACAAATGGTTTTCAAGGAACTTAGAGACTTTCTTTGTAAACATCACAGGTACCATGGATCAAAAGAGAAGCATCAAGAAGTACACTTTCAGGAATTCAAGTGCAAAGGAATTGAAAGAGCTAGCAACTTTGGTTCCTAATATTGACAACTTCAAAAGCCGTTATGGGAAATTGATCTCTATCTTGAAGACCAAAGTGGAAAAAGGGATTCTTCAGACTCTTGTGCAGTTTTATGACCCGGTTTATCATTGTTTCACCTTTCCTGATTATCAGCTTATGCCCACTTTGGAGAAGTATTCTTATTGGATTGGTTTGCCGGTTACGAATGATATACCGTTTAGTGGTCTGGAGAAAGAGCCTCAGGTTGATGAGATAGCAGAACTCCTTCAGTTGAAGATATCAGATGTGAAAGCAAACATGAACAGAAAAGGAGGAATTTGGGGGTTGACTTCTAAGTTCTTGATTGGAAAGGCTTCTATGTTGGCTAGTAAAGGAAGTATGATTGCTTTTGAGACATTTTTGGCCTTGCTCATCTATGGTTTGATACTCTTTCCCAACATTGACAATTTTGTCGATGTTAATGCTATTCGGATCTTCATGATTGGGAATCCTGTGCCTACTTTGCTTGGGGACACTTATCATTCCATTCACCATAGGAATGATAAGAAAGGTGGACTTATCAACTGTTGCACTCCTTTGCTCTATAAGTGGTTTATTTCGCACTTACCTCAAGCTAAGAATTTCTTAAACAATCCTGATGGTCTCTCATGGTCTCAGAAGATCATGCCTCTTACTAATGGGAATATCCATTGGTATAATCCTGCTTATGACATTGGTGAGATTATTGAGCGTTGCGGAGAATTCCCTAATGTACCTCTTCTTGGTATACAAGGAGGAATTACCTACAACCCCATTCTTGCAAGGCGTCAATTTTGCTATCCCATGAAGGAGCGACCCGCTAGTATTCTTGTGTCAGGAATCTTCTATCTTAATCAAGATGGAAATTCGGATATGAGAAATCGGTTTGTGCGTGCTTGGCATCATATTGATAGGAAGAGACATTTGGGAACGAAACAATGTGTTGCTCTCAAAGACTACACTGATTGGGTTCAAGCTAGAGCTCATACTTTTCAGATGCCTTATTTGCTTGAGGAGCCTTCTCTACCCATTGCTCCACCTTTGTCTTTCTCTACTCCTATTGAAAGTAATGAGGGGCATCTTGAGCTCGTAGCTAAGATGAGAATAGAAAGAGATGCTTGGGAGAAGAAGTTTCATGCTTCGGAAGTGGAGAATAAAGAGTTGAAGATACACCTGAAAGAAAGGGATGAAATGCTTGATATCCAAGATGGTTGGTTGATGGAAAAGGATGATCAAATCCGTCATCAAGAAGAGTTGCTTCAACAACATGGAGAAAAAAGAAAGAGACAACAAGAAGATTCAGTTGCATGGAAGGAAGTTGCTGATAAGCTGATGGTCGAGAATGCTCATTTGAAGGTCTTTTATGAAGATGAGTTGGAGAAGCTCCGTAGGAAGCTGCAGAGAGGAGTTGAATCTTCATCAGAAGTGTTCCCTTCTAGTTTCTAGCTTTTCCTTTGTTTTGTAATTTTGGATCTTTGAATCCTTTTGTATGCTTTTCCATTTCTAATGAAAGAATATTGTTATGTTTTATGTTGTTTTTGTTAATGTTTACAATTAATGTCTTAAAGTTCCTTGAAAACCAATAAAAATCATTTGCATTGCATTTCATGCATCATTCTGCATTTTGGTCTTGCTTCCGAGAGTATTCCCGAGGTCTTATTCAGTGTTCTTCATACAGAATCAAGCTGTCTCACCGGTATAACACTCGAGCTAACTGCAAGAAGAAGATGGAAGGTCTTGAACAAGAGAATCGTGAGCTACGTGAAGAGGTTGTTACTTTGAGATCTGGTGTGGATCGTCTCACTGCTTTGGTTGAGACATTGATGGCTACTCAGAATCAGAATCAGAATCAGGTTCCCCCTCCCAATGCCCAAGCTCAGGGTCAGACCACTGTGGTTTCTGAAATTGCTGCTACAACCATTCCTGCTATTCCTGTTGGTGCTACTCAGCAACGTATGCCTAATGGATATCCCTGGGGTATGCCTGAAGGTTATCTGTCTGTTCCTGAGATGACTCGTCCGTTGACTCCTGTTATGGTCAACACATCTCCTATTGTTCATACTAGTCCTTTTGTCCCAGAGCCCATTTATGATGCTGCTCCAAGTGAAATTCAAGACAGAATGGATGGTTTCCAAGATCAGTTTGAAGAATTGCAGAAAGAAATGAAAGCCTTGCGTGGGAAAGAACTGTTTGGAAAGAATGTGCATGATCTTTGCCTTGTTCCCAATGTGAAAGTACCTGCTAAGTTCAAGCTGCCTGAATTTGAGAAGTATAAAGGAAATTCCTGCCCTCAGGCACATCTGGTGATGTATGTAAGGAAGATGTCCACTCACACTGATGATCAACGTCTGTTGATCCATTATTTCCAAGACAGTTTGACTGGAGCTGCTTCTAAGTGGTATATGGGCCTTGATAGCACCCATATTCGCACTTTCAACGACTTAGCTGAAGCGTTTGTGAAACAATACAAATATAATGTGGACATGGCTCCTGATAGGGATCAATTGCGAGCTATGATGCAGGAAGAGAAAGAATCTTTCAAGGAATATGCTCAGAGATGGCGTGAGGTTGCCGCCCAAGTGATTCCTCCGATGGAAGAAAAAGAGATGACTAAGATTTTTCTGAAGACTCTTGGTCCGTTTTACTATGAGAAAATGATTGCGAGTGCTCCTGTAGACTTCACCGAAATGGTGGGTATGGGTGTCAGGTTAGAAGAAGCTGTGCGAGAAGGCCGTCTGGTTCGGAATGACAATTCGTCTGGTGGTGCGAAGAAGTATGGTTCTTCATTTCAGAAGAAGAAGGAATCAGATGCTAATGCTGTTTCTCATGGGAGGAATAGTCGATTCAGAAATCAATCTCAACAAGTGGCGTCAGTAACTCCTGTTGTGAATTCAGTGCCTGTAGCTCCTGTTAATCAACAACCAGCAAGGCGGAATCCGTATCCTCGAGTTAATATTGATCCCATCCCCATGACATACACTGAACTGTATCCTGCTCTAATTCATAAGAAGTTTGGTTCAACCAAGGTCACCACCTCCTGTTCCAGAGAAACTCCCTTGGTGGTACAAGGCTGATGCCACTTGCGCTTTTCATCAGAATGCTCCTGGGCATGACTTAGAGAATTGCTGGCCTTTGAAGAATGAAGTTCAGAGATTGGTTCGTTCTGGAATGCTTTCTTTCCGTGATATTGGCCCTAATGTGAAGAACAATCCATTGCCGACTCATGAAGCGTCTGCTGCGAATATGGTATATGGGTGCCCTGAGAAGTATAAGATTTATCGTGTGGAACACATCAGAGGATCATTGGTAGAGATGCATGCCACTCTATGTGAATACAGTCATTATGAGCATAATCATGCTGCTTGTAGGATCTGTTCGGTTAATCCTCGAGGATGTTATATTGTGAGAAGAGATTTACAAGAGATGATAGATCAAAGGCTCATTGAGATTCTGAGGGATAGAGATGAAGATGATGTCAATGTGATCGAACCATGCTTTGAAATCCCGGAATGTGTAGAGATTGGTTATTATGGCAAAGCTGCTGTAGAACCTCTTGTGATATGTTTGCCTGAATCTGTACCTTATAGTTCTGACAAAGTTGTACCCTACAGATACAATGCCACCATGTTGGAAGCTGGAAAAGAAGTTGAGATTAAGCCTCTGTCTTCTGTTGAAAATATAGCAGATGTTAGTAGAGTGACTAGAAGTGGACGAGTTTTTACTCAACCCCAAACAGTTGTGGATGTCCAGAGGAATCCTACTCAAGTGCCTGTGAACAATAATGATGCGACAAGAGTTAATGAAGGGTCATCTTCAGGAAAGGAGATGGATGAGATTTTGAAGCTTATCAAGATGAGCGATTATAAGATTGTGGATCAGTTGCATCGTACTCCGTACAAGATCTCTATAATGGAGCTGCTGACAAGTTCTCCTGCTCATAGGGATTCTTTGATGAAAATACTTGATCAAGCCTTTGTGAATCATGATGTGACGCTGGATCAGTTTAATGGGGTTGTGAGTAATATCACTGCGTGTAACAATCTGAGCTTCAGTGATGAAGATTTGCCTGAGGAAGGAAGAAATCATAATTTGGCTTTGCACATCTCTGTCAATTGCAAAGGGGACTTGATGTCTAATGTGTTGATCGATACTGGTTCATCGCTGAATGTCATGCCGAAATCCACTCTTGCTAAGCTGTCTTATAGTGGCACACCAATGAGATTTAGTAATGTGATTGTCAAGGCTTTTGATGGATCGAAGAAATCAGTGGTTGGAGAGGTTGATTTGCCTATTGGTATTGGACCATTTGTCTTCAAGATTACTTTTCAAGTGATGGACATTTTCCCTGCATATAGTTATTTATTGGGACGCCCATGGATCCATGAGGCTGGGGCAGTTACTTCAACTCTCCACCAGAAGTTGAAATTTGTGAAAGATGGAAAGATGGTCGTTGTGAATGGAGAACAAGCTTTGCTGATTAGTCATCTCTCTTCGTTCCGTACCATAGAAGCTGATGAAGTGGTCATTGGAACTGCATTCCAAGCCCTGTCTGTTAATGATGAATTCAAAAAGGATGAAGCTTCCATTGCCTCCTTCAAAGATGCTCAACTGGTGGTTCAGAATGGACATTCAGGAGTCTGGGGACAAGTGGTGAGTCTGCAAGAGAACAATAATAGAGCTGGTCTGGGATTCTCTGCTTCAGACAAGTCTGTGATGAAGCCGGAATCTGCTTTTCGTCCTTATCAGGAGATGTTCCATAGTGTTGGGTTTCTACATCCGACTCTTCCAGAAGTGAACGCTGTTATTGAAGATAAATCAGAGCCAGAAGTGCCAAACTTTGTGACCCATGGAAAGATGATTAAGAACTAGATCACCATTGACATTCCTGAGTGTACTCATGCTTCAAAGTAATTTGCTTTTATGTTTTTCAAAATCCTTTCATTCTGCCCAAGATGAAAGTGAAGTTGTTGGGCCGTTTTCTGTTTGTTTTAAACATTAAAATCATCAATAAAAGTCATTTTGTTTCTGCATATACATGCTTTTTATCTTTTTGCTTTTTCTGGAAAGTGGTAACACAAAAAACCTTAAAAAAATGTTTTCATTTGCCATAATCTGCACGATTACATGTTTGCATATATCTTTCCTTTTTTCTGAAATAATAATCAATTGTGCAGATTAATCAATAAAACCGTTGAAAGTAATGACCCTACACCCTCTCCTAACTTCGAGTGTCCTGTGTATGAGGCGGAAGAAGAGAGTGATGAATGTATTCCTGATGAGATTTCCCGACTGCTTGAGCACGAGGAAGACACCATTCAGCCATATAAAGAGCCGATAGAAGTCATCAACTTGGGTTCTGAAGAAGATAAGAAGGAAGTCAAGATTGGGGCACTGCTTGGTCAAGATGTTAAGAAGAGGATGGTAGAGCTTCTTAAAGAGTATGTTGACATTTTTGCGTGGTCCTACCAAGACATGCCTGGGTGGGACACAGATATTGTGGAGCATCGTTTGCCGTTGAAACCTGAATGTCCTCCTGTCAAGCAAAAGCTAAGAAGGAGTCATCCTGATATGGCGGAAAAGATTAAGAATGAGGTCTTGAAGCAAATTGACGCAGGTTTCCTTGTCACTTCTGTGTATCCTCAATGGATTGCTAATATTGTGCCTGTTCCGAAGAAAGACGGAAAATTTCGCATGTGCGTTGATTATAGAGATTTGAACAAAGCCAGTCCGAAAGATGATTTTCCTCTACCTCACATTGATATGTTGGTAGATAGTACGGCAAAGTTTGAGATTTTCTCCTTCATGGATGGTTTTTCAGGATATAATCAGATTAAGATGGCACCTGAAGACATGGAAAAAACAACCTTTATTACGCCATGGGGGACATTCTGTTACAAAGTGATGCCTTTTGGGTTGAAAAATGCTGGCGCGACATATCAGAGGGCCATGACTACTCTTTTCCATGATATGATGCACAAAGAAATTGAGGTTTATGTGGATGACATGATTGCCAAGTCCCAGTCAGAGGAAGGGCACATGGAGGATCTTTTGAAGTTGTTTCAGCGTTTGCGAAAGTATCGTCTCCGCCTAAATCCAAACAAATGTACTTTTGGTGTCCGTTCTGGAAAATTATTGGGTTTCATTGTCAGTCAGAGAGGAATTGAAGTAGATCCTGATAAAGTCAAAGCAATTCAGGAAATGCCAGCACCAAAGACTGAGAAACAAGTGAGAGGTTTCCTCGGACGTTTGAATTATATCTCCAGGTTCATTTCCAATATGACTGCTACCTGTGAGCCCATCTTCAAGTTGTTAAAGAAAAATCAGGGATGTGTGTGGAATGAAGATTGTCAGAAAGCTTTTGACAACATCAAAGAATATTTGCTTGAAACTCCCATTTTGCTTCCTCCAGTTGAGGGAAGGCCTTTGATTATGTACATCACAGTGCTTGAAAATTCAATGGGATGTGTGTTGGGTCAGCATGACGAGTCTGGTCGAAAAGAGTATGCAATATACTACCTTAGCAAAAAGTTTACCGAGTGCAAAACAAGATACTCGCTGCTTGAGAAAACTTGTTGTGCTTTGGTGTGGGCTGCTCGCCGACTGAGACAGTATATGTTGAACCACACCACCCTATTGATTTCTAAAATGGATCCAATTAAGTATATATTTGAGAAACCTGCATTAACTGGAAGGATCGCTCGCTGGCAAATGTTGTTATCAGAATATGATATTGAATACAGAGCTCAGAAAGCTGTGAATGGAAGTGTGTTGGCGGAGTACCTCGCTCACCAACCAATTGATGATCATCAATCTATTAAAATGGACTTCCCAGATGAAGATATATTGTATTTGAGAGCTCAAGATTGGGATGAACCGTTGCCAGAAGAAGGGCCAGATCCTGAATCCAAGTGGGGTTTAATTTTTGATGGAGCTTCTAATGTTCATGGCCATGGTATTGGCGCCATTATTGTCACTCCGCATGGGTCACATGTACCTTTCACTGCAAGGATATGTTTTGACTGTACAAACAATATTGCTGAGTATGAAGCTTGCATCATGGGACTTGAAGAGGCCATTAATCTAAGAATTAAGATTCTTGATGTTTATGGAGATTCTGCGCTTGTGATTAATCAGATTAAAGGAGAATGGGAAACTCGTCATCCTGGTTTGATCCCTTACAAAGATTACGCCAGAAGGCTGTTGACGTTCTTTAACAAAGTTGAATTCCACCACATCCCTCGAGACGAGAATCAGATGGCTGATGCTTTAGCCACATTGTCCTCCATGTACAAAGTGAATTTTCATAATGAGGAACCTCAGATTACAATCAGACGTCTTGATAGACCTGCTCATGTATTTGCAGTTGAGGAATCAACAGATGAAAAGCCTTGGTATTTCGATATTAAGCACTTCCTTCAGACTCAAGAATACCCACTTGGGGCATCAAATAAGGATAAGAAAACTTTGAGGAGACTGGCTGGTAGTTTCTTCATCAATGTTGATGTTTTGTATAAAAGGAATTATGACATGGTTTTGCTCAGATGCGTGGATAGACACGAAGCAGACATGTTGATGCATGAAATTCATGAAGGATCTTTTGGTACCCATGCCAATGTACATTCGATGGCTAAAAAGATGCTCAAAGCAGGTTACTATTGGCTTACAATGGAATCTGATTGCTACAAGTTTGTAAAGAAGTGTCATAAGTGTCAAGTGTATGCTGACAAGACTCATGTGCCTCCAACACTTCTCAATGTTATTTCTTCTCCATGGCCTTTCTCTATGTGGGGTATTGATATGATTGGCATGATTGAACCCAAGGCTTCGAACGGACATTGATTCATCCTGGTAGCAATTGATTACTTTACCAAGTGGGTAGAAGCTGCTTCATATGCTAATGTGACAAAACAAGTTGTGGTCAGATTTATCAAGAATAACATCATCTGCAGATATGGTGTACCGAGCAAGATCATTACTGATAATGGCTCGAATCTGAACAACAGTATGATGAGAGAACTGTGTGAAAGTTTTAAAATTGAACATCACAACTCTTCGCCTTATAGGCCAAAGATGAATGGAGGTGTTGAAGCAGCAAATAAGAATATTAAGAAGATTGTGCAAAAGATGGTTGTTACGTACAAGGACTGGCATGAGATGCTCCCATTTGCTTTGCATGGGTACCGTACTTCTGTTCGTACTTCAACAGGGACAACTCCCTTTTCTTTGGTTTACGGTATGGAAGCAGTGCTCCCTATTGAGGTTGAGATTCCATCGTTGAGAGTTTTGATGGAAACCAAGTTATCTGAGGCTGAGTGGTGTCAGAGCAGGTTTGATCAATTGAATTTGATAGAAGAAAAGAGAATGACGGCTTTATGCCATGGTCAGTTATACCAGAAAAGAATGAAAAAAGCTTTTGATAAGAAGGTTCGACCTCGTGTATTCAGAGAAGGCGACCTCGTGCTCAAAAGGATCTTGTCTTTCACCTCCGATTCAAGGGGCAAGTGGACTCTTAATTTTGAAGGACCATATGTTGTTAAGAAAGCCTTCTCTGGCGGTGCATTAATTCTTGCAACTATGGATGGAGAGGAGCTCCCACGTCCCGTGAATGCTGATGTAGTCAAGAAATACTTCGCCTAAAAATAATAAAAGAACAGCTCGCTAAGTTGAAAACCCGAAAGGGCGGCTTAGGCAAAAAAGAGCGTCTCGGTGGATTGAAAATCCGAAAGGGCGGTCCAGGCAAAAATTAGAGACATAAACAGAATAAAATACCCGGTGGACTGAAAACCCGAAAGGGCGGTCCAGGCAAAAGTTAGGGATTCATGGCAAGTAACTACATCAGACAAGACTTGATCATCAGCAATCATCTGTTTATCATGAATAAGTTCAACACATTTCAACGGAAGCCCTTGCTTAGGAATTCCAAGTTGAGAGAGAGGATAGGGTCATTACATTTCAATGTACCTTTTCCACAAAATTACCACTTTCCAAACTTTGTAGTCATCTATGGGGTCTTGCCTTTTGCAAGCTACCATTCTATTAAAAAAGTTTGAGCCTTTACCCTTTATTGGCAATCTTATTTCTTTCATATCTCTCAAAATGTCATTTATTGTTGATAGTAATTTTTGAAACAAAAAGAAAATGGATCTCAACAAAATCTTTTTTGAAAAATATAAAAGAAGTTTTGTTTGATTCATGAGTGCATTACAAGGAATGGATATGTTGAGGTATTCATATGCAAAAGGGGAAGAATATAGCCCACTTAATGTACTTTTGGCCTGGTTCGAAGATGATGTAGAACTCGGTTATCTTGTTTTCTCAGCTCCAATGTTTCCTCAGTGTTGGGTAGTATTTATTCTGATGCCATCAAAAGATTGTTATGGCAGTTGCTGCTCTGGTGTTCAGCTTGAGACATGCTTGATTATGTTATCCTCGTACTCTATCTCTTGAGTTACTACTTGTGCTAAGTTTTGGCAGCATATGCATCATTAACATGCATCAAAAAACAGTCATACATTCACATTTGCTATCATGAAGTTTACTGTCAAACAGATTGCTCTTTCATTTAGAGTGTCTTAAGCAGAAAAAAGCTCACTTTCCTTGAAAATCCCCACTGAATTTGTTTCTAGGTGGATAATATGTTTCAGTTATTCTGTTCAGATGTCTACGAACAAAAGACTAATGAGTTCCTCCCTCACTTAGTCCAGTATTTTTGGCAGCTTCTTTCCATTTGGTCATGGATTGAATTTTGATTGGTGGACGATGAATATTGAGATTATGCATTTGTGTTTGCATCCTCAAATATTATTGATTGCTCTTCACCATCAGTGATACGAAGAGGCATCTCTTTCTACCTCCAGTGGAACGTTGGTAGTTCACCTTCAGTGGAACGTTGGTGTATTTTGTTATCTTCATCGTCAGTGGTACGTCGATGTATTTCTCTTCAATACCTTCAGTGGAACGTTGGTATATGCTATCGTTAGTGGTACGGCGATACATCTCTTTCTACCTCAAGTGGGACGTTGGTAGTTCACCTTCAGTGGAACGTTGGTGTATTTTATTATCTTCATCGTCAGTGGTACGTCGATGTATTTCTCTTCAATACCTTCAGTGGAACGTTGGTATGTGTTATCGTTAGTGGTACGGTGATACATCTCTTTCTACCTCCAGTGGGACGTTGGTAGTTCACCTTCAGTGGAACGTTGGTGTATTTTGTTATCTTCATCGTCAGTGGTACGTCGATGTATTTCTCTTCAATACCTTCAGTGGAACGTTGGTATGTGTTATCGTTAGTGGTACGGCGATACATCCCTTTCTACCTCCAGTGGGACGTTGGTAGTTCACCTTCAGTGGAACGTTGGTGTATTTTGTTATCTTCATCGTCAGTGGTACGTCGATGTATTTCTCTTCAATACCTTCAGTGGAACGTTGGTATGTGTTATCGTTAGTGGTACGGCGATACATCTCTTTCTACCTCCAGTGGGACGTTGGTAGTTCACCTTCAGTGGAACGTGGGTGTATTTTGTTATCTTCATCATCAGTGGTACGTCGATGCATTTCTATTCATATCATCAGTGGAATGATGGTGTGTTCTCTGTCAACGACGGATAGGTATTCTGATTCCCCAATGAAAGAGGATGCATATTTCTCATCCCCAGTGAAAGAGGATGTCCCTTTTTCTCATCCCCAGTGAAAGAGGATGTCCCTTTTTCTCATCCCTAGTGAAAGATGATGCTTTGACCTCTCTGGTGCGAAATGCTTTCCCCAGTGAAGTTTCTTTTCCCAGCAAAGTTTCGTCTCTCCAACAGATTCTTATCTTCCCTAGTGGAATTCTTCCCAAAAAGACATTTTGTGTTCCCAGTGGATTTCCTTTGCATCCCTAGTGTTGCTATGTTTCATCATCATCATATGCATTCATTAAACCTTTGCATTGCATCTTAGGATCAAAAATTGTGTGTTTTATATATTTAAGTCTCTTCAATCTCGTCAAAACAAAGATTTGCAATCATCGTACCTCCGGATCGAAGAAACTTAAATAGGGGCATCTGTCATACCCCAATTTTTGACCCTAATATCATATATCATTCATATCCCAATCATTAATCAAGAGCTTCACTTGGAAGTTTTGTTTGTGGTGTTGCACTCACCTCATCAATAAGAGGGACCGTCAAGCACCAATGATTGTTTATCTTGTATGCATAATTATACTAACCCAAATACAAAAAATATTGCTTTGTTTCTTTGTAGGCTTTTATTTTGTAGGTACCAAGCCAAGACATGCAATAAACAAGGCATTTTCCACATTTTGGACTGATGAAATCGATTTCCCTCTTGGGTAAATCGATTTCCCTGCAGCAATCTTCAACAAAATCACATTCTGGACAGCATGAAATCGATTTCCCTCCTGGGCAAATCGATTTCCCTAGTGTATTCTGCGCCAAATTCTCTTCTGGAACAGAGTGAAATCGATTTCACTCCTGGGGGAAATCGATTTCCTTAAGGCGAAATTCAAAAAAAATAGAGAGGGAAGCTTGATTTGATTTTGGCACCTATTTTCTTTGACCATTTTTGTCATTTTACCAATTTTCCACCTCACCAAAATAATTCCCTTCATTAATTCCATTTTAACCTCATTTTACCATTTTTACCATTTAAATGCCACTTTAATCACCAATTAAACACAAGTTAATTAACCAAGAGCAAATGACCAAATTGCCACTACTCTTGCTCTCATCCTATAAATAGAGGCCACTACTCTCTCATTTCTCAAGCTTGGAGAGCCAAAAAATTGCTTGCAAATTCATTTCTCACCCTTTCCAAAACCCTCACCCAAAGTTCATTCTCATAAGATTAGTGAGATTCACATTGAATCTTGCTAATTGTGAACTAAACCTCCTACATTTCTCTCTTTTCTTTGTTTGTTCATCTCCAAATTTGAAGGATCTATACACTTTGTGCTTGCTTTTGAAGATACTCCAAGACTATTGTTCAAGAAGTGGTAATTTGCTAGATCCATGATGTAGATCTTTATTGCTTGTGTTCAATGCATCTTTGATGCTATATTGATGATATTTTCTGGTTTTGTGATGGAAAATCCGTGCTCAAGTTGATGTGTGATCATAAGGTGTTTGTATATTTGTTCAAATCAAGTTTCATGCCTTTAAATGATGTTTTTGCTGAAATTTACACTGATGAAATCGATTTCCTTAAGGCTGAAATCGATTTCCTGCTGAACGTAACTTGTTTTTTTTGAAAACTGCACTATGGAAATCGATTTCCCCCTGCATGAAATCGATTTCCTGCTGGCAGAATGTGGTTTTTTTGCCTTCTTTATGCTTGTTTTGGCTTCCTTCTTCCTCCGCTTCATTAATATCATTGGATCTAGGATGTTGATAGGTTTGAAATGACCTAATCCATAATATTAGATGAATGATATTAATGATAGTGTGAGTTGATTATCTTTTGTGAATTTTATTCTTCTTCCTCCATTTCATTAATATCATTGGATCTAGGATGTTGATAGGTTTGAAAGGACCAAATCCATAATATTAGATGAATGATATTAATGATAGTGTGAGTTGATTTTACTTTATGCATTTTATCTTCTTCTTCTCTTTTTTTCTTTTGATCGATGAAAGTTTTAACACTTTGAGAATTCTTATGGATTCTTAGTAAAGACTAGATCGTTACCTATTTTCTTTTCGTGCGGTATTGCTTTCGGAGAATGATCTACATATCATTTCTCTCGCATGCATTAGCACATAAAGTTTTGACCGGCCTCGTTGTAGGGTGATTTCTACATAAATCACTTGGCGATCTGCTTAACATAGCGCAATATTTCGTGTCCCGAATAAAAAAGATCAAATATGGAAGAGAATTGTATGCGGTTGATTTAAGACTTATGGAGGTTTATCGTGTAGTCGCTATGATTTTATCAAGCTTCTGATAAAGTTCCATTGAATTTAAATCCGAGAACATCCTTCACTCACCATCGATCTTTCTTACTAACTTTGATAACATACTTGACAAGTTTCAAGATGGTTATCTTTAACATCTAACAATTGACTTTAATTTCCGCACTTTACTATACCGTTCTTTATATTTCTCGCTTTATCGCTTTATTTTATCATTTCATCATATTTACATTCCGCTATTTTCTCTTTGTCCATTTGGACATTTTATATTCCGCTATTTTTTCTTTGTCCATTTGGACATATGTTTATGTTTCCGCTATTTTCTCTTTGTCCACTTGGACCATACTTTACTTTTATGCTAAAACACTAATAAATAACAAAAATCTAAAAAACACCTAAGGCTCTCTTTTGGACTATTGGTTACTATCCCTAGCATTTTGGAGATTCGGACTTATGGACTTAGTGCCTCTGGACCCCCTATTCTGTTATTACTATGCTGTTATTCTGTCTGTCTGGCATTGGATTGTTGTCTGTTTGTGTATGCAGGTATTTCCTTGAAAGCCCTTGATGGTTAATTCCAAGGCATTGAGATAAGGATTTTACCCGAAAACAGCCGTTACTCTGCCCGATTTTTGTCAGAATTTTAATGTGCTTAATGCAAAGTGGTGCTAAGACATTGATATGATTGGCATGATTGAACCCAAGGCTTCGAACGGACATTGATTCATCCTGGTAGCAATTGATTACTTTACCAAGTGGGTAGAAGCTGCTTCATATGCTAATGTGACAAAACAAGTTGTGGTCAGATTTATCAAGAATAACATCATCTGCAGATATGGTGTACCGAGCAAGATCATTACTGATAATGGCTCGAATCTGAACAACAGTATGATGAGAGAACTGTGTGAAAGTTTTAAAATTGAACATCACAACTCTTCGCCTTATAGGCCAAAGATGAATGGAGCTGTTGAAGCAGCAAATAAGAATATTAAGAAGATTGTGCAAAAGATGGTTGTTACGTACAAGGACTGGCATGAGATGCTCCCATTTGCTTTGCATGGGTACCGTACTTCTGTTCGTACTTCAACAGGGGCAACTCCCTTTTCTTTGGTTTACGGTATGGAAGCAGTGCTCCCTATTGAGGTTGAGATTCCATCGTTGAGAGTTTTAATGGAAACCAAGTTATCTGAGGCTGAGTGGTGTCAGAGCAGGTTTGATCAATTGAAGTTGATAGAAGAAAAGAGAATGACGGCTTTATGCCATGGTCAGTTATACCAGAAAAGAATGAAAAAAGCTTTTGATAAGAAGGTTCGACCTCGTGTATTCAGAGAAGGCGACCTCGTGCTCAAAAGGATCTTGTCTTTCACCTCCGATTCAAGGGGCAAGTGGACTCTTAATTTTGAAGGACCATATGTTGTTAAGAAAGCCTTCTCTGGCGGTGCATTAATTCTTGCAACTATGGATGGAGAGGAGCTCCCACGTCCCGTGAATGCTGATGTAGTCAAGAAATACTTCGCCTAAAAATAATAAAAGAACAGCTCGCTAAGTTGAAAACCCGAAAGGGCGGCTTAGGCAAAAAAGAGCGTCTCGGTGGATTGAAAATCCGAAAGGGCGGTCCAGGCAAAAATTAGAGACATAAACAGAATAAAATACCCGGTGGACTGAAAACCCGAAAGGGCGGTCCAGGCAAAAGTTAGGGATTCATGGCAAGTAACTACATCAGACAAGACTTGATCATCAGCAATCATCTGTTTATCATGAATAAGTTCAACACATTTCAACGGAAGCCCTTGCTTAGGAATTCCAAGTTGAGAGAGAGGATAGGGTCATTACATTTCAATGTACCTTTTCCACAAAATTACCACTTTCCAAACTTTGTAATCATCTATGGGGTCTTGCCTTTTGCAAGCTACCATTCTATTAAAAAAGTTTGAGCCTTTACCCTTTATTGGCAATCTTATTTCTTTCATATCTCTCAAAATGTCATTTATTGTTGATAGTAATTTTTGAAACAAAAAGAAAATGGATCTCAACAAAATCTTTTTTGAAAAATATAAAAGAAGTTTTGTTTGATTCATGAGTGCATTACAAGGAATGGATATGTTGAGGTATTCATATGCAAAAGGGGAAGAATATAGCCCACTTAATGTACTTTTGGCCTGGTTCGAAGATGATGTAGAACTCGGTTATCTTGTTTTCTCAGCTCCAATGTTTCCTCAGTGTTGGGTAGTATTTATTCTGATGCCATCAAAAGATTGTTATGGCAGTTGCTGCTCTGGTGTTCAGCTTGAGACATGCTTGATTATGTTATCCTCGTACTCTATCTCTTGAGTTACTACTTGTGCTAAGTTTTGGCAGCATATGCATCGTTAACATGCATCAAAAAACAGTCATACATTCACATTTGCTATCATGAAGTTTACGGTCAAACAGATTGCTCTTTCATTTAGAGTGTCTTAAGCAGAAAAAAGCTCACTTTCCTTGAAAATCCCCACTGAATTTGTTTCTAGGTGGATAATATGTTTTAGTTATTCTGTTCAGATGTCTACGAACAAAAGACTAATGAGTTCCTCCCTCACTTAGTCCAGTATTTTTGGCAGCTTCTTTCCATTTGGTCATGGATTGAATTTTGATTGGTGGACGATGAATATTGAGATTATGCATTTGTGTTTGCATCCTCAAATATTATTGATTGCTCTTCACCATCAGTGATACGAAGAGGCATCTCTTTCTACCTCCAGTGGAACGTTGGTAGTTCACCTTCAGTGGAACGTTGGTGTATTTTGTTATCTTCATCGTCAGTGGTACGTCGATGTATTTCTCTTCAATACCTTCAGTGGAACGTTGGTATATGTTATCGTTAGTGGTACGGCGATACATCTCTTTCTACCTCCAGTGGGACGTTGGTAGTTCACCTTCAGTGGAACGTTGGTGTATTTTGTTATCTTCATCGTCAGTGGTACGTCTATGTATTTCTCTTCAATACCTTCAGTGGAACGTTGGTATGTGTTATCGTTAGTGGTACGGTGATACATCTCTTTCTACCTCCAGTGGGACGTTGGTAGTTCACCTTCAGTGGAACGTTGGTGTATTTTGTTATCTTCATCGTCAGTGGTACGTCGATGTATTTCTCTTCAATACCTTCAGTGGAACGTTGGTATGTGTTATCGTTAGTGGTACGGCGATACATCCCTTTCTACCTCCAGTGGGACGTTGGTAGTTCACCTTCAGTGGAACGTTGGTGTATTTTGTTATCTTCATCGTCAGTGGTACGTCGATGTATTTCTCTTCAATACCTTCAGTGGAACGTTGGTATGTGTTATCGTTAGTGGTATGGCGATACATCTCTTTCTACCTCCAGTGGGACGTTGGTAGTTCACCTTCAGTGGAACGTGGGTGTATTTTGTTATCTTCATCGTCAGTGGTACGTCGATGCATTTCTATTCATATCATCAGTGGAATGATGGTGTGTTCTCTGTCAACGACGGATAGGTATTCTGATTCCCCAATGAAAGAGGATGCATATTTCTCATCCCCAGTGAAAGAGGATGTCCCTTTTTCTCATCCCCAGTGAAAGAGGATGTCCCTTTTTCTCATCCCTAGTGAAAGATGATGCTTTGACCTCTCTGGTGCGAAATGCTTTCCCCAGTGAAGTTTCTTTTCCCAGTAAAGTTTCGTCTCTCCAACAGATTCTTATCTTCCCTAGTGGAATTCTTCCCAAAAAGACATTTTGTGTTCCCAGTGGATTTCCTTTGCATCCCTAGTGTTGCTATGTTTCATCATCATCATATACATTCATTAAACCTTTGCATTGCATCTTAGGATCAAAAATTGTGTGTTTTATATATTTAAGTCTCTTCAATCTCGTCAAAACGAAGATTTGCAATCATCGTACCTCCGGATCGAAGAAACTTAAATAGGGGCATCTGTCATACCCCAATTTTTGACCCTAATATCATATATCATTCATATCCCAATCATTAATCAAGAGCTTCACTTGGAAGTTTTGTTTGTGGTGTTGCACTCACCTCATCAATAAGAGGGACCGTCAAGCACCAATGATTGTTTATCTTGTATGCATAATTATACTAACCCAAATACCAAAAATATTGCTTTGTTTATTTGTAGGCTTTTATTTTGTAGGTACCAAGCCAAGACATGCAATAAACAAGGCATTTTCCACATTTTGGACTGATGAAATCGATTTCCCTCTTGGGTAAATCGATTTCCCTGCAGCAATCTTCAACAAAATCGCATTCTGGACAGCATGAAATCGATTTCCCTCCTGGGCAAATCGATTTCCCTAGTGTATTCTGCGCCAAATTCTCTTCTGGAACAGAGTGAAATCGATTTCACTCCTGGGGGAAATCGATTTCCTTAAGGCGAAAATCAAAAAAAATAGAGAGGGAAGCTTGATTTGATTTTGGCACCTATTTTCTTTGACCATTTTTGTCATTTTACCAATTTTCCACCTCACCAAAATAATTCCCTTCATTAATTCCATTTTAACCTCATTTTACCATTTTTACCATTTAAATGCCACTTTAATCACCAATTAAACACAAGTTAATTAACCAAGAGCAAATGACCAAATTGCCACTACTCTTGCTCTCATCCTATAAATAGAGGCCACTACTCTCTCATTTCTCAAGCTTGGAGAGCCAAAAAATTGCTTGCAAATTCATTTCTCACCCTTTCCAAAACCCTCACCCAAAGTTCATTCTCATAAGATTAGTGAGATTCACATTGAATCTTGCTAATTGTGAACTAAACCTCCTACATTTCTCTCTTTTCTTTGTTTGTTCATCTCCAAATTTGAAGGATCTATACACTTTGTGCTTGCTTTTGAAGATACTCCAAGACTATTGTTCAAGAAGTGGTAATTTGCTAGATCCATGATGTAGATCTTTATTGCTTGTGTTCAATGCATCTTTGATGCTATATTGATGATATTTGCTGGTTTTGTGATGGAAAATCCGTGCTCAAGTTGATGTGTGATCATAAGGTGTTTGTATATTTGTTCAAATCAAGTTTCATGCCTTTAAATGATGTTTTTGCTGAAATTTACACTGATGAAATCGATTTCCTTAAGGCTGAAATCGATTTCCTGCTGAACGTAACTTGTTTTTTTTGAAAACTGCACTATGGAAATCGATTTCCCCCTGCATGAAATCGATTTCCTGCTGGCAGAATGTGGTTTTTTTGCCTTCTTTATGCTTGTTTTGGCTTCCTTCTTCCTCCGCTTCATTAATATCATTGGATCTAGGATGTTGATAGGTTTGAAATGACCTAATCCATAATATTAGATGAATGATATTAATGATAGTGTGAGTTGATTATCTTTTGTGAATTTTATTCTTCTTCCTCCATTTCATTAATATCATTGGATCTAGGATGTTGATAGGTTTGAAAGGACCAAATCCATAATATTAGATGAATGATATTAATGATAGTGTGAGTTGATTTTACTTTATGCATTTTATCTTCTTCTTCTCTTTTTTTCTTTTGATCGATGAAAGTTTTAACACTTTGAGAATTCTTATGGATTCTTAGTAAAGACTAGATCGTTACCTATTTTCTTTTCGTGCGGTATTGCTTTCGGAGAATGATCTACATATCATTTCTCTCGCATGCATTAGCACATAAAGTTTTGACCGGCCTCGTTGTAGGGTGATTTCTACATAAATCACTTGGCGATCTGCTTAACATAGCGCAATATTTCGTGTCCCGAATAAAAAAGATCAAATATGGAAGAGAATTGTATGCGGTTGATTTAAGACTTATGGAGGTTTATCGTGTAGTCGCTATGATTTTATCAAGCTTCTGATAAAGTTCCATTGAATTTAAATCCGAGAACATCCTTCACTCACCATCGATCTTTCTTACTAACTTTGATAACATACTTGACAAGTTTCAAGATGGTTATCTTTAACATCTAACAATTGACTTTAATTTCCGCACTTTACTATACCGTTCTTTATATTTCTCGCTTTATCGCTTTATTTTATCATTTCATCATATTTACATTCCGCTATTTTCTCTTTGTCCATTTGGACATTTTATATTCCGCTATTTTTTCTTTGTCCATTTGGACATATGTTTATGTTTCCGCTATTTTCTCTTTGTCCACTTGGACCATACTTTACTTTTATGCTAAAACACTAATAAATAACAAAAATCTAAAAAACACCTAAGGCTCTCTTTTGGACTATTGGTTACTATCCCTAGCATTTTGGAGATTCGGACTTATGGACTTAGTGCCTCTGGACCCCCTATTCTGTTATTACTATGCTGTTATTCTGTCTGTCTGGCATTGGATTGTTGTCTGTTTGTGTATGCAGGTATTTCCTTGAAAGCCCTTGATGGTTAATTCCAAGGCATTGAGATAAGGATTTTACCCGAAAACAGCCGTTACTCTGCCCGATTTTTGTCAGAATTTTAATGTGCTTAATGCAAAGTGGTGCTAAGACATTGATATGATTGGCATGATTGAACCCAAGGCTTCGAACGGACATTGATTCATCCTGGTAGCAATTGATTACTTTACCAAGTGGGTAGAAGCTGCTTCATATGCTAATGTGACAAAACAAGTTGTGGTCAGATTTATCAAGAATAACATCATCTACAGATATGGTGTACCGAGCAAGATCATTACTGATAATGGCTCGAATCTGAACAACAGTATGATGAGAGAACTGTGTGAAAGTTTTAAAATTGAACATCACAACTCTTCGCCTTATAGGCCAAAGATGAATGGAGCTGTTGAAGCAGCAAATAAGAATATTAAGAAGATTGTGCAAAAGATGGTTGTTACGTACAAGGACTGGCATGAGATGCTCCCATTTGCTTTGCATGGGTACCGTACTTCTGTTCGTACTTCAACAGGGGGGCAACTCCCTTTTCTTTGGTTTACGGTATGGAAGCAGTGCTCCCTATTGAGGTTGAGATTCCATCGTTGAGAGTTTTAATGGAAACCAAGTTATCTGAGGCTGAGTGGTGTCAGAGCAGGTTTGATCAATTGAATTTGATAGAAGAAAAGAGAATGACGGCTTTATGCCATGGTCAGTTATACCAGAAAAGAATGAAAAAAGCTTTTGATAAGAAGGTTCGACCTCGTGTATTCAGAGAAGGCGACCTCGTGCTCAAAAGGATCTTGTCTTTCACCTCCGATTCAAGGGGCAAGTGGACTCTTAATTTTGAAGGACCATATGTTGTTAAGAAAGCCTTCTCTGGCGGTGCATTAATTCTTGCAACTATGGATGGAGAGGAGCTCCCACGTCCCGTGAATGCTGATGTAGTCAAGAAATACTTCGCCTAAAAATAATAAAAGAACAGCTCGCTAAGTTGAAAACCCGAAAGGGCGGCTTAGGCAAAAAAGAGCGTCTCGGTGGATTGAAAACCCGAAAGGGCGGTCCAGGCAAAAATTAGAGACATAAACAGAATAAAATACCCGGTGGACTGAAAACCCGAAAGGGCGGTCCAGGCAAAAGTTAGGGATTCATGGCAAGTAACTACATCAGACAAGACTTGATCATCAGCAATCATCTGTTTATCATGAATAAGTTCAACACATTTCAACGGAAGCCCTTGCTTAGGAATTCCAAGTTGAGAGAGAGGATAGGGTCATTACATTTCAATGTACCTTTTCCACAAAATTACCACTTTCCAAACTTTGTAATCATCTATGGGGTCTTGCCTTTTGCAAGCTACCATTCTATTAAAAAAGTTTGAGCCTTTACCCTTTATTGGCAATCTTATTTCTTTCATATCTCTCAAAATGTCATTTATTGTTGATAGTAATTTTTGAAACAAAAAGAAAATGGATCTCAACAAAATCTTTTTTGAAAAATATAAAAGAAGTTTTATTTGATTCATGAGTGCATTACAAGGAATGGATATGTTGAGGTATTCATATGCAAAAGGGGAAGAATATAGCCCACTTAATGTACTTTTGGCCTGGTTCGAAGATGATGTAGAACTCGGTTATCTTGTTTTCTCAGCTCCAATGTTTCCTCAGTGTTGGGTAGTATTTATTCTGATGCCATCAAAAGATTGTTATGGCAGTTGCTGCTCTGGTGTTCAGCTTGAGACATGCTTGATTATGTTATCCTCGTACTCTATCTCTTGAGTTACTACTTGTGCTAAGTTTTGGCAGCATATGCATCATTAACATGCATCAAAAAACAGTCATACATTCACATTTGCTATCATGAAGTTTACTGTCAAACAGATTTCTCTTTCATTTAGAGTGTCTTAAGCAGAAAAAAGCTCACTTTCCTTGAAAATCCCCACTGAATTTGTTTCTAGGTGGATAATATGTTTCAGTTATTCTGTTCAGATGTCTACGAACAAAAGACTAATGAGTTCCTCCCTCACTTAGTCCAGTATTTTTGGCAGCTTCTTTCCATTTGGTCATGGATTGAATTTTGATTGGTGGACGATGAATATTGAGATTATGCATTTGTGTTTGCATCCTCAAATATTATTGATTGCTCTTCACCATCAGTGATACGAAGAGGCATCTCTTTCTACCTCCAGTGGAACGTTGGTAGTTCACCTTCAGTGGAACGTTGGTGTATTTTGTTATCTTCATCGTCAGTGGTACGTCGATGTATTTCTCTTCAATACCTTCAGTGGAACGTTGGTATATGTTATCGTTAGTGGTACGGCGATACATCTCTTTCTACCTCCAGTGGGACGTTGGTAGTTCACCTTCAGTGGAACGTTGGTGTATTTTGTTATCTTCATCGTCAGTGGTACGTCGATGTATTTCTCTTCAATACCTTCAGTGGAACGTTGGTATGTGTTATCGTTAGTGGTACGGTGATACATCTCTTTCTACCTCCAGTGGGACGTTGGTAGTTCACCTTCAGTGGAACGTTGGTGTATTTTGTTATCTTCATCGTCAGTGGTACGTCGATGTATTTCTCTTCAATACCTTCAGTGGAACGTTGGTATGTGTTATCGTTAGTGGTACGGCGATACATCCCTTTCTACCTCCAGTGGGACGTTGGTAGTTCACCTTCAGTGGAACATTGGTGTATTTTGTTATCTTCATCGTCAGTGGTACGTCGATGTATTTCTCTTCAATACCTTCAGTGGAACGTTGGTATGTGTTATCGTTAGTGGTACGGCGATACATCTCTTTCTACCTCCAGTGGGACGTTGGTAGTTCACCTTCAGTGGAACGTGGGTGTATTTTGTTATCTTCATCGTCAGTGGTACGTCGATGCATTTCTATTCATATCATCAGTGGAATGATGGTGTGTTCTCTGTCAACGACGGATAGGTATTCTGATTCCCCAATGAAAGAGGATGCATATTTCTCATCCCCAGTGAAAGAGGATGTCCCTTTTTCTCATCCCCAGTGAAAGAGGATGTCCCTTTTTCTCATCCCTAGTGAAAGATGATGCTTTGACCTCTCTGGTGCGAAATGCTTTCCCCAGTGAAGTTTCTTTTCCCAGCAAAGTTTCGTCTCTCCAACAGATTCTTATCTTCCCTAGTGGAATTCTTCCCAAAAAGACATTTTGTGTTCCCAGTGGATTTCCTTTGCATCCCTAGTGTTGCTATGTTTCATCATCATCATATGCATTCATTAAACCTTTGCATTGCATCTTAGGATCAAAAATTGTGTGTTTTATATATTTAAGTCTCTTCAATCTCGTCAAAACGAAGATTTGCAATCATCGTACCTCCGGATCGAAGAAACTTAAATAGGGGCATCTGTCATACCCCAATTTTTGACCCTAATATCATATATCATTCATATCCCAATCATTAATCAAGAGCTTCACTTGGAAGTTTTGTTTGTGGTGTTGCACTCACCTCATCAATAAGAGGGACCGTCAAGCACCAATGATTGTTTATCTTGTATGCATAATTATACTAACCCAAATACCAAAAATATTGCTTTGTTTCTTTGTAGGCTTTTATTTTGTAGGTACCAAGCCAAGACATGCAATAAACAAGGCATTTTCCACATTTTGGACTGATGAAATCGATTTCCCTCTTGGGTAAATCGATTTCCCTGCAGCAATCTTCAACAAAATCACATTCTGGACAGCATGAAATCGATTTCCCTCCTGGGCAAATCGATTTCCCTAGTGTATTCTGCGCCAAATTCTCTTCTGGAACAGAGTGAAATCGATTTCACTCCTGGGGGAAATCGATTTCCTTAAGGCGAAATTCAAAAAAAATAGAGAGGGAAGCTTGATTTGATTTTGGCACCTATTTTCTTTGACCATTTTTGTCATTTTACCAATTTTCCACCTCACCAAAATAATTCCCTTCATTAATTCCATTTTAACCTCATTTTACCATTTTTACCATTTAAATGCCACTTTAATCACCAATTAAACACAAGTTAATTAACCAAGAGCAAATGACCAAATTGCCACTACTCTTGCTCTCATCCTATAAATAGAGGCCACTACTCTCTCATTTCTCAAGCTTGGAGAGCCAAAAAATTGCTTGCAAATTCATTTCTCACCCTTTCCAAAACCCTCACCCAAAGTTCATTCTCATAAGATTAGTGAGATTCACATTGAATCTTGCTAATTGTGAACTAAACCTCCTACATTTCTCTCTTTTCTTTGTTTGTTCATCTCCAAATTTGAAGGATCTATACACTTTGTGCTTGCTTTTGAAGATACTCCAAGACTATTGTTCAAGAAGTGGTAATTTGCTAGATCCATGATGTAGATCTTTATTGCTTGTGTTCAATGCATCTTTGATGCTATATTGATGATATTTGCTGGTTTTGTGATGGAAAATCCGTGCTCAAGTTGATGTGTGATCATAAGGTGTTTGTATATTTGTTCAAATCAAGTTTCATGCCTTTAAATGATGTTTTTGCTGAAATTTACACTGATGAAATCGATTTCCTTAAGGCTGAAATCGATTTCCTGCGGAGCGTAACTTGTTTTTTTTGAAAACTGCACTATGGAAATCGATTTCCCCCTGCATGAAATCGATTTCCTGCTGGCAGAATGTGGTTTTTTTGCCTTCTTTATGCTTGTTTTGGCTTCCTTCTTCCTCCACTTCATTAATATCATTGGATCTAGGATGTTGATAGGTTTGAAATGACCTAATCCATAATATTAGATGAATGATATTAATGATAGTGTGAGTTGATTATCTTTTGTGAATTTTATTCTTCTTCCTCCATTTCATTAATATCATTGGATCTAGGATGTTGATAGGTTTGAAAGGACCAAATCCATAATATTAGATGAATGATATTAATGATAGTGTGAGTTGATTTTATTTTATGCATTTTATCTTCTTCTTCTCTTTTTTTCTTTTGATCGATGAAAGTCTTAACACTTTGAGAATTCTTATGGATTCTTAGTAAAGACTAGATCGTTACCTATTTTCTTTTCGTGCGGTATTGCTTTTGGAGAATGATCTACATATCATTTCTCTCGCATGCATTAGCACATAAAGTTTTGACCGGCCTCGTTGTAGGGTGATTTCTACATAAATCACTTGGCGATCTGCTTAACATAGCGCAATATTTCGTGTCCCGAATAAAAAAGATCAAATATGGAAGAGAATTGTATGCGGTTGATTTAAGACTTATGGAGGTTTATCGTGTAGTCGCTATGATTTTATCAAGCTTCTGATAAAGTTCCATTGAATTTAAATCCGAGAACATCCTTCACTCACGATCGATCTTTCTTACTAACTTTGATAACATACTTGACAAGTTTCAAGATGGTTATCTTTAACATCTAACAATTGACTTTAATTTCCGCACTTTACTATACCGTTCTTTATATTTCTCGCTTTATCGCTTTATTTTATCATTTCATCATATTTACATTCCGCTATTTTCTCTTTGTCCATTTGGACATTTTATATTCCGCTATTTTTTCTTTGTCCATTTGGACATATGTTTATGTTTCCGCTATTTTCTCTTTGTCCACTTGGACCATACTTTACTTTTATGCTAAAACACTAATAAATAACAAAAATCTAAAAAACACCTAAGGCTCTCTTTTGGACTATTGGTTACTATCCCTAGCATTTTGGAGATTCGGACTTATGGACTTAGTGCCTCTGGACCCCCTATTCTGTTATTACTATGCTGTTATTCTGTCTGTCTGGCATTGGATTGTTGTCTGTTTGTGTATGCGGGTATTTCCTTGAAAGCCCTTGATGGTTAATTCCAAGGCATTGAGATAAGGATTTTACCCGAAAACAGCCGTTACTCTGCCCGATTTTTGTCATAATTTTAATGTGCTTAATGCAAAGTGGTGCTAAGACAATAAGTTCATCTGGATCCCCAAGTGATAATGTTGGTTTAGTATTGATATTCCAAAGGAAGGGAAATCTACCTTGACTCACAATGTCAAGTGTTGGCTTCTTATTTCGGTTAGACCGTTTCTTTCCTTAGCTTTTATTTTACGCAATAGGATAGCCTCTTCATCTCCTCCCCTTCTTTAATTTTCAAAATCTTCTCCCTTTTTCAAAATATTCTTATGTTTGCAAACCTTTTCAAAACCTTTTCTTTAAAAAAATATCTTTTGCCCTTAGGGGCCTTTTTCTTCAAAAGTTTAGACACTGTTAATTGCCGAAACGAGTGGTTACACCCCACGATTTTGAAATTGATTGATATAATGAGATCTTTTCCGCGTGAGAGAGCTAGTGGCATACTCGTCGATTTTATCCGAGTTGGAGCCCTTCTTTCATTAGCGATGCAAAGAACCCATTTGTTCTCATGCTCAAGATCAATGGCTGAGTATTTCTCTCCAACGACGATAAAGTGTTTATTCGTTTTAAAAATGTTTTTCCCTTTAAGCGGAACTACATTAGCTCTGACTTCTCCATTGCACCGAGGAGGTATGTAGGCCCAAAGCTTAACGCTTTGCCGAGCTTATTTTAAAAATAAAACAAACCCGTTTTTTAGCACACACGACACAGATTTTCAAAAAGGTTCCTGTGGAATACCACAGATATGAGGGGTGCTTAAAACCTTCCCCTTGTATAATCAACACCCGAACCTGAGTTCTCTTCCTTGTTTTAAAAACAAACTTTGGGTTTTACGTTCTTTTCCCTTTCCTTTGAAAAAATAAAGCGCGGTGGCGATTTCAAACGAAATATTGATTCGAGTCAATCCCATGGCTTCGATATCAGATTTTCCCCGCTACACAACAGGCAACAAGGCAACAAGAGGGGTAACCCTAAAGGTGTGTGGGTGCACAATCATGTGGTTAAATTCAGATAGTTATCTTCTAAATAATGTTAGCTACATTCGATTAATTATCTTGCACTCCCTACGATTACTAACCACGCAGTTAATATCATACGGAAATTAAAAGGCAGAAAATATAAAGTCCTACGCTATTACAATAAACACCTGTGGGCGGGAAAATAAAGGCAGAAAAATAAACCTAATTACTATTAGGATAAACACCTGCAGGGAAATGAAGGCAAAATATAGAAGGAATTCAAAATACCCAGATGGCTTGAGCCTTCATTGATTCTTGGCAAACCCTAAAAAATCAAAGAAGAGAAAGGTTAGTTCATTAAAGATCGGCAACCCTAATTTACCGGAGTAAATCAGGGTTAAAACCATAAGGTATGGAAAATTAATAATAACATTAAAGGTTAAGAAAATCGAGAGTTCGATTAAATATAAAAATTAAATAATTATTGGATTAAATCCTAATTATTTAATTGATTAAAAGTACATTTGAAAAATTGAATTCTAGTATATATAGGAAAAAACAATTATTTGCGAAAAATCGGGTTTTCGATAAAAAATAAATAAGTGTAAAATTATTATATAAAAAACTAATTTATTAAAATAGGTAAGAACAAAGAAGAACAATTATAATAGAAGAAGAAAAAAGAAATAAATAAAAAGTATTTATGTAATTAAAAAAATTAAAAATTAAAAAACTTAGCTTTTGATCCAGTATGGTGCGCTCCTGAGTGTCTACAGTATGCCAGCAGTATTATAGATGCTGGATCTGCTTGAAGATTGATCCAATGGTCAGGGTTGGGAAGGTGCAGCATGCACGTCTGGGAGTAGCACACGCTAGATCTTTTGGTTTTAACCTTGCCCTGAAAAAGAGAAGGAACGAGAAAAAAAGAAAAAATAACGAAACCTGGGGCTCGAACTCGCGTGCCCGGGGTTAATACGCATCCTCAATACCGCTTGGCCAGAACACCTGTGTTGTCAACCATATGATTGCCATACCACATATACGATGCAAAATTAATTCAAAATCAGAACGAAAATTCGCGCACGGTCCCCAGCTTTCAAATCGGACCAACAGAGGGCTGCCACCTACTCATCTTCTTCGTCTCTTGAACCCAACCTTTATTAGCTACAAGTTGTCCATGGTTTTGCTACGATACTGAATGTAGATAACCCCTGCAAACATCAAATTCATCATACAATCCGAATAAATCTCAAGTAAAAACCCAGATCAATCAAATATTGACCCCTGAGCACGATTATGTCATTAGTTCAAGCCAATTTCGTCCCTAACTAAAATCCCCCAATTTGAGAGCTTAAAACCCTAACAATGGTGGGTTACGATATCTGCATCAAAAATCAAATCAAAACATCCAGAAAGTAGAGTAATATCATTCTAATCACAAATACATGATCCAAATTCATTTATGATGCATCAGAAATTGTAATCGACATTAAAAAGATTTAAGCAAACCGTGATGAATTGGTGACGATTCTGGGCGTTATGATGGAGGATAATGATCACAATAGCTTCAGAGAACAACAATATTTCTTGTTTGATCCTTAGAGACGGTTAAAGGTGGCTGCAACCCTGAAATTGAACCTGCCTTGTTTCAAGGTTTTTTGGAAGTTTTGTTCTTTCTTGGAGTTCGAATCCCTCTACCCCTTGCGTTTGGAATGCTTGTCCTTATGTATAGGAACACATTAGGTCAAAAAACTTGGGCTAAATCTTGGTGATTTGCAAGATTTATGATTGATTGATTCTTGAATGTAAACTTTCTAAAATTGACTCCAATTTTTTTCATCTCAATCCAATCTTGGGGAGCACGAATTTCAATCATGTATATGCTTAATATTGTGATTGGATTTGATTAGAAGTTTTAACAAACTCAAATCTTTCAATTTTTCCTTAATTATTTGATTAAGTCCCTTTTTTAAATGAATAAAAATTCAAATAAAATCAAATAATTGCCAAAACTTTGTGGGTTTGGATTTGGAACTCGTTGACTACTTGGGGAACAAGTTTGGCCCATAAAAGATTGGGCTTCTTTGCAAGAAAATTCATTTTGAAGCTTTTTTTTCACATTTTTTCTCTCAAAATTGTCCAACTTTGACAAGGCATATCTCCCTCAATTTTTAAGATATGGAGGATTTCTAGGACTTTTTGGAAACCTCAAGATGTACTCTACAAGCCACTTTGGAAGCTTTTTTCCATTTGAGGATTTTATCTTGATGATATGGGCTTTGACAAAAAACTGCTTTTGGTTGACTTTCAAAAAGGACCTATAATCTTTTGATCCATATCTCTCAAATGAAGCATTTTTAGACTTGGAATGTGAGAGACAAAGTTGTAGAGAATTCAATTTCCTTCAAAATGAGCTTTGAATGGGAAATTTCTGATGTTCCATGTGAAAGTTTTGGCTGGTCAAAGTTCAGTTGACTTTAGGTCAAAAAACCCTAATTTAGAAACTTTAGGTTTTGCTGATTTCTGAACTTTCCTTGATGTATCATGATCAATCCTTGATCAAATGATGAATGATACTTTAAAATGAGGATGTTGACCAAAAATCAGGAATTTTGACTGTACTTTGACCACAGTTGACTTTTAGGTCAACCTAGTCGACTGTTAACCATTTGAGCTATTGATTGAGCAGTTTTTGGAATTTAAGCTTGTAATTTGTCATAGAGATAGTTTGAAACATTATAAGCCATATGAAATCCATTGGAGATCTTGATTGATTCATTCCCTTCAGAGAAATCAAAGCCTTAGTTCAGGAGGTCATTGTTTAGGAGAGTATGTCCTTGAGTCTTGAACTTTGGTATGAGTTTGAAAGGTGAAATGAGATGAGCAAATTTTAGGGTATGACAGTAACCCTTTATCAACTCATAAGTCACAAGGATGTTATTGTGTATAACTTCATCTGGGACAAAAGCAACTTGGTTTTGCCTAACAATATTATCCATTTCCTTTCCCATTCTGGAAGTCAGGACTTTAGATATAATCTTGTATGTAGTGCTACAACATGAAATATGTATGTTTTCCTTGATTGTTTTAGCCCCATTACTCTTAGGAATAAAAGTCACCAAAGTGCAATTTATAGCCTAGTACATTCTACCATTGATAAAAAAATATTGGTATGCATTAATGACATCATACTTCACAATATTCCAGGCTTTTTATGTAACACCCCATATTTTTCTATTTATTAATTTAATTAGAAATTTGGTATTTTAAATTGGATTAAAGAAAAAAATTGGAAATAATGTGATTGGGCCAGAGTTGGGATTAGTAAAACGGGGGTATGGATTGTAAGCCTTACTAAAATTAATCTATTTTTCATAAAAGGAGGAAAATAGAGGAAATTGAAGGAATAGAGCAAAAGTTCCAGAGAAGAGAAGAGGAAGATATGTGAAAGAGGAGAAGAAGAGGACCTTCAAGAATTCGACTCTAAGGTAAGGGGGACTCTTTGGGTTAGTAATTATTATGCAATCAAGGGTAGTAGAATGGATTAGGATGGTTGTTTGATTCAATTGAGTATGTTGGGTTTTGGGGAATTGTTAGGTTTTGGTGAAATGTTCATAATTTTGGTGAAATTGATTGATGATGAATATGTGTTGTTGTTAATGAATGTTAAAACATGTTTATAGTATGTTTGAATGTGTGTTTTGGTGTTGCTCTGAGTTTGTGATCGAAATGGTACGAAGTGGAATGAATGGGGAATGGAACAATGTTGTCAAACTGATTCTTTTTTGGGTTTGTGCACACTGTAACCGGGTAGCAGCCATGCTGTAACCGGTTACCGTGTGGAAAATGGGAAAATTGGGCTATTTTGGCTGCTGTAACCAACTACCCTCCTTGTTGTAACTAGTTACAGGCAAATTTTTAATAATAGCGAATAGGTGACGTAAACGTGTAACCGAGTAACAGTCATGCTGTAACCGGTTACCGCTGTGTATTTTTGAAAAAATAATTATTTTCTAAAATTCGTATCTTTTAAATCGTTTACCCGTTTTATGTGCCGTTTGGGCGTTGCGAAGCTGATTAAGAGCTTTATATGATGAATTGACGAAATGGGCGATAGCCCGATTTTATTTTAAATCTTGATTTAATTTAAATGATGAATTGTAGTATTGTGTACATATATGTGTGAATGTAACAATGTGTCGCGTTGGTGGTGAAACGATATTGATTCTTGCGGTGATTGAATGATGTTTAATATGAGTATATTTAATATGAATTGAATGCTTACTAATACATGTGCATGCTTATTTGGTGGTGATATGGTGAGTTGTAATGAGACGATGCGAAGCATCAGATTGGTGATGTTGTAAGTATGTCATATGTATGCATTCATTCATACACATTTGGTGATGGATCCCGGTGATGTTGTGGATCAAATGGTGTGCATAATTCCCATTGTGCGGAATTTGTGCCGGTTGGAATGTATCTTGGTGATGAATAGATCAGTTGGATGGGTTTAGCCCATGTATGGTACCATATGCATAGTGCCAGTTCATTCATGTGCATGATAATATGGTATGACCAAATGATTGTGTATTATACTTGGTATTGTATTTGATTGTTTGGCGATTTGATCAACTGTCGGAAATCTGAATACATGTTATAATTGGGTGAATGATAATGCTATGATGTTTTATTACTTATGACTGTATACTACTTGTTAATTTCGAATGAGACTCACCCTTACATGTTGATATTTTCAGATTGAGGAGTAGCGGCCTATTGATCGGTGAGGATAGCTTATAGAGCTCATCCAGTAGTTGGTGTCGTGTCAGTCATGCTTTGATAGTGTAACACTGGGGAACGATTTAGTTTAGAGTTTGAATTGCGTACTTTATTTTGGTGGTTTTGGTTTTGTTCCATTACTTTGATTTGGTGATGTATACTTTCCGCTGTGTTAAACATAATGTGGTTTAATTGGTGAATCGTTTCTAATAAGGCATGACAATTGACACATGTTTGGTTTAATTTAATTGTGGTACTCTTGGTTATATGTTTTTACTCTGATTATTATTATAATTGCCGCGGGGGTTTAGAAGGGTGTTACATTTTACACAAACAGGTTCCATACCCATCCATACCTGGAGCTTTTAAATCTCTATTGCCTTTAAGAGCTTTCACAATTTCCTATTTAGTGATGGGTGCTACCATAGTCTCTCTTTGCTCAGTACTCAACTAGGGACCATCCCTCAAAGTAGTGATGTCAATACCTTCCAATTCCTATTCAACCTTTCCCATCAAATTGCTATAGAATCCCAAGACCTCACTTTCTATCTCTTATTGAGTTGTCAGATGTGTGTCATCCTCTCTCTGAAGCAATCGCGTACTCTTATAATTGTTTCTAGTTTTTATAGAAACGTGGGAATACTTATTGTTCTCATCTCCCAATTTAAGCTAATTCAGCCTAGCCCTTTGTCTCAATATTTGTTCCTCAAGTTCTTGCCACTTGATAATCTCCTCAGTGCACTTTTTAACCATCTCAATAGTTCTAACTTTCATTCTATCATTGCTAAGATCAACCTAAGCATTAAGAATATCAGCCCTAGCCTTAAACATATTATCTTCACATCAGATAGGGGTTTACTCAGTTTCTTTAAAAGTGGTTGCAGCCTCTACATTTTCTTCCAAAGGACATACTAGGCCTCCCATACACAAGATCTCTCTAGCTTCTAACGACATCAACCATAAAGCCTTTCATATCGACTATACTATTAATAAATTAGAACTTAGCTCTTTTTCTATTGGTGTTTTCATGTCCTTTCAAGCATAGCATGGCATGGTCTAATATATTAGGATTCATAATGTCATACCCCAAAATTTGCCCATCTCATTTCACTTTCAAACTCATACAATGATTCAAGGCTCAAGGGTTAACCTAAGGCACACTCTCCTAATCAAAGATTCCCTGAACTAGGGTTTTGCTGTCTCTTAAGGAAAATTGATGAATCAAGGCCTCAAGTAAGCTTCATATGATCTCTTAGGATTCAAATCATCTTCATGACAAGTTTCAACCCTCAGTTTGCAAGATTGCTCATTCAATTGCTCAATTGATTAACAGTCGACTATGTTAACCTAAAAGTCAACCCAACTTTGACTGATCATATCTCTCTCGTACTTTATCAAAAACTTCCCAACCAAAGCTCATTCTCAAGGAAATTAAATTCTCTACAACTTTAGTGTTGGGTCCAAGTTCAGGGAATGCATCATTTGGAAGATATGGTCAAAGAGATTATAGGTCCTCCAAAAAGTCGACAAAAACACCTTTTGGGTCAAAGCTCATAACTTGAGTATGGAAGACTCAGTTGAGATGAAACAAAAGGGACTGGTTAGGGGACATCTTGAGCTTGCTAAAATGGTCAAGAACATCCTCATGGGATTAAATTTGAGAAGGTTATGGGTTGCTAAAGTTGGGCGAATTTGTGAAAGATGCAAAAGGTCATAAGGAAGGAACTTACATTTTTAGGACATGTGACTTTTTTTCATGGTTTAAACATGTTTCTCATGTTACCAAGGACCTCTAAGACCATGCCCTTGCTTCCCATATTTTTTATTCTATTTTTCATTCATTTAAATGCAAAATAAATGAAATAAATGATAAGAATATATGGCAAGCTATTTTTGACCAAATTCAATCTCCACATCAGCATGGGACCAAGGGAAAAACGTGGCATTGCAGATTTTATGCAAGTTTTGTTTCAAAAGTCCAATTTAGAAAGATATAATTTAAGCTTCAACTAAATATTCTCTTCATGAATGAATGCGACTTGCCATTGCTAGGGCTTCGAGCTCATGAAGCTTCAGATTTAAGGTTGCAGGCTGTTTCAATCAAAACCAACGCTTCCATTGAATTCGCAAGGTTTGAATTAGTGGAATAGGGTCTTTTTTGCACTTGTTTCCGTTCAGTTTTGCAGGTTCCATAACCTAACTCGCCGGAGACAATGGAAGAAACCACCGCCAGTGGTGGTTTTAAATCTCTAGGAACCGGTCAATGAAGGTGTGGCGTTTTCGTGTCATGCCATTGGCCAGTCTGAAACACGAGTTACATCTCTCCTCACTTTATTGGCTTATTCGAAAAAACCGTGGGCCCCAGTTGGTTTGATCTTTGAATTTCCACTCAGGCATGAGTTTTGATATTTATTTATTAACATGTGAATGCTTTTTAGCGTGACAAATTAGTACAGCTGGCGACTCTGCGGGAGATAAAACAATTGGTGAATTATTATGCTCCTAGGTTTGGTTTAAGGTTTAGGGTACAGGGTTAATTATTAGGGTTTGGCTAAAATTTCAGGGTTAGGATTTTGGGGTTAGGGTTTAGGTTTTTTATTAAATATTTAATTTAATTTTCTTTTATTTATTTATTTACAGTTTTTTATTTACGGTAATTTTTTTACAGCAATTTAAATAAATATTTGTTTAATTGAATATTTGTTTTTTATTGCATTTTTGGGTTATATATAAATTGCTGTTAAAACCTAAGTGTGGGAATTATCCTTAAGACCAGGGGAGACTTGCATCGCCTACGAGTCTTATTGATAATTCCACTTAGAGTGGGTTGAATATTCGGAAATGTCCAAAATGATACTTGACTTTGTTGAGGGAAGGACTAGGTATTTGGCTGATCTCTCTGAGAACCTACCCCTAAAACTCGAACCTCAGGGGCAAATGAGTTGTTCTAAAATCCAAAGAGACAAAAAGTCTCGGAGGCTACGAACGGCCCCATGAGACCTTTTTAGAACATACCAATGGGAAGGGTATACTCCCTAAGTCGTTACGTCGAACCTATGAACTTAGGGTTAAGTGCTTATTATATGTTTGCTATTTATATACTACGAATATCTGTGTTTTAATTCTGCAGGTCTTTCTACGCGTTCTCTAGCCCGTAGGGATGCTATTTCCAAGATCATGTCCTTCCCACGAAGGACATCTCCATTTATGCACGTCAATTGGCCTCCCTATGGCCATGAAACCTAGTGGCTGTCTCGAACAGTCACCATATGCCTATATCTATGCACTCCCTAGCCAGTAGGGATTCTACTTCTAAGATCGCATTCTTCGCACGAAGGACATCTTCGTTAGCATACGTCAATTAGCCTCTCGATGGCCATGAGATCTAGTGACTGTCTTGAACGGTCACCCCATGCTTGCTCCTGTGCACCCCCTAACTTGTAGGGTTTGGATTTCCATTAATACATATTTCATCCCTATCCTGTAGGGATTTCACTTCGTCCGGTATCGTCCTTAGATAGGTTGTGTTCGACATAGAGAACCTTCCCACGAGGGACAACTTCGTTAGTACACGTTGAACGGCCCCTCGATGGCCATAAGACTAAGGGATTCCCATTGGCGCGTCATAACATCTAGCTTGCAAGGATTTCACTGGGGTCTAATGTCACCTCTAAATCCACATAGGTTATCCTTAGGGTTATATCTGTCGCACGTCTGCATTTCATTACATATAAGGAGTCACAATATACACAAAAGGAGGAGTTTTTTGCATGCGCATGCATTTGCATTTTCATACATTCATACATTTACATTTGCATTTCTACTTTCGCCCATATCCATACTTATCGTGCTAGCCGATCTCCCGAGACTCACGAAGAAAATCAAAAGGATAACAAACTATGGAGAGAGAAGGATAAATTATTGAGAGATGAAAATGAACTTGGTCTTACAAAGAGAAAGAGGATTCCTTTCACCATGCCATCCACATGTCCAGGCCTTTTCGTAATAAGTTTGCAAATACAATAAAGGCTATCATCGAGCAAGGATTAGTTCAACAAATAAGTTCCCCCCATAGATACACTCGAGAGGTATCTAGTCATAAAGGGGTTCATCTTAGAACATAGAAAAGCTTACAAGGACGCTCTGCGATAACTTGGGGGCAAGGGTCAGTCCAACTGGGGAAATATCCTTAACAAAGATGCATATTTACGATAGAGGGAAGGCGACATATGTTAACTCCCCACCAAGGGGCAAAAGGGTCGTAGGTTTTCTATATCAATTTACAAACACTGAAGGTTGCAAACGGTGTGATACTACCCTTAGAAAAAGTGAAAGAAGTTCAGTCAAAGGAAACTTTTGAAGTTCCTGACGACAATAACCCACCGCTAACAATTTATTCCCGACAGGTTTGACATACCCAAGGAGAGTTTGAGGTTACCCTTTACTTCTACAAGGCACAGAACTAAGAAGTAAAACAAGGTCAGTGGATTTACAAAGGAGATTGCCACTGGGATCAATAGGTTTTGTCATGCTCATAATTCCAAGCTCCACGATCGCTAAGTGTTACCTAGGATAAAAGTTGTACCTTCTGATTAGCAATTCTAATGGGATAACCATGCAGGTTTTGGAGTCAATTCATTCACTTCATTCTATCAATACTTTCCACTTGCACCCTTCTATTCTATTTCAATTTCAATTTTCAATTATTAACAAACTTAAAGGAGAAATACAAAAAACTAAATCTTGCTAAACATATGTTTTCAAGGTAAGACCGAGTTGACGATGTAAGGCATTGTTTCAAATCCTAAACAGTGGAGAAATAAGGAGGTAATCCGTAGTCAACCCCCTCGAGCCAGGAGTTGGAGTTTGTTTTTATTTTTCAGATAAACCTTAATTTCAACTAGGGGCAGGGTAGATTTTGATTAATTTAATGGTGTGTTTTATGGTCAAGAGAACCAGTCAAGCAAAGCAAAGGTTCAAGCATATCTTCTGCCTCGCGTTCATCAAATATTGAGGAAGCAATGGAGATAACATTCACAACATCTTCTTCCTCAATACATCATTCGAGATAAAGGAAGCATCAAAGTTTACAAACTAAAGTCAACATGGCAGTCACAATATTCAAAATCCAAGGATCAATATTTCAAAAGGAGCATTCAAAAAAAGAGGAGGAAAGCGACGCTAAGTCAAAATGGAAAATTCCATAAAAGAAAACAAAAAATGACTTAGGCAAAAATTAGGGCATCCCGATGGATCAAATTCAAAGGAATTGGCTCATGCAAAAATAAGGGATAGAAAAACAAAAGCAAAAAACAAAGGATAATCTTGCGATTGCTAAATCATCAAAGCTTCCCATCAATTCTTGGATCTCTACAACATTTTTCATCGGTGCTTGGATCTCTACTAAGGCTTCTGCTCAACATCAGAACTGAAACAATTCTCTTGCAAACGAAACACATTCATTGGATTAAACGAACTTTAGGATTGGAGAACATCAAGGAGAAAGGGGTGGGTTAAATAAATTTTTGAGCCTTATATCCGTTGTTTCTTAAACCATGAACCAGGCCAAGTTACAACTTTAAAAAGTCCTAATTGAGGCAAGGTTAACTACGAAAGCATATTGAGCAGGATTTTGTTATACTGACTCTTAGGGTTGTTAAAACTGTTCCTAACCACTACGCTTCTTCAAACATTCATCTCCGATCATCTAGTTCTAATTCATAACGGACTTCAATTTCAAAACTTACATGTACTTTATGTTGGAATAACTTCTCAAAGGGTACAACCTTATCTACAAATACACACTTAGCATCAAGGAGATCTCAAAATTGGTTTAATCAAAGGCGAACATTTCTAATAAAGACTCTTGAATGGGGGAACCACGTCCAGAGGATTCTCCTAAACAGAGGCAAAATTTCAAAGATTACAGGGGCATACAATCAAAGATCCTATTAACTAGGGGGATTCATCCTAAGGTTCAATCGACTTGGGTCACATCTCGAAGCAATAACAATTAGGGACATTTAAATGTATAGAACACTATGGATAGCCCTCCATATCCTGGAGATCAAGGGCATACCCTTCAATCTAAACGTTGAAGCATATGTATCACATTTGTATGACAAGGTTATTTCTCGGGGTACTTCCTTCATGGCTTGGAGATCAGAGGCATCTTTTCCCACAAAACTAAATATTGGGCCAGTGGATATCAAATCCATAGGGTGAACAATTCAAAAGGTTAAAGGGGTGGAGAACCTCAAAAGGTTAAAGGTGAAGAATTGCAAAAGGTTAAAGATGTGGAGAATTTCTAAAAGTCAAAGGCGTGGAGTAATTCAAAAAGCCAAACCAGGGCAAGACGTACAACAAAAGGAAAAGGCATCCTCACACTTTACAACCTCCAACAAATCTTTCTCTTAACTACGACCTTCAAGTTCAAAAGCAGTATTGGGAAGTCACGCTAGCATCACATCCCACCCTATCAAACAACCTTACAACATTAGCGAGCTATATATGCTTGGGTTATCAACAACCTATCATTGGAGAATCATGCAAATATACATAAGACATGCATTACATACATTGGTTAATACATTACATCTCATACAACAAAACGTCTAGACAATTCAAAAAAAAACAACGGGTACCAGGGGATTGGTTCAGGACCTAATGGTCTAGAAGGAGACTAAAACCTGAAGTTCCGCTCGAAAAAATTCTACGCATAAGCATTACTAGTCGGCATGAGCATAGTCGTTGCATGGTTTAAACAAATTCAATGGGTTATAAGGAGATAAAATATGGGGATCACCATATATACATACGCATTAGAATTAGAATATACATACTAACTAGCACTCACATATAGGCATTTATCAATCAGCATATACATAAGCATAATCATTACGCATCAAAATCCGGTCTAAGAACCGGCATGTCAAATCATTAGATCTTCGCTCATAAACATGCGCGCGAGCATCATCTTAATACATCAACATGATACTGTAAACAAAATCCTCTTACATTTGCATTACACATACAGATGGTTCATACATCTACATTGTACAAACGTCAGGGTCACATGCATGTACAGCCGTTATATGTACATGCGCAATATTTACACACCGCTCTTTACACACTACGTTTTACACACCATGCTTTACACACTACGTTTTACACACCATGCTTTACACACTACGTTTTACACGCCACATTTTACACGCTACGCTATGCACGCTACACTCTGTGCATACACAATGTACAGCACCAAGTTACTGGTCCTTATACTTCTGACTTCTACGTATGTGTCAAGAAGTTTATGCAGATAAGCTTGCTAGCACTATAGCCGGTAAGTCTTGTTATGCAGATAAACTTGCTAGCACTATAGCAGGTGAATCTTTCTACGCAGATGATCTTGCTAGAACCATAGCAAGTGAATCCTTTTATGCAGGTGAATTTGCTAGAACCATAGCAAGTGAATCCTTCTACGTAGGTAAACTTGTCAGAACCATGGCAAGTAATCCCTTTTATGCAGGTGAATTTCCTAGAACCATATCAAGTGAATCCTTTTACGCAGGTGAATTTGCTAGAACCATAGCAAGTGAATCCTTTTGTTGATGTTCTGCTATGTAGAATTGTCTTATTGGCATCCATGCTTGGCTAAAACCTAATAGCAGCTGAATGTAATATTATATAAGTCTTGCAAATATGAAAATAACAAAACAGGTACTAAAGCAAGATGTTATATGGAATGTCATGACTTCAACCATGACATCGCGCCTGGAGAACTGAGGAAGAAAGATTCAGTTTGGTTTTAAAACAGATACAGAATATTCTATGAGAATATTATGTAATCCTATGTGGCGCATATTTAAAGGTCAAAGAATCAAGTCAGAATATTGAAGAATCAAATCTGAAGATTGAAGATTTAACGGTTTCTAATTTAGGAGATAAATTAGGAAACTTATGATTAAAAGACCTTATTTGTAGCAGAATATTTTCTGCATATTTGTAACAGCAAAAGTGTTGCGATTTGTAAGCCCAAGTCCAACTGGGATCAGGTTATAAATAGAAACCTTTGTAACCTAATTTTAAGAGCTAATAACCAGAGCTAGGAAAATGTAGTCTCTAGGGTTAGCCGTGTAGGTGAACCACCCGGTGTGTGGGATGGTCACTGATTTGTGCCTCAAAGCCTATAGGTGAGAGGTTTAGTGAAATCACTCAGAAGCTGTGAAGCAATGAGTGAGGTTTTTGTTTTTGGAGGAAGCTTGTAAGCAACTTCAAGTTAACGTTTTGTTTGTGTTTGTAGTGTTGGGAATTAGGTTGTCGATGCAGTGGCTGAGTTGTTGACTGCTAGACATCATTGCTATGATTGGGAGTGGAATGGAGATATTCCATATCTAGGGAGAACCTAGGAAGAGATTGCATTGGGTAGGGTTTAAGTGCGAAGTTGTAAACGGGGGAGTTTAGCTTCAAATTAAGACTACTGATAGTGGATTTCCTTCCTGGCTTGGTTGCCCCCAGAGTAGGTTAGTTAGAATCGAACTGGGTGAACAATTTTGTGTGTTGTTTATGTTTCTGCATTGTTTATTTGTTTGTTCAGTTTGGATGTCATAACGTCGTGCATGACATCAGTGTTTGGTTTAATGACTGTGCTGTCACAGAACCTCAGCAAAGCAGGTTTATTTGTGTTAACTGAACTAATATGATCCCGACACTCATGGACTTCTGCATGTTAGAAGTAATTAAAATTTGGGGGATCTGTATGTACTGCCTCAGCTAAGCTGATGACAGAAAAGGTGTCGTGACATTATGTATGACATTCTGAGTCTGTCTTACCAGAATTTTCAATTGGTATCAGAGCAGGCATCCTGTCTGTTTCTGGATGAGATCCATAAGGGATACTTTCTGGTTGCTGAAGGTAGAAGATTGTTTGAACAGTTCTGTTCATATTGTATGGTCCCTAGAAATGGAGGATGGACCTATGGGTGGTAGACTAAACCAATCTGATCAAAACAGGTGAACTCTCTTGGCAAGAGAAGATGGTGTTGCTGGATTCAAGGATATCCAAAGGTTTCATGCGGGAGTGAAGAATTTGTATTGATCTATTCAGCATATAGCAAAGTACAGAAGAAGAATATCAAAAACTTCATGCGAGAGTGAAGTTAATGATAAGGTAATCTTTGTGCTTATCTGTTTCTTTTTGGTCAGAACATTGGTTAGGTCTTCTTGTGTTGGATTGTTCAGCTTCAATCCTTGGCCGTCATGCTTACAACAGGATTAGTGGAGTAAGCATTGTGTGAATTCTGTTGATATATGACTATTTTTCCGCTGCATAGTCTCAGAGAAACCCTAGGGTTATGAAGGTTCAAAAGAATGTATGGCAGGTATTGACATCTATAATTAAAGTGTCAAAGATACTTGAGTAATCTCTCAAGTCCACTCATTCTGACATGGTTTATTAGAGCTGATGAATGTCAAATGATCAATGAAATTCATAATTATCTGCAAGTGTGTACCTTGAAATCTTCAAGGTTGAGGTGTTCCTAGAAGGAGGAACAGATGTCCTATCTGATGTTGGGACATTAAGAATTGGTATGCAGCTACCAGTTAAAGAACAGATGTTCTGGTCCTAAACTAATGTAGTGTGAGTACATTCGTTTGGAACCTACTCCTGATCTGGAAGAGGAGACATCTGCCTTGTGTGTTGATTGGTCAGAATACAATCAACTGAACCTTCCATCCCAATTGTCAGTTTATTTCGGGCATATATATGGGAATGTGGGAGTAAACCTCAGTGGAAGTAAAAGGATTCATTCTGTTTTCAAGATGAGCTTATATCTGGTATTCTCTTCTGATCAAAGGAACCAGATATGTGGAATGTTTTCTTAACCATAGAACAGTTAATGGTGAAAACTGAATGTTGTGTCTCTTTCACAGTGAAATATGGTTTTGAATATTGTGTGATGATTTAAGGGAATCAGATTGTTGTGAAGAATCTGAGTTGTGTTCATGTGCTATGTCAAAATTGAATCAGTTCCAGAAACCTTATTGAGGGAATCTCCTCTGTAGGTACAGATTGTGACATCCATTATCTCAAAATCAGAATGAAACTCTGAAGAAAAGTTTATTGAGATATGGCATATATTATCCCTTAATCATGACTGATGTGTAGCTGAGTTGATGGTGTGTGTCGTGCTTTCTCTGTCTTTCCTCAAGGTACATAAAAAGGATGATGAGTGTGAGATCCTAAAAGGCTTAATAAATGATGTCATAACAGATGTTGAAACATCATTGCCAAGAAGAATGCTCTTATGTATGAAGAAGAAATCATTTGGAAGGATCTAGTGTGAGCAGTAAATTCTATCTGAGTGTCTAATAGGTGCTTTGACGGGAGACTTAGTACTTATTGAATGTACAGCCTGAATACAAGTCTCATATACTTTGTCGGGAGCTGAGTATGTGTAAAGTATCCATGGTCTAGTTTGAACTATGTATCAATTATAGTTCTGTGTTATCTTCTCTTAAGCATTAAGAAGGGCAATGGTTGGCTGGTGAGTTGATTCTAGCAGAAGTAACATATAAGAGATGATAAATATCTTGACGGGAGCTGGATATTAACATCTACTATGTGATAATTTGAAGAAAAATATGTATGTGATTCTTTGTTTATTACATCACAACACTTGAAGACACCAGCAAAGTTTAGGTTCAAACCTATCTGTTGAAGACATGTTCAGGGCTATTCAGAAGTTTCTTATATTTCAAGGTACAAAAGTGGCAGTCTGGATCTTGTGTAGCAAGTAAGCTAAGGATTCTAAATTTGGAAAGTGTGGAAAGTTCCAAATGAAGAATGCTTCAAGGGTAAGGATAATCATTCATAACATCCTTATGTTATAATTCTCAGGGGGAGAATGAAGCAAGACAAGACATCAACCAGTGTAGGAAAAGGAACACTCAGAGGAATGGATGAGATTCTAAGTCTGATAAACTAATGTCTTGTGTGATGTCACAACATCACTATATGTGAAGAATGAAGAAGAAGCATTAATGTCTGAAGTGACAGTTCTGACTTAATGTGGATTAGAATGGGCAGATTCTGATCTTGGTGATTGTGACATGTTCTGGAAATAAGTGTTTACTTTCATGATGACGACTTCATTAGTGAGTATGACTATGAAGACAGAAGTTTGGTGAGATGATCAACATAGCTAAAGATAAAAGAGGATTCTTCTAGTTCTATCAAGGAGGAGCTCAATTTGTCTTAGCAGACCATGATCTGATTGAAACATGGCAGGGTAATGATCAACAGTGGAAGAAGTGGCAGTTCTTTATGTTGAGTCTGTGGCAACCTTTCTATGGAAACATCTAGTGTCAAAGGGTCATCAGTTGACTATTTCAGGTGAAGATAAAGTGGTAGAGTTGAATTTATTGCAGAAAGAGAAGTGGAGTTAGTGGAATGTACTGAACAGCTCAGTTCTATCCAAATGTTATACAAAACGTTATAACATCTAATTTCTGATGTGAGTATTTTTTGTAGAGGAACAAATTTGCTATAGTGAGTGTGTTTAGCAGGATTGTTGAACAGAGGGTGCTGCTCTTGAAGATATTAAGATGAGTCTTATATTTTCCATTCATCATTTCAAACTTATTCCATTGGGGAAGCTCAGACTATCTCAGATAGGGGGAGTGACTTCTTAGTTCAAGATATAATTCTAGAAAATTATCTTGGTCTGTTATACTCTACCATCTTAATGAAGATGTTCCAAGTCAGCAGAAGCTTCTTTAACTCAGTTAGAGGGAGTTTCCTATGAAAAGGTTTATATAACAAGATGTATCATTACAGTCAGTTATCTGGGAATGGCTGAATCCAACCATGTGCATCTGGTACCCACAATTCCTTATCTGGACTAGTGGCTGCATACTTCAACAGGCGGTGGAAGGCTCTTCGCAGTTGCAGTAAACAGTCTAAAGGTAATCATAACAACATAAGTCTATGACTAGTGAGTCAGTAGAGTTAGTGGGAGGTCTATTACTTGGTTCATAGGAAGATTTGTCAAAATCTCTTAAAAGAATCTTAAGCATTGTGCTTAGGGGGTGAAAGAGGGACAATGTCTGACAGGATGTCATGACATAGTTAAAGACATTGATTCTTCAAGGTCAAACAAGGAAAACTGCATTGGGTTTATCTCTTCTCGTCAGTGGCCGGTGTAAAGTTCAATCAATGACTATGCATGCGCTGGATTAAAGATAACTCCTATCAAAAGAATACAGTCAAAAACTGCTTTGGAAAGAGTAATTGCTTTTGGAACTGTTTCCTAATTAATCGGTTGACCATTGAACAAGACCAAAGACCATCGTTACTACCTATGATCTCAAATTCCTATAAATTAGCATCTTCGCAACAGGCTTAAGAAATCAAATCTCTCAAGATGTGTTTCGTGAGTGTTCGAATTGGGTGTGTGCAGGTTTGGCATTATGATGGATGCAGAAAAGCACAGGATGGAGAAATCATATGTCTCTACCAGTGGTGTTTCACAAATAACAACAAAAATGTTCCTCCTTATTCGGCCTTCAATAATGGAGTCATTTTAATTGTGATTTGTGATCTGAGTTATGAACACAATTGTGATTTGTGTTCTGAGTTACAAGGAAGGATGGCATAAACTCATTCAAGCTTCATCTTGGACCTCGAGCTAGAAGGAATGGATTTTCATATTGTCACCAATAGTCCTCGCAGACAAAGGCCACCATCCATCGTCCTCCTCATGTACGAGTGTTGCATGAAGGTGTTGAACTTCAAAGGTATGACATTGGTTCAAGCTTTGTAATATTATGGCTAAAAAGGGGGAGATGGTTCATAGCATCTGGTACGTAGCATGTTGATTTTGCTACTGTCAAAAGAAACAAAGGAAGATCTGAAGACAGAGTGAATTGAAGATGTTATGATGTGGTTAAGCAGTGAAGAACAGAAGTCCCAATTCTGAGAATGTAAAAGATTGTTCTTCCTGATGTCTTGAAAGTTGAAGAAGCTGCTCTTGATCAATGTAAGTTTTAGCCAAAATAAGCCAAAGGGGGAGATTGTTGATGTTCTGCTATGTAGAATTGTCTTATTGGCATCCATGATTGGCTAAAACCTAATAGCAGCTGAATGTAATATTGTATAAGTCTTGCAAATATGAAAAGAACAAAACAGGTACTAAAGCAAGATGTTATATGGAATGTCATGACTTCAACCATGACATCGCGCCTGCAGAACTGAGGAAGAAAGATTCAGTTTGGTTTTAAAACAGATACAGAATATTCTATGAGAATATTATGTAATCCTATGTGGCGCATATTTAAAGGTCAAAGAATCAAGTCAGAATATTGAAGAATCAAATTTGAAGATTGAAGATTCAACGGTTTCTAATTTAGGAGATAAATTAGGAAACTTATGATTAAAAGACCTTATTTGTAGCAGAATATTTTTTGCAAATTTGTAATAGCAAGACTGCTGCGATTTATAAGCCTAAGTCCAACTGGGATCAGGTTATAAATAGAAACCTTTGTAATCTAATTTTGAGAGCTAATAACCAGAGCTAGGAAAATGTAGTCTCTAGGGTTAGCCGTGTAGGTGAACCACCCGGTGTGTGGGATGGTCACTGATTTGTGCCTCAAAGCCTGTAGGTGAGAGGTTTAGTGTAATCACTCAGAAGCTGTGAAGCAATGAGTGAGGTTTTTGTTTTTGGAGGAAGCTTGTAAGCAACTTCAAGTTAACGTTGTGTTTGTGCTTGTAGTGTTGGGAATTAGGCTGTCGATGCAGTGGCTGAGTTGTTGACTGCTAGACATCATTGTTATGATTGGGAGTGGAATTGAGATATTCCATATCTAGGGAGAACCTAGGTAGATATTGCATTGGGTAGGGTTTAAGTGCGAAGTTGTAAACGGGGGAGTTTAGCTTCAAATTAAGACTACTGATAGTGGATTTCCTTCCTGGCTTGGTTGCCCCCATAGTAGGTTAGTTAGAACCGAACTGGGTGAACAATTATGTGTGTTGTTTATGTTTCTACGTTGTTTATTTGTTTGTTCAGTTTGGATGTCATAACGTCGTGCATGACATCAGTGTTTGGTTTAATGACTGTGCTGTCACAGAACCTCTGCAAAGTAGGTTTATTTGTGTTAATTGAACTAATATGATCCCGGCACTCATGGACTTCTGCATGTTAGAAGTAATTAAAATTTGGGGGATTTGTATGTACTGCCTCAACTAAGCTGATGACAGAAAAGGTGTCGTGACATTGTGTATGACATTCTGAGTTTGTCTTACTAGAATTTTCACCTTTTACGCAGGTAAACTTGTCAGAACCATGGCAAGTAATCCCTTTTACGCAGGTGAATTTGCTAGAACCATAGCAAGTGAATCCTTTTACGCATGTGAATTTGCTAGAACCATAGCAAGTGAATCCTTTTATGCAAGTAAACTTGTCAGAATCATGGCAAGTAATCCCTTTTACGCAGGTGAATTTGCTAGAACCATAGCAAGTGAATCCTTTTAGGCAGGTGAATTTGCTAGAACCATGGCAAGTGAATCCTTTTACGCAGGTAAACTTGTCAGAACCATGGCAAGTAATCCCTTTTACGCGGATGAATTTGCTAGAACCATAGCAAGTGAATCCTTTTATGCAGGTGAATTTGCTAGAACCATAGCAAGTGAATCCTTTTACGCAGGTAAACTTGTCAGAACCATGGCAAGTAATCCCTTTTATGCAGGTGAATTTTCTAGAACCATAGCAAGTGAATCCTTTTACGCAGGTGAATTTTCTAGAACCATAGCAAGTGAACCCTTTTACGCATGTGAATCTGCTAGAACTATAGCAGACGAATCCCTTCTACACAACAAACTGCGAGCCCTCGCTTATGATAAGCTACGTTTATTCATCATGTTGGTCCCTCGGTAGTGATCTCCTTCAAATCTTCATCCCCGGCAACGAATAGGGATTTATTTTCCCCGATCGGAGATTTTTATACGGAATTACTAATGCGCTTCAACCACGTAGTGGTGTCCATACATCATCCAACTAGCTCATGCATACATTGTTCATCATACATACATAACATACAGGATTCTCATTTATTTTGGGAATCTCATTACACAACACATGCATCATGACATCGCATAAAATTAATGTTGCCTTTTCAGGTCATTCTACGATCAAATGAATATCATCATTCAAGTACAGTGCAAATACGATCGTATCAACGATTCAATCTTAACACTCATTCAAGACAAATACAATTTTGATGCTCCATTCCGGGTCTTTCTTCAAAGATAATTCAGAAACAATCAAAGAACTTCTCATCCTTTATAGGAACCTTTCTAGGTAGTACTTTCTAAGACGTTTCATATCCTGTCTAGGAGCCTTTCTAGGTAGTCTTCTCTAAGACGTAACATATCCTTTCTAGGAACCCTTTCTAGGTAGTCTTCTCAAAGACGTTTATCATCCTTTCTAGGAACTTTTCTAGGTAGTCTTCTCTAAGAAATTTCATATCCTTTCTAAGAACCTTTCTAGGTTAACCTTTTTTAAGACATAACATATCCTCTCTAGGAGCCTTTCTAGGTGAGTCTGGTTTAAGACATTTCATATCCTTTCTAAGAGCCTTTCTAGGTAATCTCCCTTAAAACATTTATCCAATCCTTTCTAAGACATCTCTTGCCCTTTTAGGGAGCTTTTTATTTAGTCTTCTCTAAGACATTTCTTCCCGAGATTTGTTTAAAGCCTAATCTTCTTTACATCAGTCATTGATATACCCTATGCAGGAACCTCTTCAGGTAGTCTTATGTAAGACATTACTTCATCTCTCCTCAGATACAACCAATGCATATGATCCAATTCTGAAAAGCATATGCTTTAGACAAGCATCTTGTCAAACAACTGGATGGCATCTTTAAGCCCATCTCCAACATTGCTTTCTGCACTAGCAAGCGCAAATTTCTGGGTATTCTAGTGTTCAATCCTCTTCCACCTTCAGATTCTGATAGGCACACAAGCCAATATACACCCTCAGGTTTAAGAAGATTGAACAGAGGTAGCTGTCATACCCCAAAATTTTCTCATCTCATTTCACTTTCAAACTCATACAATGATTCAAGGCTCAAGGGTTAACCTAAGGCACACTCTCCTAATCAAAGATTCCCTGAACTAGGTTTTTGCTGTCTCTTAAGGAAAATTGATGAATCAAGGCCTCAAGTAAGCTTCATATGATCTCGTAGGATTCAAATCATCTCCACGACAAGTTTCAAGCCTCATTTTACAAGATTGCTCATTCAATTGCTCAATTGATTAACAGTCGACTATGTTAACCTAAAAGTCAACCCAACTTTGACTGATAATATCTCTCTCGTACTTTATCAGAAACTTCCCAACCAAAGCTCATTCTCAAGGAAATTCAATTCTCTACAACTTTAATGTTGGGTCCAAGTTCAGGGAATGCATTATTTGGAAGATATGGTCAAAGAGATTATAGGTCCTCCAAAAAGTCGACAAAAACACCTTTTGGGTCAAAGCTCATAACTTGAGCATGGAAGACTCAGTTGAGATGAAACAAAAGGGAATGGTTAGGGGACATCTTGAGCTTGCTAAAATGGTCAAGAACATCCTCATGGGATTAAATTTGAGAAGGTTATGGGTTGCTAAAGTTGGGCGAATTTGTGAAAGATGCAAAAGGTCATAAGGAAGGAACTTACATTTTTAGGACATGTGACTTTTGTTTCATGGTTTAAACATGTTTCTCATGTTACCAAGGACCTCTAAGACCATGCCCTTGCTTCCCATATTTTTTATTCTATTTATTCTATTTATTCTATTTTTCATTCATTTAAATGCAAAATAAATGAAATAAATGATAAGAATATATGGCAAGCTATTTTTGACCAAATTCAATCTCCACATCAGCATGGGACCAAGGGAAAAACGTGGCATTGCAGATTTTATGCAAGTTTTGTTTCAAAAGTCCAATTTAGAAAGATATAATTTAAGCTTCAACTAAATATTCTCTTCATGAATGAATGAGATTTGATTCAAAATAGTTAACCTAATTCTCCCTTCTATATATTCTGAGATCATTCAGCCAACAAGGGGAGAAAAGAGGCTAGAAGGAGAAACCCTAACCAAGCTTCAATAATCTCAAGAAAAGCATATTTTCGAGAGAATTCAAGCGTTCCATCGTCCTCCTGCAAGTCCCTAAGGTCGATTCAGACAATCACACAAGGCCAAAACCTCTCAGGTCGCGCCATCCAAGCATCACGGTGAAGTAAGGTTCCTTGAAATCGAGCTTAATTAATTTACGCATTGTTGTTGCATTTGATGTTTGCTTTCGTGTTCAGTACCTCCATTAGGATAATTCTAACGTCTCACATGTGAGTTTTAAGACGAGGATCGCGACTTGCCATTGCTAGGGCTTCGAGCTCATGAAGCTTCGGATTTAGGGTTGCAGGCCGTTTCAATCAAAACCAACGCTTCCATTGAATTCGCAAGATTTGAATTAGTGGAATAAGGTCTTTTTTGCACTTGTTTCCATTCAGTTTTGCAGGTTCCATAACCAAACTCGTCGGAGACGATGGATGAAACCACCGCCGGTGGGGGTTTGAAATCTCCAAGAATCGGTCAATGAAGGTGTGGCGTTTTCGTGTCATGCCATTGGCCAGTTTGAAACACGAGTTACATCTCTCCTCACTTTATTGGCCTATTTGAAAAAACCGTGGGCCCCAGTTGGTTTGATCTTTGAATTTCCACTCAGGCACGGGTTTTGATATTTATTTATTAACATGTGAATATTTTTCAGCATGACAAATTAGTACACATAACAGTGAGAGTATAGTCAATATGGTCTTGCATCCACTCTATGTTCCCCATCGCTCTATCCATTCTAGAAAAGATAGCACAATCACTTTACTTGTTAAACCAAGTATAGTAGTCCCCAGTGTTGTCCATCTCATACAACCATATGTTCTCCGTCATCCTACTCAGGTCAATGTATTCATTTTCAGTCACCAAATTCCCCCTAATTTTGTCTTGAGTTTTCAACACATTGTTAAAATTTCCCATTAAAAACCTGGGATGTAACACCCCAAATCTACCCCGCAATAAACAGGAATATCAGAGTACAAAATTTCAAGCAAATAAAACATAACGATTCGGAGCGTCACATTTTAAACAACAAAATCACATACGTATATCATGCTCAATCACTTAGATACATAACACACATGTAGGAGAAAAATATCGAAATCATTAATCATTGTCAGCCAATCAAGTACTTGCGTCGCAGCGGAAAATCATATGTCAACAACAATAAAACTCATAATATCACGGCCAAACACGGCACGATACATCTAAAAAGTCTCAGCATAATATAAGGACAAGGTTTAACAAGGATAAACACAAGAAACCAAAACATAAACAATTAATCCAAAGTTCCCCGAGTGCTACGTATCAGAGCATCGACACACACCGACTCGAGCTATAGGTACACGACTACTCCGCGTCATTACCTGCACGTTACCAACGGAGGGTAACATTCAAACAGAAAGAGTGAGATATCATTCATTATAAAGAAGTGTATGATAATATTCAAAGCGGAGAAATAATCATACATTGGTCACCACTTCTCAACATATATCACTTACTACTATTCACATCATTCAACATCTTACCGACAACAATAATATCAATCTCAATTAAGGCATACATAGGCATTTATCACATATGCTCACGAAACAACCGTCAAATCAACACAAGATAACATTCATATTATGCACACACAAATATTCAAATACGACTCATCACACGACTTTACTTATGCAACTCGAACAATGCAAATGCATGTGGTACCATTGGAGTAAAACTCCCGTCTCAAACAATTGCCATTGGGTCGTCTCAAACATTTGCCACAAGGGTCCTCTCAAACATTTGCCACTAGGGCCGTCTCAAACAATGCAATGAATGTGACTCAATGATGCACATTCACAATCACACTTAACGACATAATCGACTCAAACAACACAATCCACGTAAACGACATGATCAACTTAAACGACATAATCAATTCCAGATATCCAATGTCAACAAAATCCAATTCAAGAAGATTCCAAGAGTATTCAAAGTTATGCAAAGCATATTCTACGGCAAGACATCAATTAGGGCTTCACGTAGGTTCAAACGGCACTTAAAAAGGAGTTACGGTTCAAAAGATACAGCATTTCAAAGTTTAGGAAAAGTTCTGCAAAACAGGGTTCGCGGCGCCAACAGGGTTCGCGGCGCGAACTGAGTGAACCAAATAATCCTAAGCTTCTGCCAAGCAGTTCGCGGCGCCAACAAAGGGTCGTGGCGCGAACTGAGCGAATCCAGAACTTCCAAAGTTTCTGCCAAGGGGTTCGCGGCGCGCACAAGGGTTCGCGGCGCGAACTGGCGATTTTCAGAAAACCCCAAACACAGAAAACAGCATACGAAACTCATCCCAAAACCCCTAAACTCAACCCAATCAAGTTGGAAAACATCAAACATCACGAACAACCACAGAATACATGGTATAAACACAAATACAACACATATTATGGGTCTTATAACATCATAACATCAATTTAAACACATTTCAAATCATCAAATCAAGCATTTGTTCATAGACCCTAACATTTCTACACACAACTTCCATGGATGCAACATACAATTAAATCCCACCCAAAACATCATCATACATCCCTTTAGCATGAAAGAATCCCACCCTTACCTTAGGTTTGGATTGAAGACAACTCTAGCTTCAATATTGAGATTCTCCTCTTTCTCTTCACTCTACTCTTCTCTTCTTTCACCAAAACCCCAAAATGAACTTCTAATTTCTATTTCCTCTAAAACCCTTGTTTTAGTTAAACCCTTACTATCTTCAATTACTAATGGGCTCTAACTAACACCCCTCACTTACTAATACCGACTTAGGCCCAATAATCAACAACACCTACTATCTTATATTATTTACTAACAATCCCCAAATAAAACAACATAAAATCAATTAAACATATAATTAACACATAATGCACAATTAATTCACATAAATAAATAATTAAAGAAAAACGGTCGTTACATGGGACCCTGTTGATGGCAGTTCAGATTTTCAATGCCCTTCCACAACTTCTTTCTGTGTTTTAACTAATTCAAAGCATAGATAGCAGTCATCCAGTACCTCAATATAGCACGTAAGTTATAGATCCCATAATGTATCATTTGGTTAGTGCTTTTAACAAATTTAATGTCAATTCTACTATCATCCCAATACACCCATATCCTACCATTGTTGTGTTTATTGTAATTATCCAAGTAATTTCCTTTAAGCTTCAGTTTACCTCTATTTTCCTCAACTTTATTACTTTTCACCTTGGTCTCAATTAGAATAGCAATTTCAGGATTAAGATTTAGGAGACGGGAGCTAATCTTACCTGATTTATTGAGCCCCATCACGTTTGAGGGTATGATCATGGCACATCTTCATGAAACAATATGGACTTTCTCATCCCCGGTGCTTAAAACCCGTTTCCACATAGGACTCGTTCTGGTGACACCATCTTTTGTTTCCCCTATCTCTTTCCACATTTGCCAACCTTTGTCCATTTTTCATGTTCCACATCATTTTTGTTTGGAGTCTCTATCAGCTGATTTTCATTTGTTGTAAAGGCCTCAATCCTTTGATTTTCATCTTTCTTAGGAGTATCCTTTACCTCTTCTTATTGTGTAGTTTTCTGAATCCATTGATTGGTTGTTGGTTTCTACTTCTTTGACCCGCATTGGTGCCCTACTTTTGGCATTTTTTAGAATAGGGTGGTTTCCACTTGTATTCGACAATTGCTTCATTCTTCAAACCTCTGGATCTTTTATGGTAGTCTCCTTAGCTAGCTCTTGACTAATATCCACCTCCAGCAGTATCCTGACATATAAGATCCTGAACTTATTGGTCGTGCACTCATGAGGTACTAGAGGATTTCCCAAGGAATTGCTTATTTTACTCAAACTCCTCACTCCCCATAAGTGCAATGGAAGCTGAGGCAATTTCACCCAGATTGGTAGAGTTCGCAGCATATCATTCTTCAAATTGAAGGCAGGCTTCCACTCCCTCAAAAACATAGGCACATTCCTTATAGTATAAGGTCCTTTCATTAGCACCGCATCCTTATCATGATAGGAATGAAATCGTAAGATGGAATAACCTTCTTCATTATAATACATATCTGGAGGCTTAACGAAATTCCACATCATCATCATGAATTGCTTAATTATATTCATACTCAAATCTCCACCTAATACATACATTGCTAGCGTAGAGTCCCAGAACTTTACCTCATTCTCGATGTCGGATTCGTCTATTTCAATTTCAACCTCTCCATTGATGATTTTAGGTGTTACGAATTCAATCGCCATTCCATTTCCTAGGTTCCGATTTCCACTTAACACCTCTACCCATAACTTCCTAGCTTCAGTGTCTTCAATTGATTTTTCTAGGGTTTGTGATTCAATAGGTTCCTCTTCGTTTTCTTCCTTTTTCTTTGTATTTTCTCCCTTTTCCTCGCTTGATGTATCAATGTCATTGTTCATATGACTAGTTCCCATACAAATGGTTGGATTCACCGACAACAGTGAGATCCCTCAATCATTATTCATGCTATTGGATTCAAAGCCCATAAAAAATGGCAACACAACAAAATAGATGGAGATGTAAAAATAAGATAGTAAGGCATAGTTAAAATGCTCGGACAAAATCCACTTCTTATTTGTTTTTATTTGTGATTTTAACAACAAAAAATAGGAATAGGTTAAACATATTTACCTATCATTTTTACTAACTATTTTGTAGGCTTGATTTTATGTCTCCCGTCCCTTTTATTTTTCTTTTATATTCAATAATTTGTCTTTATTAAAAAAATGAAAATATTAATTTAGGAATAATATATATTATATTATTCGGATTATTAAATTGAAAGAGGAAAAAAAAAACAACTAAAACTGCATTAGAAATTGATACTTATCACTTAATTGGGATAAAAAAAATTGCAGAAGTGAAATTTATTTGATACCGAGAGCATTTGATTTTTGCAAGTTTGGTTTTCTACTTTAAAAACTAGTTATATATTGTGAATGAGTGAAAACATATATATCTGCTGTTATAACTTATAATAATGCTTAACTATCAATATAATCAAAATTAGTTACTAATACTCTATATTGCAAGTTGCCTAACATATAAACACATTTTCAAGTTATTCAAAATGAAGACAATATCATAAAGAATCTACCTAAACAAATATTGAAGTTACAACACAGATGTGTTATGAAGCACGGACACTGAAAACACGATACCGACCCTGATACTGATGATATTGTACTAGTCATTTTTAGACGTAGAAATGCAGAAGATACGAAGCCTTATGACGAACCTGTAACAATTATAGCTATATGTCAAATTACACTGAAACAAAATTAACTCATTAAAAATAAGATATTCCACTCACCTTTGATGCGTAAGCTCGTAGGTCTGTCGCTGAAATTAAGGTAGAACAATGTCTAAGAAAAGAACAAAACATCTCGTAGATTTCTGGATTGTCTTCGACAAACGAGTTGTTGGACAAAACCCAATTCTCTGTCAAAACCAAGTAAATGTATATTTCGAAGAAATTGCAACTTTTCTCTTTGAAGTTAATTTCATCAAGTGATCTGATGATCTCTTCTCCACTGTTGGCCTGAGGAAAGAACATGTAAATATTAAGTAATGCAAAATTTTCACTGCCAATACTTTTATACGCACAAATATAAATAAATTTGATGGCCGGATAAGGATCATACTTCGTCAAAACAATGAAGCAGGCTTTGATAGGCGATAGCGCTCCTAAGTTGCTTACAACGAGAACTGTCTTTTGAAACACATTCGACAACTTGGATACAATTCAAATCCTTCGAGACTCTGCAGAACCAAGACAGCAAGAATAAGAGAAATGAAGCGAAGATTGCTTATGGACATGATATAGAAAATAGTTATCAACAATCAACACACTTCAGTTTGACCTGCAAGCGATGAACTTCGCTATGTTTTCACAACTTGTGCACCATTCTTGGTCAGTGAAGTAATTGACGGTTGCTTGCAAGCATTCGCTTAAAAGCACCAACAACCCCTGAAGCCGGCGATCTAGGAATAGACATATAATAATTTCAACTATCTCTTCAGCTTCTACAGTTGTCAAAAATGCTTTTGTATTCCTGCAATTAGAATCAAGAAGTATGAATTGCCAATATCATACAGGTAATCTAATCAATGCAACTTTATAACTCAGATGATAATTAACCAAATATAAAAAAATGACGGATAAAACATTGAGGATATCCCCGGCGTACACTCACTATTGTTGCTTACCTTATCCGACAACAAGAAGTGACAAATCTGATCCAGGCTCTAATATTTTGAGGTGGACCTCCATGGTTAGAATCTAAATACAATGATATATATTGTTCTTAGAAGCAATGGTACTAGATAGGGAGAGATATTTGCATTCCAATTTCAATAATGCAAACATCTCTAAATTAAGTGCAATTGAAAAAGAAATAAAAGATATTCATGAAACGGAAAATAATATTTCGGCTTTTTTGTGCTGAAACTTAACATATTCATATCTCTTATGGAAAGAAAATGTGTCTCTCACAATGTATAGATAAGCAAGAGTTACCTGAACCTGAACTTTCATGCTCGGAGATGGATGAAAACTTAAAGAGGAACCCGTAAATGTTAAGAGCACTTCTCAAATCTGAGTACTCTGGAAACCAATCAATTTTGACAGAAAGTTGATCAACCTATTAAAGAACGAACATGAGTAGTAACAATTTAATAGAATAAAGGCATTGAGATAAACATGCCAGGCCGTCATTTCTATTGACGGTAATTGCCCAAGGATAACATAACAAACAAGTTTACCTCCTTTCTAGAAGAGAGAATTGTGCACCAATAATCACTTGAAGAATTTCGGAGTTCATCTTTTGACGAGTATAACACTGAAATAACAAAGCAAAACAGATGCGTGACGTGACAATCATGCTCACATTATAAACATGAAAGAAGCCATGATTTTACTTACTTGTGTTGAAGGCCCAAATAGCTACAGGTTTTTCAACAAGGCCGGAAAGGAAAGCTAATTTTGAAAGCCAGCCATTGACTAATAAACTTTCAAGAAAGCTATCTCCTGAAATGACACACAGTATTAACTGAGATTACAACTTAAGCAGTATCCTCATATAACCGCCGTTTAGGACTGACTTATTTGACCTTATCACATTTGTGATACTCTTTTAGAACGCTTACGAAAACAAACTATAACATGTCCAGAGTTGATTTCGGTGTATTTTCATAAGCTACCTAGGATACCTTGTGAAAACAGTTTGAAGTTATTTAATCTTTCGTTATAGAAATAACTTATAGACAAATACTTACATGATAAGCATTTATACTATAAGCGCTTAATTTAGTTGTTTCGCAATACTCAAGAAAGACGGTTCAATTATGAATTAAAAAACACAGAAAAATGACATTATAGCTTCAAAAATCAAAAACATTACAGCTACCTTTGTCTACAGTCAACTCGACCATGGAGTTTAGTTTATTCTTCATAAAAGATTGTATGAAGTTACAATTTCCGAGGTCAGGAAAGTCCAGGACGGGAAAAGGTTTCTGCAGCACACAACGTAAACATTAATAATCTTAAGTATACAAACAATTAAGAGATAAAAACAACCACTGAGCATTTGATTCAGTATAAGGACCTGCTCTCCAAAAACTTTGACCCCCCAAACTTGAATTTCGTTTTCTTCTCCAAAAGCTTTCAACTGGATAAGAACACAAAAATAATAAGTAACATAACAACAACAAAAATAACAAAAAGTAATAACAAGTAAGAAGGTAGAAAATTATACCTGATTGTGACATTTCTCGACAATCCGAACCAAAACAGCTTCCCTACGATCTTCATCGTCGTATTTCTTTTTTTCCTTTGCCTTAGCCTTCTTCCTTGCCTGCTTCTTCTGTTTCTCTACAAGCTTTTCCTGTTCCTTGTAGTGATCATTAAGAAGATCGTCCAACCCAATAACTTTCTTCCTGGTTTACATAAGTTTCAATTACTCGTCAAAACTTATGAAGCACCGACACAGACACGATTCTAGACAATCACACATGTTAGACTCTTTTAAACTGAAATGCCGGCGCCACATAGATTAGAACTTTTTAATCAATTATTTAAACTAAATGAAGGAAACCCATTTAAGAAAAACACACATTTTGCATAAAAGTTGCAATTTTGAAACTAAACTATAACTCAAAAAAGAAAACAATGGTAAAAACTGAAACTTTAAACTCTGGCTCTCTAAAAGCTTGTACTGATTCACGTTAACATTGAACTACTTGTTAGAACCTATTGCTTAAATGAAGGGAAACCCATTAACGCAAATTCATAAATTTAGCATAGAAGTTGAAATTTTGAAACTAAATTATAAAACCCTAAACCGAAAAGGGGGAAAACTGGTAAAAATTGAAACTTGAAAGGATGGGGTATGAATACCTTTTGTTGTTGATTGGAAGGGGTACGAGAAGGTCGTCTTCTACCTCGAAATCCAAAGGGTCGTCCATTTTTTTGTTGAAGAAAATTGGTGCTTTTTTTTGTAACTATAAGGTTTGAAAAGAAGAGTGGTGGAGAAAAGAGAAAGCGCCAAAGGGACTAGACAAATATTTTGATTTTGATTAATGGGCTCAAATTTCAACACACTATTTTTTGTGAGAAAAATTAATATGCACCAAGTCAACCACATGTATCTAATTAAAATATATTTTTAATTTTAATATAGTGATTTGATATAGGGCGGTAAATAGGTATGTCTATCTTGATTAGGTTCGTTTTGGAAAAGTCGGGAAAAAATGGGGTGGGACGGTGCGGACTTTGTTGAGGGTGTGAGTCTAAAATCTTACTCCCTACGTTTCAAATGTTAAGAGAAATTTACTTTTTAGATTCATTGAATAATTAATGTATTTATCTAATTATTCAATGAATCAAAAAATTGAATTTCTCTAATTTGGGACAGAAGGAGTATTTCGTTCCGCAAAATAATGAGTGTGGAGCGAGGCGGGCCTGCAGTCATTGCACCTTATAAGTCTAAAAATTGTAAATTTTTATGTTAATGTTTCATCCGCAAAAACGGTGTGGGGCAGAACCGACATATTAGAGGGTGTGGGCATGTTACTTTGATTCGCTTCGTAAAAAAGTACAGGTAAAACGGACAAGTTTGACGGATCGGACCTGCTTTGCCCCCATAAACATGGCAAATACAAAGACTTATTATATGTGTAATATTGGTTTACATTTAAACTATTTTTTATTATTTAAAATTTATATGTATTTCATAAAAATCATATTGTTTACATATAAATTTACCATGATCCATAAAGAATTGAGAAAATAGAAAGTGCACAGATACTATAAGTGTATTTTTAAAATGTTGATATGATATGACGAATTGGTACTTTTTATTGAATTTGTGTAAAATTATTTTCATTGACGATATACATTCATTAAACTCTAAAGAATTTTAATTAATAAAAGAGAAAGAGTTTGATAAAGAATATACTACTACTTAACTTTTAAAGTGTGAAATTTTATGTTTCTTTATTTTAATGTGTATGAGTTTCACTAGTAGTGTCTTTAAAATATAAAATAAAAAATTTTAATCTTTATGTTATGTGATGTTATTGGTCATTATATTCCAGAATGTAACAAACTTAATAGACAGCCAATTAACAAACAACAAAATTTTCGATTAGAGGATGGGATACGAAGTGATACTTAATCAAGGGAAGATAAAACCACATAAAATTCAGGCAAAAGTTTGAATGAAATTAAGGGAGAACAACAGAGGCAGAGATGATGATATGAAAGGCATCATTGAAAGAAATCATATAAGATTAAAGGAAACTAATTTAACATACTTATAAGGGAGAAGAAGGAAACGCAAGGACAAGATGCAAGTTCAAAGGAGAACAAACATAATCAATATCTGAATAGGACATACCCATTGAACAAAACCCATGACTCACAAAATCTAAACTTCAATTAATTTCAATTGTCATGGGGTATAAATGAAGAGGAACCTCAAGACCAAATCATTAACAGGACAGTACCAAAGGAAATTCATCTTCCAACTCAACGCACAAGGTAGGAACACGGGGCCAGCATTGCACAACATAAACATCATAATACTTCTAGGTTGGATATCAATCAATAACACAATTGGGTGAAACTTAAGACAAGGCAGAATACGGTTATGACAGGTACAACACTGAGTGGGCATGTTCCTTCGCAAAAACAACAACAATAGGATACTCAACTAGATTATAAAAGTTTGGCTCCATCTAAAGGAAATATGGATACATTATTTAATCATTAATTGATGATCTCGAAAGAAAAGAATATGGCAGTTACACTATTTGAGTAGGATAGAGTTTGGATTGATATCTCATAGAATATACAGGTTTTATCACATGAGAAATAACAAAAGTATACTCAACTCAATGAGAAAAATATGGTATCAACTATAGAGAGTGACTACACTAAACAAAAAGGAATTGATTTGGACAGAAAACTACAAGCACACTAAATTATAAAGGAAGACTATAAGTTTGGCTTTCTGCACAGGAACTACAACAATAACATAAGATCAAGGACAACAACATGTTATTTTTCAGAACATGAAACGAGGTAGATAATTATTGGAGAAGGCATTACAAGTACAAAACATCAAGAGAATTTGTGGACTTATAGTCAGATTCATGAATTAAAACCATCACGGAGCAAGACAACATATCTAAGGAAACTAATGAAGGACATGTTATGGGTTATCTTCTGCAGCACTACGTGTCTACATCACAAGGGGATAAAGTATATCAGAAGGCAATAGGGAGAAGATCATAACATTTTGTTTGACCAGAAACAAATAAGCACCACAAAACAAGAAAATACAACTCCACCACAAATAATATTAATTCAGTATCAAGAGTCAATTGCATGTCAATACAATCAAAGAAAGCATATTATTTAACAAGGAATACAGATACAAAATCATGTTGGTTTGGTAAAAAAAATCAACAATGACATAGGGCCTATATTTAAGGAAGGGGTATAAAGGATCATGATAAGAAAAATCACCACAATCAGGAGACATAAAGACTTGAAAGATTTCATGACTAATGTGAATCCAAATATGAATTATACACATCAGGGACATGATTTGCAAAAACATCACATTATGCATCAAACTTTAAACATTAAAAAGGCAATTCAATTGATCTAGCGAGACATTCTTCAACCAAAATTGAAAATGACAACAGGGTATGTTGATCATCCGGTTGCATATTATGATCAAATTAGCAAGATTATTGGTAACAAGAATGGGAAAAACTTTTCCGAGATAGAGGTCAACACCTTGAGTAATGTTGATCGAAAACAAGATAGGGCACCCATATATATCCAAGAAGATAACTCAGATAACCCCAATGATGAGGATTGTTTTCCAAAAGTTGTAGGGATGACATAGTTATTACTTAAGAAGCTTTAAAAACCAGGGCAACATCAAGACACAATATTTGCAATGCATGTTTTGAAAAAGTAAGAAGAAGAAATACAAAGCCACTACTAAAGAAGGAACCACTTAACACTAGATCTCATGGTGTGCATAATTAACCTCAACCATGACAATCCTTTATTGGAACACGAGAGAGATGGGAGTTTGGTTTGGTTTGGTTTCTTATTTGTTTCTTTCTTATTCATATTGTTTTGTTTGTTTTATTTTCCCTTTCGTCTTTTAGTTTTCCTGGCTGCAACCCCCATTTGTAATTATCCTTTTTCTTTTATAAAGTAGCATTTCCTTGTTTCAAAAAATAAGATTTTATTTTAGTTTAGTTTAGTCTAAGGCTAATATTTCAAGGTTGAAGAAATTTTTTTAGAGAGAGAGGCTCCCCCTTCTTTCTAAAAATAAGGTTTATTGATATGAATGAATGTTGACTCCCCTCTTGTAGGGGTCTCTCCTTCGGTAATGGTGTTTCTCTCCTCCGACATAGAGGTTCTCCTCTCCTCTATGAAGCTTTCTCCCTATTGTGGGATTTTTTCCTTTCCTTCCCATTCCTTTGAAAAATTCATCTCTGAAGGATTTTTGCCTTACTCTACCTCCAACCTCCATAATGGTACTTCTCTCCTCCATCAACCACCGAGATCTTGCAACGCCGGCACCATCTTCACCAATCAATGGGAAAAATGGCACAAACATGGAAAATGACCTCCTCTAGAGCCTCCGCCACCAGAAGATCTGAAATTTCTGAGATATTGAGTTTGTGATTTTGGTATAGCTATTATTTTGTTTTTTGTTTTGTCTTTGTTGTGTGTGTTTTTGTTGTTCTTATGTTAAGTTTATTTTAAGTTTTCTCTCAAGGTGTTCGATGAAATGTCCCAAAGAAGTTTAGATGAAGAAAATGTGTTGATGGACGAGAATCTAACAGTGGTTGTTGCAAATTAGACTCTCTTTTCTACTCAACAAATGGTTCCTTCATAGATGGTGAGTTTAATCAATCTTGAGAGCATGTATAATCAAAATGTGCGATCCAAAGCTAAAGAAATTATTCATAACTGGATAGATTTAAAGATTGTTGCTCCTAAACTCACTTCACATTTATGGAAGAAATTTGCTTGGTTGTTTTGATTAAGAAAATGGATTAGTAATAATCTATTGGTTTCTAACTTCTCTATGTTTATTGATGTCCAAATATTGATTAGTTTACTTATCGTTTTTGTTTTTAGAATGTGGATGGGAAATGCTCTAACGCAATGTATTTCACTATATTTGTACCTTATCTTTTTTATCTAATGAATGGTGTTGTTATACTGTAAAAAAAGGTTAATATTTCAAAAAATTGAGTATCCCAAGTCTCGTCAAAATATGGACACGCCCTTAAAACACAAAATATCCTAGTTGAATGACAATTCATTATCTGTTTGATAGAGAAAACCATTGGATATCATAACACATGACATACGAGATAGTTTCCCCAAAAAAGGTTATAGTGGTTTTAGATGCTAAGTCTTGCCTTTAAAGCCCAACGAATGACTCAAACTCTGATACACAAAATTTTAAAACTCTAAACTTCACATTTACAATCGTCACTGAATTGATTGTTTGAGTTTGCAGGTTAACCTTTACGATTTATCATTTTATAAAAACCGACATACTGGAGTACACCAATGTTACCATCATCCTCAACTACACATAAAGAAAATATTAGACATGTGACTCCATACACAAGAAAGGGGTGAATTGTGGGTTTCAGAAAAACTTTGGTTAGAAAAATTGTTACAATTATTTTTCAGAGTTTAAAAAAAATTGAAATTTTTTTTTAAGAAATTAGCAATGTCTCGTGCCCTAATTTTTACCTCTAAGATACCACCTCATTTGCATCATATGCATTTATATCAAGATCACAAACTTGGGGATCTTTCTCCTATCTCTTTGAGTTTTGCCTTATGCAGATCACCAAGCACCTTGTTGTATGTGTAGCGGTGAAATTGGTGAGACTATAGTCATGGGAAAGACTTACCTCATTTTTTTTTAACATAGTCGCCACCGCGCTTTATTGTTTCCAAAAAGGAATGGGAGAAAGAGCGAATAAAACCCACATAAGTTTTTAAAATCAAAACTAATAAACTTATCAGAGATTTGGGTAAGGGGGTTTGTTATACAAGGGGAAGGTTTTAAGCACCCCTCATATACATGGTACTCCATGGGAACCTCTTTGTTTATGTTATTATCTGTTTGTACATGCATTTTTGAAAATTATAATTGAAAAAACTTGTTTGAAATAGAGGATGGGGATGTGAAGAGAAGTTTTTGAAAGTGAGCTCGATAAGATATCGCATCTTAGGCCTACATACCCCTTAAGTGCAATAGGGAAGTCAGAGCTTTTGTAGTTCCTCTTAAAAGGAAAATAAAATGGGGGCCAAAGTGGCCAAAAACATTTTGGTTGTGAGCTTTAAAATACTCACAAGTTTTTAAAAGAGGGTTAAGCTTTAAAATACTTAAAAAGGGGATTAGGCTTTAAAATACCTAATAAGTTTAAAAGGTTAAGCTTTAAAATACTTAACAATTTTAAAACAAAGGGACCAAACTTTAAAATATAAGGTCAATGGGTTAGGAGAAGTTTCACCAGGAATAATTCTTCCCTTAACACCAAGGTTTTAAAACAAAAGACCTAGCTTTAACAATACAAAGGTCAATGGACTAAGAATAGTTTCACCGGGAATAATTCCATTCTTTAGTACTAAGGTTTGAAAACAAAAGGGTTTGGCTAAGCTTTAACAATACTAAACCATAAACAAGTTAAAAGCTTTAAAATACTTAACACAAAAAATAAAAGAGTTTGGAAAAGCGTTTGAGTACCTTTGACAATTTAGTCAATATAATTCTCATCCTTTTGGACAAAACAACAAACTTAAGCAATTAATAATGAACACCTCAAGTGTGTGTGTGTGTGTGTGTGTGTGATATCATGTGGCACGTGAACAAATAAGTGAGTATGATAATCAACAAATAAGAAAGATGGATGTATCTAAACCCTTTGATTCAAAATCATGTATGAATGATGAATGATTGATATGATGAATAAATATGGGGTTAGATAAACAATATATAAGAGAAGTTAATAAGATACTGGTTAATTTACCTAGCGCTCATGGCAGAAAATTTAGATACAGAGGGTTTGGAGGGCCTATCTATTCAGGATGAAGGCGGTGAAGAGGGGTTCTCTTTTGATGTTGATGATGAAGGTGGAGATTTAGGAGGGCTGCAGTTTTGTCTAGTGGGAAGATTCTTGAGCGATAGGCCAATACATGTGAAATCAATGAAGATCCGTATGGCGGATATCTGGAGGCCAGTCAAACAAGTCGTGATCAAGGAAGCTACTGATGGTAGGTTCCTGTTTCAGTTTAGTCATCGACTAGATATGGAGGCGGCACTGGTTGGAGGGCCGTGGACGTTTGATAATCACCTGTTGGTCCTTGAGAAAGTGCAGGTGGGCGTACAGATTGATAGTATACCACTCTATCACGTGGAGTTCTGGGTGCAAGTTCATAATTTACCGGCGGGATTAATGATAGAGAAGGTAGGAAAGGCGATGGCTAATTTTATAGGTACGTTTATTGAATATGACAAGAACAACAATTCCAGCTTTTGGAGACAGTATATGCGTTTGAGGGTGAAGATTGATGTTAGGGCACCATTGAAAAAGAATACGAAAGTGAAAACAAAGGGAGGCGAATGGTGTACGGTCAATTTCAAGTATGAGAAACTTAGTATCTTTTGTTTCGTGTGTGGTGTTCTCGGTCATACGGAACAGAGATGTGCGGTTCGTTTTGAGATGGAAGAAGATACGGGCTTCAGGGGTTGGTCGGCGGAAATTAGAGCAGAAAATAGAAGAGTGGGAGGTGGCACTTCACGGTGGTTGAAGGAAGAGGTTGGTGGTGTTAAACATCATGGTGCTGAAAGTTGTGATTCTCAGGCGCGTGAGGCACACACGCACCAAGGAGGGAGTGGTCCTGCGGACGCCGCTAGCCATGTGGTCCCACCAATGCCCGACGTTCAACTCTCGCAGGGGACAAGCATTAATGGGCAATCATTAGCTCAAAACGCTGTCTGTGACGTTTCCACACTGCATTCATTCTCCAATCATTGCCAGATGGTAACAGCAGCAGACAAAACATTAATTGCTCAAAGGCAGCCAATTGAAGAGCGCAGTAAGTATGTCTTGGAATCTGTCTAGGACCCCACCAAGTCTGGACCATGTGTTGCTTCCTATCCGAGTGCCTCCACTTCTGTCCCCACCACTTCTCTTAATGTCCCTACTTTGTCACTCACACCATATCTCTTTAGTGCCACCACCAATAGTTTGAAAACACTTATTTCCCCTAATGATCATGCTGTGTCGGCCATATGGAAGTCTCCATCTACCAAACTTGACTTTGTTTTGCCACCCACAAAAATAAGTGTAACTAGCACTATTAATAATGAACACATGCAGATAAATAATTCCCAATCAAAACACCATCTAAAACTCAAACATAAACCTATTGTCACTAAACCTCATAATACCAAGCCTCATAAACCCAATGTCACCCGTAAGTTTTCAACCAATCCCGCTATCCCCCCCCCCCCCACCATACAGTCTTCTCCCAGTAGTGATTTTAATCTCAGTACTCTACATTCCAACACCCACCCGGACTTGGTGCAGACAGAAAAGAAGTGGAGAAGAGATGATGATGTTGTATACTGGGAAAAGACGAACACAGAAGTTCAGCATTTTTTATCGGCAAGTCCTGGCAGCCAGGACTGCCGGGATTAATGAAGATTTTAAGTTGGAATTGTCGGGGCTTGAGCAACCCGAGAGCGATTCCTAATTTGCGGGCTCTGGCTCATCGACACCATCCTGATGTTATCTTTCTTTCAGAAACTTTAGCTAATTCTCAGAAACTGGAACGTGTTCGTGTATCTCTTAAATTTGAAGCATGCTTATCGGTGGACGTCGCCGGTAGGAGTGGTGGTATTGTTGTCTTGTGGAATAACAGTAAGAAGTGTAGTATTCAAAACTTTAACAGAAACTATATTAACATGCATGTGCAAGATGCTGAGAGGGGTGATTGGAGGCTCACGTGTTATTATGGGTTTCCGGAACGGAATAGACGAAGGCAAGCTTGGGACATGATTCGCGAGTTACATAGTATGTCGAATTTACCATGGTGCATTATTGGAGATTTTAATGATCTACTGTCTCAGAATGATAAAAAAGGCTTAAATATTCACCCGCATTGGTTATGTACTGGTTTTCAAGAAGTTGATACTGAGTGTGATCTCACTGATATCCAGTTGGAGGGTTATCCTTTCACATGGACTAAGAGTCGAGGAGCGGCGAGTATGATTGAGGAAAGGTTGGATAGAGCTCTTGTTGATTCGGTTTGGTTACAGGCATTTCCTTCTGCTAGATTAACTAACCTTGTGGCATCCCATTCGGATCACAGTCCTATTTTGCTTTGTTGTGATCCGGCGAAAAGTCGGCATAAGAGGAGAAGCTTCAAATTTGAAAATTGGTGGCTTAAAGAAGAGGGGGTGACAGAAGTAGTTCATGAAAGCTGGAATGGGGTTATTCAACAGCCTGTTGTTGGTAAAATAGCAAGCTGTGCTACTCAGCTTGATCGTTGGAATATGTTACGTATACGGGAGAATAATGAGGAAAAAGATCGACTCCGTGCAACGTTGGAATTATTTCGTAGGAGTAGTGAGGCTGGAGCTGTAGACCAATACATGGCAGCGCACAATGATTTTAATAGAGTGCTTATTCGGGAAGATACTTATTGGAAACAACGGGCAAAGACTCATTGGCTTCATAATGGTGATCTCAACACTCAATTTTTCCATAGGTCCGCGTCTATTCGGCGTCACTTTCAGCAAATAAAAGTGCTCATAGAAGACGGGGGTGCTGAAATCCGTGATCAAGAAGGTATTTATGGAATTGCGAAACGTTATTTTGATTCTTTGTTTGAAGCGAGGGCAGGGAGTTATGAGCCGGTGTTGAATCTGATTCAACCGGTTATTTCCAGTAATGATAATGATATACTTACAGCCCCCATTTTAAAAGAAGAAATGTATCAGGCGCTGATCCAGATGCATCCCGATATGTCCCCTGGCCCGGATGGTTTTAATCCGGCTTTCTATCAGAATTTTTGGGAGATTTGTGGGGAGGATATTTTTCTTGAGGCAAAGATTTGGTTAGAAAGAGGTTATTTTCATGATACGCTTAATGATACTAATATCTGTTTGATCCCGAAGTGTGGTAACCCCAACAACATGAAGGATTTACGTCCGATCTCTTTATGTAATATAGCCTACAAGATTGTGTCCAAACTTCTGGCTAATAGATTAAAGACATGTTTCGATAAATGTATTGGTGAGGAGCAATCAGCTTTTGTTGAGGGGAGGTCTATTCTTGATAATGCCATGATTGCGTTTGAAGTTATCCATGCTCTAAAGAGAATGACTGCGGGAAATAATGCACAGTTGGCATTGAAGATTGATATAGGTAAAGCTTATGATAGGGTGGATTGGGGCTTTCTGAGAGGAATGCTGACTAGGTTGGGTTTTGCAGAAAGTTGGATTCGATGGATGATGATGTGTGTCACGTCGGTGAATTATTCTATGTTTGTGAATGCAGAAAGTGTTGGTCCAATTACGCCAGGGAGAGGCTTGAGACAGGGGGATCCTTTTTCCCCGTATCTCTTTATTCTTGTTACTGAAGGTCTTTCGGCTCTTGTCAGGAAAGCTGTTGCTAGTGGGGATCTTCACGGGGTCCAAATTTGCAGAGGAGCACCCAGTGTGTCTCACCTGCTTTTTGCTGACGATTGTTTTTATTTTGCAGGGCAAATCTCACTGAAGTTCATAATATTATGGAGATTCTTAATCTTTATGCAGATGCGTCCGGTCAGGACATTAACCTTTCCAAATCTGAGGTGATTTTTAGTAGAAATATCAGTTTACCAGCTCAGGAGGATCTGGCTAGTATCATGGGGGTTCGTCATGTTCTTGGTACGGGTACCTATTTGGGACTCCCGTCCCTGATAGGTAGGAGTAAGAAGGCCACTTTTGGTTATGTGAAGGATATAATTTGGAAGAAGATCAATTCGTGGAGAGGAAGACCGATTTCTAAAGCTGGGAAGGAAGTGATGATTAAATCGGTTCTTCAATCTATCCCTACCTATATTATGAGCCTCTTTATTCTTCCAGAGGGTATTATTTCTGACATTGAGAAAATGTTTAATTCCTTTTGGTCGGGAGGTGGTGGAGAGCGTAACTGTATCCGGTGGATGTCGTGGGATCGTATGACAGGTGCTAAGTGCGAAGGTGGGTTAGGTTTCCGTGATCTTAAGTCCTTTAATATGGCTAAGGTGGCAAAGAGAGTCTGGCATCTCTTTTCTAATCCCAACTCACTGGTCTCCAGAATCTATAAAGCAAGGTATTATCCTCATACGTCGTTCTTTGATGCTAATTTATGTAATAACCCTAGCTTTGTGTGGAGAAGTATTTGGCACGCTCGAAAGCTTTAAACTCTTGGTTGCAGGTGGAGCATTGGTGATGGTAGGAATATACCGGTGATGGGTGCCTCGTGGATTAGAGGAGAGAGTGGAGGAATGGTGAAAGGTCCTCAACGACAAGGTGTGTATGATCTCACTATTAACGATTTATTGTCCAATAATGGAAAATGTTGGAACATACCTTTAATTCGGGACTTGTTTGATTATGTAGTTGTGAAGGATGTTATCCAAACTCTGTTGGTGGATGACGTCTTGGAAGACAAATGGGTTTGGAAAGAGGAACAAAATGGTTGCTATAGCGTTCGGTCGGGTTATAGACTGTGGGTAAAGGAGCATGGAAAGTCGGGGTTTAGTGGAGTGAATGGAGATTGGCGTAGTCTTTGGAAGATCAAGGCACCACCAAGAGTGAAACACCTTCTCTGGAGGATTTGTCGGAATTGTTTACCGACTGGAACAAGGTTGCAACAATATCATGTTTCTTGCCCGTTAGAGTGTCCGTTTTGTTTTCATCAAATGGAAGACTCTTGGCATATCTTGTTCGGGTGTGATATTACGAATCAGAGTTGGCATACAGCAGGTTTGTCTCATATTATTGATTCCCGTATTCATACTTTCAATGACACTTCTTCTCTTATTCTGGATATATGTAGTCGGGAGGATAGTATGGTGGCGGGGAGAGTCGCTATGTTGATAGACATTCTTTGGAGAAACCGTAATAATATGATTTGGAATAATGAGAGTGAGGCGTTTTCTAAACTTGGGTTGAATGCTTTTTGTAGTTGGCAAGAATGGTTTATGGCTCAAGAAAGTAGTGTCCGGGAGCAAGCTCATCAACCTATTTTGAATTGGAATCCACCATTAATTGGTAGGTTGAAATGCAACGTTGATGCGGGCTTTAATGTTAATCGGGGTACCACTAATAGAGGTTGGTGTATTCGAGACCACATGGGACATTTTGTTTATGCGGGAGCAGCTTGGGATTTGGTTTCATTCCCAACTCTAGAAGCGGAAGCGTTGGCTCTCAAAGAAGCTATCCAGATTGCTATTGATCTTAATTTATTGCATGTTACCTTTGAGAGTGATTCACAAAATACGGTTCATGCTATTCGTAAGGAGTTTGTTGGGTCCTCCGATTTTAGTGCTATTATTTCATCTATTCGTAGTTTATTGTTTAATTGTCCTAACTTTGAGGTAAAGTTTGTAAAGCGCCAAGCGAACTCGGTTGCTCACGCCATAACGAAGGCGGCCGATTCTTGGACTAGGCGTAGATTCTTTTATTTGGCACCTCCTTGTATTGCATCCTTACTTATTAATGATATGAGTTGATTTTCGTTTGGTCAAAAAAAAATCAACAAGTATGTACAAGGTAACAAACTTAATTAATCATGGATAAACAAAGATCAACATGTTTTTGGATTAGGGTTTTAAACCTAGATTTTTTGAATTAGGGTTTAAACATAAACTCCTAAACCTAATTGATTTTAATTTTAAATACCAATTTCTTTAAGAGAAATGGTATAAGGGTACATAAAGAAGTCAAAGACATCCTATTCTAACCCTAAACAAATAATTACAAAAATACACAAAACTACTTTGAAGAAATATTCAAAATAAAATGATTTTTGGTTGATTTTTTTATCATAAAAAGACATATTTTTGGTTAATTTTTATATAAATAAATAATAAATATTTTTGGGATTTTTTAACATGGTATTAAAATAAACAAAGTAAATAAATCATAAAAAAACTAGAAAAAAAAACATGTTATAAAAAATAAAGGGGTGTGGCCACTAGGGCTTGAACCTGGACCTTCTCATTCACAGCCTAAAACCTTAGCCACTGGGCCAAGTTGTGCGTCATAAGGCCCATCCATTTCATAAAATATGTAAAACATGTGGTAAAATGGAAAACTAAAAAATAACACCAAGTGGCAAAAGGGGGGTCGAACCCACGCCCTTTGAGAGGAGAGAACTAGGATACGCGCGCTTGCCATGTGAACTAAAATGATGTAGTCACTTAACACACGCTTCCAATTTATTATATTTAAATCTCATTTTTCAAAATGGATGAATGGCGCGAAGCCTTCATCTTCTTCGCTGAAACAGACTAACAACAATGCCATGGATGAGTTTCAAACTTTCTCACAAATTCAACAAAATAAATATGCATTCTGATCCATTTTTAAACACGAACTCAACCATGTAATTAACAACAACTAAAACATAATCAAATGTGAGAATTTCTGAGATTCAGTGATGAACACTAAAAAAAAATTAAATTAAATGATCAATTCTAACAATCAGGCCCTAAAAGCTTAGGGCTTTTAGTCGTCACATTATTCCTAACAGAATGGTATCAAGAAGCAATCAAACTGATGATCAAATAAGCAAGCTCGAGTTTAAATTCAGTACCTCTGAAAATGAGAATCAAACCTTTGCTTAGAGTGATTCTAGAAGTGTAGCAACTATCTGGAAACCTTCAGGGACCTCCAAGGAAGCTTTTAGAATGCTCACAATGCTATTTAAGTGCCTGCAACTTCAAACACGATTTCACCTACAAACACAAAAATTTATGCCTAGAACTTGTAGTTCCAAGTGTTACAGATCCAAAACAGGTGTTTGGATAGCTTCTAAATAATGTTTAGAAGGTATCCAACACAAAAGGCCTGAAAACGCACGAGTAAATTTCAAAATCCAAATTTTAGTTCAAAGTGACACTTTAGTGAAATTTTGAATGGTGATTTTCTGTTTGGGGAGTTTGGCAAGTATTTAGAGGTTATGGATAGTTTCTATATGTTTAATAGAAACTATTGGAAAGGCTAATTTGGTTTGGAAGTGTTTGGTTTGGATTTTGGCTAGTGATGAGCCTAAATGAAGCTTTAATGGAGTGAAAATGGTGAATTTTGGTTAAGGGACCTTTGAGAGGTTAAGGAAGATATGGACACCTTATAAATGATGTTTAGAAGTTGTCTAAACCTTTGGTTGACACCCAGAACTTGTGGAACTCAAAATCACTATGAAAATGCAAAGATTGGAAAATGAGAATTTCAAGTGAGGTAGTAACTTGGAGAATTCTGGTGTATTTGATCAAGGGAGTGATGCCCTATATTTATAGGCAAGATTTAGGATTTGTGGAGGGAAAAAATTCAGAAGTTTGAAGCTCACATGTGACCCTTGTACAATCTTGCTTGTTTGTGAAGAAATGAGAAAGTTATGGTTTCAATGGGAGGTACAAAGCTTTAGGCATGCTTGGGAGGTTTTGATCTGATCTTAGAGAGTTTGCTTGTTGGTTTTAACTTGCTTTTTCTGAAAAGGGAACAAGTTAGAGGCTCAAGACAAGTTGACTTAGCATAAAGCAATGCTTTTCTAGAATGGAAGTGGTGACTTTTGTACACAAATGGCATGAAACTTGGATAATACTTAGAACACTTGGATCATAGCTCAAAAGAATGTGTAATATTATGATTATGGCCTCTTAAACAAGTTAGAGG